>NC_133917.1:1227004-1531880 GCF_964199755.1 Larus michahellis | reverse complement strand
AGATGTTTGCTGCTTTTGCGTTTGGCTGTTGGGAGATTTACAGCACAAAGATATCTAGTTGATTTGAAGCAGTTCCGAGAAAGTCTAAACATAATCCCCACTTCTCCCTCCTGGCACTTTCCATGTGGGAGATATAGCAGGATGTATATTGGTTTTGAGGACAACTCAATGGACAGTGTAGGGAGAAAACCTCCTGGCTCCTTGAATGCCGTTTCTGGAGACACTGCGATCAATGTGGGAGATATGTCAAGATGTGTGTTTGTTTTGAGGACGGCTCTCTGGAGAGTCTTAGCAAAGAGGTCACACAGATAATCAGAGCAATTCTCAGAGACACTGAGAACAAGCTCCGCAATTCCCTCCTGGCACTTTCCCTGTAGGAGATACCGCAAGACGTTTCTGTATATTGGGCACAGCGCTCTGCACGGTGTTAGCAGAGACTTTCCCGGGACAGTGAAACCCTATGTCAGAGACACTGAGAAGAAGCCCCAATGTTCCCTCCAGGCACTTTCAGTGTGGGTGCTTTCTCCACGTGGTTCCTGGTTTCACTGCAGCTCTGAAGAGAATGTTAGCAAAGAGGTAACCGGGACAGTGAAAACAGTACTCAAAGACAGGGAGAGCAAGCTCTCTCTTGGCACTTTGGATGTGGGACATACAGCGAGATGTTTGCTGCTTTTGCGTTTGGCTGTTGGGAGATTTACAGCACAAAGATATCTAGTTGATTTGAAGCAGTTCCGAGAAAGTCTAAACATAATCCCCACTTCTCCCTCCTGGCACTTTCCATGTGGGAGATATAGCAGGATGTATATTGGTTTTGAGGACAACTCAATGGACAGTGTAGGGAGAAAACCTCCTGGCTCCTTGAATGCCGTTTCTGGAGACACTGCGATCAATGTGGGAGATATGTCAAGATGTGTGTTGGTTTTGAGGACGGCTCTCTGGAGAGTCTTAGCAAAGAGGTCACACAGATAATCAGAGCAATTCTCAGAGACACTGAGAACAAGCTCCACAATTCCCTCCTGGCACTTTCCCTGTAGGAGATACCGCAAGACGTTTCTGTATATTGGGCACAGCGCTCTGCACGGTGTTAGCAGAGACTTTCCCGGGACAGTGAAACCCTATGTCAGAGACACTGAGAAGAAGCCCCAATGTTCCCTCCAGGCACTTTCAGTGTGGCTGCCTTCTCCACGTGGTTCCTGGTTTCACTGCAGCTCTGAAGAGAATGTTAGCAAAGAGGTAACCGGGACAGTGAAAACAGTACTCAAAGACAGGGAGAGCAAGCTCTCTCTTGGCACTTTGGATGTGGGACATAGAGCGAGATGTTTGCTGCTTTTGCGTTTGGCTGTTGGGAGATTTACAGCACAAAGATATCTAGTTGATTTGAAGCAGTTCCGAGAAAGTCTAAACATAATCCCCACTTCTCCCTCCTGGCACTTTCCATGTGGGAGATATAGCAGGATGTATATTGGTTTTGAGGACAACTCAATGGACAGTGTAGGGAGAAAACCTCCTGGCTCCTTGAATGCCGTTTCTGGAGACACTGCGATCAATGTGGGAGATATGTCAAGATGTGTGTTTGTTTTGAGGACGGCTCTCTGGAGAGTCTTAGCAAAGAGGTCACACAGATAATCAGAGCAATTCTCAGAGACACTGAGAACAAGCTCCGCAATTCCCTCCTGGCACTTTCCCTGTAGGAGATACCGCAAGACGTTTCTGTATATTGGGCACAGCGCTCTGCACGGTGTTAGCAGAGACTTTCCCGGGACAGTGAAACCCTATGTCAGAGACACTGAGAAGAAGCCCCAATGTTCCCTCCAGGCACTTTCAGTGTGGGTGCTTTCTCCACGTGGTTCCTGGTTTCACTGCGGCTCTGAAGAGAATGTTAGCAAAGAGGTAACCGGGACAGTGAAAACAGTACTCAAAGACAGGGAGAGCAAGCTCTCTCTTGGCACTTTGGATGTGGGACATACAGCGAGATGTTTGCTGCTTTTGCATTTGGCTGTTGGGAGATTTACAGCACAAAGATATCTAGTTGATTTGAAGCAGTTCCGAGAAAGTCTAAACATAATCCCCACTTCTCCCTCCTGGCACTTTCCATGTGGGAGATATAGCAGGATGTATATTGGTTTTGAGGACAACTCAATGGACAGTGTAGGGAGAAAAGGTCCTGGCTCCTTGAATGCCGTTTCTGGAGACACTGCGATCAATGTGGGAGATATGTCAAGATGTGTGTTTGTTTTGAGGACGGCTCTCTGGAGAGTCTTAGCAAAGAGGTCACACAGATAATCAGAGCAATTCCCAGAGACACTGAGAACAAGCTCCGCAATTCCCTCCTGGCACTTTCCCTGTAGGAGATACCGCAAGACGTTTCTGTATATTGGGCACAGCGCTCTGCACGGTGTTAGCAGAGACTTTCCCGGGACAGTGAAACCCTATGTCAGAGACACTGAGAAGAAGCCCCAATGTTCCCTCCAGGCACTTTCAGTGTGGCTGCCTTCTCCACGTGGTTCCTGGTTTCACTGCGGCTCTGAAGAGAATGCTAGCAAAGAGGTAACCGGGACAGTGAAAACAGTACTCAAAGACAGGGAGAGCAAGCTCTCTCTTGGCACTTTGGATGTGGGACATACAGCGAGATGTTTGCTGCTTTTGCGTTTGGCTGTTGGGAGATTTACAGCACAAAGATATCTAGTTGATTTGAAGCAGTTCCGAGAAAGTCTAAACATAATCCCCACTTCTCCCTCCTGGCACTTTCCATGTGGGAGATATAGCAGGATGTATATTGGTTTTGAGGACAACTCAATGGACAGTGTAGGGAGAAAACCTCCTGGCTCCTTGAATGCCGTTTCTGGAGACACTGCGATCAATGTGGGAGATATGTCAAGATGTGTGTTTATTTTGAGGACGGCTCTCTGGAGAGTCTTAGCAAAGAGGTCACACAGATAATCAGAGCAATTCTCAGAGACACTGAGAACAAGCTCCACAATTCCCTCCTGGCACTTTCCCTGTAGGAGATACCTCAAGACGTTTCTGTATATTGGGCACAGCGCTCTGCATGGTGTTAGCAGAGACTTCCCCGGGACAGTGAAACCCTATGTCAGAGACACTGAGAAGAAGCCCCAATGTTCCCTCCAGGCACTTTCAGTGTGGGTGCTTTCTCCACGTGGTTCCTGGTTTCACTGCGGCTCTGAAGAGAATGTTAGCAAAGAGGTAACCGGGACAGTGAAAACAGTACTCAAAGACAGGGAGAGCAAGCTCTCTCTTGGCACTTTGCATTTGGGACATACAGCGAGATGTTTGCTGCTTTTGCGTTTGGCTGTTGGGAGATTTACAGCACAAAGATATCTAGTTGATTTGAAGCAGTTCCGAGAAAGTCTAAACATAATCCCCACTTCTCCCTCCTGGCACTTTCCATGTGGGAGATATAGCAGGATGTATATTGGTTTTGAGGACAACTCAATGGACAGTGTAGGGAGAAAACCTCCTGGCTCCTTGAATGCCGTTTCTGGAGACACTGCGATCAATGTGGGAGATATGTCAAGGTGTGTGTTTGTTTTGAGGACGGCTCTCTGGAGAGTCTTAGCAAAGAGGTCACACAGATAATCAGAGCAATTCTCAGAGACACTGAGAACAAGCTCCGCAATTCCCTCCTGGCACTTTCCCTGTAGGAGATACCGCAAGACGTTTCTGTATATTGGGCACAGCGCTCTGCACGGTGTTAGCAGAGACTTTCCCGGGACAGTGAAACCCTATGTCAGAGACACTGAGAAGAAGCCCCAATGTTCCCTCCAGGCACTTTCAGTGTGGGTGCTTTCTCCACATGGTTCCTGGTTTCACTGCGGCTCTGAAGAGAATGCTAGCAAAAAGGTAACCGGGACAGTGAAAACAGTACTCAAAGACAGGGAGAGCAAGCTCTCTCTTGGCACTTTGCATGTGGGACATACAGCGAGATGTTTGCTGCTTTTGCGTTTGGCTGTTGGGAGATTTACAGCACAAAGATATCTAGTTGATTTGAAGCAGTTCCGAGAAAGTCTAAACATAATCCCCACTTCTCCCTCCTGGCACTTTCCATGTGGGAGATATAGCAGGATGTATATTGGTTTTGAGGACAACTCAATGGACAGTGTAGGGAGAAAACCTCCTGGCTCCTTGAATGCCGTTTCTGGAGACACTGTGATCAATGTGGTAGATATGTCAAGATGTGTGTTTGTTTTGAGGACGGCTCTCTGGAGAGTCTTAGCAAAGAGGTCACACAGATAATCAGAGCAATTCTCAGAGACACTGAGAACAAGCTCCGCAATTCCCTCCTGGCACTTTCCCTGTAGGAGATACCGCAAGACATTTCTGTATATTGGGCACAGCGCTCTGCACGGTGTTAGCAGAGACTTTCCCGGGACAGTGAAACCCTATGTCAGAGACACTGAGAAGAAGCCCCAATGTTCCCTCCAGGCACTTTCAGTGTGGGTGCTTTCTCCACGTGGTTCCTGGTTTCACTGCAGCTCTGAAGAGAATGTTAGCAAAGAGGTAACCGGGACAGTGAAAACAGTACTCAAAGACAGGGAGAGCAAGCTCTCTCTTGGCACTTTGCATGTGGGACATACAGCGAGATGTTTGCTGCTTTTGCGTTTGGCTGTTGGGAGATTTACAGCACAAAGATATCTAGTTGATTTGAAGCAGTTCCGAGAAAGTCTAAACATAATCCCCACTTCTCCCTCCTGGCACTTTCCATGTGGGAGATATAGCAGGATGTATATTGGTTTTGAGGACAACTCAATGGACAGTGTAGGGAGAAAAGGTCCTGGCTCCTTGAATGCCGTTTCTGGAGACACTGCGATCAATGTGGGAGATATGTCAAGATGTGTGTTTGTTTTGAGGACGGCTCTCTGGAGAGTCTTAGCAAAGAGGTCACACAGATAATCAGAGCAATTCTCAGAGACACTGAGAACAAGCTCGGCAATTCCCTCCTGGCACTTTCCCTGTAGGAGATACCGCAAGACGTTTCTGTATATTGGGCACAGCGCTCTGCACGGTGTTAGCAGAGACTTTCCCGGGACAGTGAAACCCTATGTCAGAGACACTGAGAAGAAGCCCCAATGTTCCCTCCAGGCACTTTCAGTGTGGGTGCTTTCTCCACGTGGTTCCTGGTTTCACTGCAGCTCTGAAGAGAATGTTAGCAAAGAGGTAACCGGGACAGTGAAAACAGTACTCAAAGACAGGGAGAGCAAGCTCTCTCTTGGCACTTTGGATGTGGGACATACAGCGAGATGTTTGCTGCTTTTGCGTTTGGCTGTTGGGAGATTTACAGCACAAAGATATCTAGTTGATTTGAAGCAGTTCCGAGAAAGTCTAAACATAATCCCCACTTCTCCCTCCTGGCACTTTCCATGTGGGAGATATAGCAGGATGTATATTGGTTTTGAGGACAACTCAATGGACAGTGTAGGGAGAAAACCTCCTGGCTCCTTGAATGCCATTTCTGGAGACACTGCGATCAATGTGGGAGATATGTCAAGATGTGTGTTTGTTTTGAGGACGGCTCTCTGGAGAGTCTTAGCAAAGAGGTCACACAGATAATCAGAGCAATTCTCAGAGACACTGAGAACAAGCTCCACAATTCCCTCCTGGCACTTTCCCTGTAGGAGATACCGCAAGACGTTTCTGTATATTGGGCACAGCGCTCTGCACGGTGTTAGCAGAGACTTTCCCGGGACAGTGAAACCCTATGTCAGAGACACTGAGAAGAAGCCCCAATGTTCCCTCCAGGCACTTTCAGTGTGGCTGCCTTCTCCACGTGGTTCCTGGTTTCACTGCAGCTCTGAAGAGAATGTTAGCAAAGAGGTAACCGGGACAGTGAAAACAGTACTCAAAGACAGGGAGAGCAAGCTCTCTCTTGGCACTTTGGATGTGGGACATACAGCGAGATGTTTGCTGCTTTTGCGTTTGGCTGTTGGGAGATTTACAGCACAAAGATATCTAGTTGATTTGAAGCAGTTCCGAGAAAGTCTAAACATAATCCCCACTTCTCCCTCCTGGCACTTTCCATGTGGGAGATATAGCAGGATGTATATTGGTTTTGAGGACAACTCAATGGACAGTGTAGGGAGAAAACCTCCTGGCTCCTTGAATGCCGTTTCTGGAGACACTGCGATCAATGTGGGAGATATGTCAAGATGTGTGTTTGTTTTGAGGACGGCTCTCTGGAGAGTCTTAGCAAAGAGGTCACACAGATAATCAGAGCAATTCTCAGAGACACTGAGAACAAGCTCCGCAATTCCCTCCTGGCACTTTCCCTGTAGGAGATACCGCAAGACGTTTCTGTATATTGGGCACAGCGCTCTGCACGGTGTTAGCAGAGACTTTCCCGGGACAGTGAAACCCTATGTCAGAGACACTGAGAAGAAGCCCCAATGTTCCCTCCAGGCACTTTCAGTGTGGGTGCTTTCTCCACGTGGTTCCTGGTTTCACTGCGGCTCTGAAGAGAATGTTAGCAAAGAGGTAACCGGGACAGTGAAAACAGTACTCAAAGACAGGGAGAGCAAGCTCTCTCTTGGCACTTTGGATGTGGGACATACAGCGAGATGTTTGCTGCTTTTGCATTTGGCTGTTGGGAGATTTACAGCACAAAGATATCTAGTTGATTTGAAGCAGTTCCGAGAAAGTCTAAACATAATCCCCACTTCTCCCTCCTGGCACTTTCCATGTGGGAGATATAGCAGGATGTATATTGGTTTTGAGGACAACTCAATGGACAGTGTAGGGAGAAAAGGTCCTGGCTCCTTGAATGCCGTTTCTGGAGACACTGCGATCAATGTGGGAGATATGTCAAGATGTGTGTTTGTTTTGAGGACGGCTCTCTGGAGAGTCTTAGCAAAGAGGTCACACAGATAATCAGAGCAATTCCCAGAGACACTGAGAACAAGCTCCGCAATTCCCTCCTGGCACTTTCCCTGTAGGAGATACCGCAAGACGTTTCTGTATATTGGGCACAGCGCTCTGCACGGTGTTAGCAGAGACTTTCCCGGGACAGTGAAACCCTATGTCAGAGACACTGAGAAGAAGCCCCAATGTTCCCTCCAGGCACTTTCAGTGTGGCTGCCTTCTCCACGTGGTTCCTGGTTTCACTGCGGCTCTGAAGAGAATGCTAGCAAAGAGGTAACCGGGACAGTGAAAACAGTACTCAAAGACAGGGAGAGCAAGCTCTCTCTTGGCACTTTGGATGTGGGACATAGAGCGAGATGTTTGCTGCTTTTGCGTTTGGCTGTTGGGAGATTTACAGCACAAAGATATCTAGTTGATTTGAAGCAGTTCCGAGAAAGTCTAAACATAATCCCCACTTCTCCCTCCTGGCACTTTCCATGTGGGAGATATAGCAGGATGTATATTGGTTTTGAGGACAACTCAATGGACAGTGTAGGGAGAAAAGGTCCTGGCTCCTTGAATGCCGTTTCTGGAGACACTGCGATCAATGTGGGAGATATGTCAAGATGTGTGTTTGTTTTGAGGACGGCTCTCTGGAGAGTCTTAGCAAAGAGGTCACACAGATAATCAGAGCAATTCTCAGAGACACTGAGAACAAGCTCCACAATTCCCTCCTGGCACTTTCCCTGTAGGAGATACCGCAAGACGTTTCTGTATATTGGGCACAGCGCTCTGCACGGTGTTAGCAGAGACTTTCCCGGGACAGTGAAACCCTATGTCAGAGACACTGAGAAGAAGCCCCAATGTTCCCTCCAGGCACTTTCAGTGTGGCTGCCTTCTCCACGTGGTTCCTGGTTTCACTGCGGCTCTGAAGAGAATGCTAGCAAAGAGGTAACCGGGACAGTGAAAACAGTACTCAAAGACAGGGAGAGCAAGCTCTCTCTTGGCACTTTGGATGTGGGACATACAGCGAGATGTTTGCTGCTTTTGCGTTTGGCTGTTGGGAGATTTACAGCACAAAGATATCTAGTTGATTTGAAGCAGTTCCGAGAAAGTCTAAACATAATCCCCACTTCTCCCTCCTGGCACTTTCCATGTGGGAGATATAGCAGGATGTATATTGGTTTTGAGGACAACTCAATGGACAGTGTAGGGAGAAAACCTCCTGGCTCCTTGAATGCCGTTTCTGGAGACACTGCAATCAATGTGGGAGATATGTCAAGATGTGTGTTTATTTTGAGGACGGCTCTCTGGAGAGTCTTAGCAAAGAGGTCACACAGATAATCAGAGCAATTCTCAGAGACACTGAGAACAAGGTCCGCAATTCCCTCCTGGCACTTTCCCTGTAGGAGATACCGCAAGACGTTTCTGTATATTGGGCACAGCGCTCTGCATGGTGTTAGCAGAGACTTCCCCGGGACAGTGAAACCCTATGTCAGAGACACTGAGAAGAAGCCCCAATGTTCCCTCCAGGCACTTTCAGTGTGGGTGCTTTCTCCACGTGGTTCCTGGTTTCACTGCGGCTCTGAAGAGAATGTTAGCAAAGAGGTAACCGGGACAGTGAAAACAGTACTCAAAGACAGGGAGAGCAAGCTCTCTCTTGGCACTTTGGATGTGGGACATACAGCGAGATGTTTGCTGCTTTTGCGTTTGGCTGTTGGGAGATTTACAGCACAAAGATATCTAGTTGATTTGAAGCAGTTCCGAGAAAGTCTAAACATAATCCCCACTTCTCCCTCCTGGCACTTTCCATGTGGGAGATATAGCAGGATGTATATTGGTTTTGAGGACAACTCAATGGACAGTGTAGGGAGAAAACCTCCTGGCTCCTTGAATGCCGTTTCTGGAGACACTGCGATCAATGTGGGAGATATGTCAAGGTGTGTGTTTGTTTTGAGGACGGCTCTCTGGAGAGTCTTAGCAAAGAGGTCACACAGATAATCAGAGCAATTCTCAGAGACACTGAGAACAAGCTCCGCAATTCCCTCCTGGCACTTTCCCTGTAGGAGATACCGCAAGACGTTTCTGTATATTGGGCACAGCGCTCTGCAGGGTGTTAGCAGAGACTTTCCCGGGACAGTGAAACCCTATGTCAGAGACACTGAGAAGAAGCCCCAATGTTCCCTCCAGGCACTTTCAGTGTGGGTGCTTTCTCCACATGGTTCCTGGTTTCACTGCGGCTCTGAAGAGAATGCTAGCAAAAAGGTAACCGGGACAGTGAAAACAGTACTCAAAGACAGGGAGAGCAAGCTCTCTCTTGGCACTTTGCATGTGGGACATACAGCGAGATGTTTGCTGCTTTTGCGTTTGGCTGTTGGGAGATTTACAGCACAAAGATATCTAGTTGATTTGAAGCAGTTCCGAGAAAGTCTAAACATAATCCCCACTTCTCCCTCCTGGCACTTTCCATGTGGGAGATATAGCAGGATGTATATTGGTTTTGAGGACAACTCAATGGACAGTGTAGGGAGAAAAGGTCCTGGCTCCTTGAATGCCGTTTCTGGAGACACTGTGATCAATGTGGTAGATATGTCAAGATGTGTGTTTGTTTTGAGGACGGCTCTCTGGAGAGTCTTAGCAAAGAGGTCACACAGATAATCAGAGCAATTCTCAGAGACACTGAGAACAAGCTCCGCAATTCCCTCCTGGCACTTTCCCTGTAGGAGATACCGCAAGACATTTCTGTATATTGGGCACAGCGCTCTGCACGGTGTTAGCAGAGACTTTCCCGGGACAGTGAAACCCTATGTCAGAGACACTGAGAAGAAGCCCCAATGTTCCCTCCAGGCACTTTCAGTGTGGGTGCTTTCTCCACGTGGTTCCTGGTTTCACTGCAGCTCTGAAGAGAATGTTAGCAAAGAGGTAACCGGGACAGTGAAAACAGTACTCAAAGACAGGGAGAGCAAGCTCTCTCTTGGCACTTTGCATGTGGGACATACAGCGAGATGTTTGCTGCTTTTGAGTTTGGCTGTTGGGAGATTTACAGCACAAAGATATCTAGTTGATTTGAAGCAGTTCCGAGAAAGTCTAAACATAATCCCCACTTCTCCCTCCTGGCACTTTCCATGTGGGAGATATAGCAGGATGTATATTGGTTTTGAGGACAACTCAATGGACAGTGTAGGGAGAAAAGGTCCTGGCTCCTTGAATGCCGTTTCTGGAGACACTGCGATCAATGTGGGAGATATGTCAAGGTGTGTGTTTGTTTTGAGGACGGCTCTCTGGAGATTCTTAGCAAAGAGGTCACACAGATAATCAGAGCAATTCTCAGAGACACTGAGAACAAGCTCCGCAATTCCCTCCTGGCACTTTCCCTGTAGGAGATACCGCAAGACGTTTCTGTATATTGGGCACAGCGCTCTGCACGGTGTTAGCAGAGACTTTCCCGGGACAGTGAAACCCTATGTCAGAGACACTGAGAAGAAGCCCCAATGTTCCCTCCAGGCACTTTCAGTGTGGGTGCTTTCTCCACGTGGTTCCTGGTTTCACTGCAGCTCTGAAGAGAATGTTAGCAAAGAGGTAACCGGGACAGTGAAAACAGTACTCAAAGACAGGGAGAGCAAGCTCTCTCTTGGCACTTTGCATGTGGGACATACAGCGAGATGTTTGCTGCTTTTGCGTTTGGCTGTTGGGAGATTTACAGCACAAAGATATCTAGTTGATTTGAAGCAGTTCCGAGAAAGTCTAAACATAATCCCCACTTCTCCCTCCTGGCACTTTCCATGTGGGAGATATAGCAGGATGTATATTGGTTTTGAGGACAACTCAATGGACAGTGTAGGGAGAAAACCTCCTGGCTCCTTGAATGCCGTTTCTGGAGACACTGCGATCAATGTGGGAGATATGTCAAGGTGTGTGTTTGTTTTGAGGACGGCTCTCTGGAGATTCTTAGCAAAGAGGTCACACAGATAATCAGAGCAATTCTCAGAGACACTGAGAACAAGCTCCGCAATTCCCTCCTGGCACTTTCCCTGTAGGAGATACCGCAAGACGTTTCTGTATATTGGGCACAGCGCTGTGCACGGTGTTAGCAGAGACTTTCCCGGGACAGTGAAACCCTATGTCAGAGACACTGAGAAGAAGCCCCAATGTTCCCTCCAGGCACTTTCAGTGTGGGTGCTTTCTCCACATGGTTCCTGGTTTCACTGCGGCTCTGAAGAGAATGTTAGCAAAGAGGTAACCGGGACAGTGAAAACAGTACTCAAAGACAGGGAGAGCAAGCTCTCTCTTGGCACTTTGGATGTGGGACATACAGCGAGATGTTTGCTGCTTTTGCGTTTGGCTGTTGGGAGATTTACAGCACAAAGATATCTAGTTGATTTGAAGCAGTTCCGAGAAAGTCTAAACATAATCCCCACTTCTCCCTCCTGGCACTTTCCATGTGGGAGATATAGCAGGATGTATATTGGTTTTGAGGACAACTCAATGGACAGTGTAGGGAGAAAAGGTCCTGGCTCCTTGAATGCCGTTTCTGGAGACACTGCGATCAATGTGGGAGATATGTCAAGGTGTGTGTTTGTTTTGAGGACGGCTCTCTGGAGAGTCTTAGCAAAGAGGTCACACAGATAATCAGAGCAATTCTCAGAGACACTGAGAACAAGCTCCGCAATTCCCTCCTGGCACTTTCCCTGTAGGAGATACCGCAAGACGTTTCTGTATATTGGGCACAGCGCTGTGCACGGTGTTAGCAGAGACTTTCCCGGGACAGTGAAACCCTATGTCAGAGACACTGAGAAGAAGCCCCAATGTTCCCTCCAGGCACTTTCAGTGTGGGTGCTTTCTCCACGTGGTTCCTGGTTTCACTGCAGCTCTGAAGAGAATGTTAGCAAAGAGGTAACCGGGACAGTGAAAACAGTACTCAAAGACAGGGAGAGCAAGCTCTCTCTTGGCACTTTGGATGTGGGACATAGAGCGAGATGTTTGCTGCTTTTGCGTTTGGCTGTTGGGAGATTTACAGCACAAAGATATCTAGTTGATTTGAAGCAGTTCCGAGAAAGTCTAAACATAATCCCCACTTCTCCCTCCTGGCACTTTCCATGTGGGAGATATAGCAGGATGTATATTGGTTTTGAGGACAACTCAATGGACAGTGTAGGGAGAAAACCTCCTGGCTCCTTGAATGCCGTTTCTGGAGACACTGCGATCAATGTGGGAGATATGTCAAGATGTGTGTTTGTTTTGAGGACGGCTCTCTGGAGAGTCTTAGCAAAGAGGTCACACAGATAATCAAAGCAATTCTCAGAGACACTGAGAACAAGCTCCACAATTCCCTCCTGGCACTTTCCCTGTAGGAGATACCGCAAGACGTTTCTGTATATTGGGCACAGCGCTCTGCAGGGTGTTAGCAGAGACTTTCCCGGGACAGTGAAACCCTATGTCAGAGACACTGAGAAGAAGCCCCAATGTTCCCTCCAGGCACTTTCAGTGTGGCTGCCTTCTCCACGTGGTTCCTGGTTTCACTGCGGCTCTGAAGAGAATGCTAGCAAAGAGGTAACCGGGACAGTGAAAACAGTACTCAAAGACAGGGAGAGCAAGCTCTCTCTTGGCACTTTGCATGTGGGACATACAGCGAGATGTTTGCTGCTTTTGCGTTTGGCTGTTGGGAGATTTACAGCACAAAGATATCTAGTTGATTTGAAGCAGTTCCGAGAAAGTCTAAACATAATCCCCACTTCTCCCTCCTGGCACTTTCCATGTGGGAGATATAGCAGGATGTATATTGGTTTTGAGGACACCTCAATGGACAGTGTAGGGAGAAAACCTCCTGGCTCCTTGAATGCCGTTTCTGGAGACACTGCGATCAATGTGGGAGATATGTCAAGATGTGTGTTTATTTTGAGGACGGCTCTCTGGAGAGTCTTAGCAAAGAGGTCACACAGATAATCAGAGCAATTCTCAGAGACACTGAGAACAAGCTCCGCAATTCCCACCTGGCACTTTCCCTGTAGGAGATACCGCAAGACGTTTCTGTATATTGGGCACAGCGCTCTGCACGGTGTTAGCAGAGACTTTCCCGGGACAGTGAAACCCTATGTCAGAGACACTGAGAAGAAGCCCCAATGTTCCCTCCAGGCACTTTCAGTGTGGGTGCTTTCTCCACGTGGTTCCTGGTTTCACTGCAGCTCTGAAGAGAATGTTAGCAAAGAGGTAACCGGGACAGTGAAAACAGTACTCAAAGACAGGGAGAGCAAGCTCTCTCTTGGCACTTTGGATGTGGGACATACAGCGAGATGTTTGCTGCTTTTGCGTTTGGCTGTTGGGAGATTTACAGCACAAAGATATCTAGTTGATTTGAAGCAGTTCCGAGAAAGTCTAAACATAATCCCCACTTCTCCCTCCTGGCACTTTCCATGTGGGAGATATAGCAGGATGTATATTGGTTTTGAGGACAACTCAATGGACAGTGTAGGGAGAAAACCTCCTGGCTCCTTGAATGCCGTTTCTGGAGACACTGCGATCAATGTGGGAGATATGTCAAGATGTGTGTTTATTTTGAGGACGGCTCTCTGGAGAGTCTTAGCAAAGAGGTCACACAGATAATCAGAGCAATTCTCAGAGACACTGAGAACAAGCTCCACAATTCCCTCCTGGCACTTTCCCTGTAGGAGATACCGCAAGACGTTTCTGTATATTGGGCACAGCGCTCTGCACGGTGTTAGCAGAGACTTTCACGGGACAGTGAAACCCTATGTCAGAGACACTGAGAAGAAGCCCCAATGTTCCCTCCAGGCACTTTCAGTGTGGCTGCCTTCTCCACGTGGTTCCTGGTTTCACTGCAGCTCTGAAGAGAATGTTAGCAAAGAGGTAACCGGGACAGTGAAAACAGTACTCAAAGACAGGGAGAGCAAGCTCTCTCTTGGCACTTTGGATGTGGGACATAGAGCGAGATGTTTGCTGCTTTTGCGTTTGGCTGTTGGGAGATTTACAGCACAAAGATATCTAGTTGATTTGAAGCAGTTCCGAGAAAGTCTAAACATAATCCCCACTTCTCCCTCCTGGCACTTTCCATGTGGGAGATATAGCAGGATGTATATTGGTTTTGAGGACAACTCAATGGACAGTGTAGGGAGAAAAGGTCCTGGCTCCTTGAATGCCGTTTCTGGAGACACTGCGATCAATGTGGGAGATATGTCAAGATGTGTGTTTGTTTTGAGGACGGCTCTCTGGAGAGTCTTAGCAAAGAGGTCACACAGATAATCAGAGCAATTCTCAGAGACACTGAGAACAAGCTCGACAATTCGTTCCTGGCACTTTCCCTGTAGGAGATACCGCAAGACGTTTCTGTATATTGGGCACAGCGCTCTGCAGGGTGTTAGCAGAGACTTTCCCGGGACAGTGAAACCCTATGTCAGAGACACTGAGAAGAAGCCCCAATGTTCCCTCCAGGCACTTTCAGTGTGGCTGCCTTCTCCACGTGGTTCCTGGTTTCACTGCGGCTCTGAAGAGAATGCTAGCAAAGAGGTAACCGGGACAGTGAAAACAGTACTCAAAGACAGGGAGAGCAAGCTCTCTCTTGGCACTTTGCATGTGGGACATACAGCGAGATGTTTGCTGCTTTTGCGTTTGGCTGTTGGGAGATTTACAGCACAAAGATATCTAGTTGATTTGAAGCAGTTCCGAGAAAGTCTAAACATAATCCCCACTTCTCCCTCCTGGCACTTTCCATGTGGGAGATATAGCAGGATGTATATTGGTTTTGAGGACAACTCAATGGACAGTGTAGGGAGAAAACCTCCTGGCTCCTTGAATGCCGTTTCTGGAGACACTGCGATCAATGTGGGAGATATGTCAAGATGTGTGTTTGTTTTGAGGACGGCTCTCTGGAGAGTCTTAGCAAAGAGGTCACACAGATAATCAGAGCAATTCTCAGAGACACTGAGAACAAGCTCCGCAATTCCCACCTGGCACTTTCCCTGTAGGAGATACCGCAAGACGTTTCTGTATATTGGGCACAGCGCTCTGCACGGTGTTAGCAGAGACTTTCCCGGGACAGTGAAACCCTATGTCAGAGACACTGAGAAGAAGCCCCAATGTTCCCTCCAGGCACTTTCAGTGTGGGTGCTTTCTCCACGTGGTTCCTGGTTTCACTGCAGCTCTGAAGAGAATGTTAGCAAAGAGGTAACCGGGACAGTGAAAACAGTACTCAAAGACAGGGAGAGCAAGCTCTCTCTTGGCACTTTGGATGTGGGACATACAGCGAGATGTTTGCTGCTTTTGCGTTTGGCTGTTGGGAGATTTACAGCACAAAGATATCTAGTTGATTTGAAGCAGTTCCGAGAAAGTCTAAACATAATCCCCACTTCTCCCTCCTGGCACTTTCCATGTGGGAGATATAGCAGGATGTATATTGGTTTTGAGGACAACTCAATGGACAGTGTAGGGAGAAAAGGTCCTGGCTCCTTGAATGCCGTTTCTGGAGACACTGCGATCAATGTGGGAGATATGTCAAGATGTGTGTTTGTTTTGAGGACGGCTCTCTGGAGAGTCTTAGCAAAGAGGTCACACAGATAATCAGAGCAATTCTCAGAGACACTAAGAACAAGCTCCACAATTCCCTCCTGGCACTTTCCCTGTAGGAGATACCGCAAGACGTTTCTGTATATTGGGCACAGCGCTCTGCACGGTGTTAGCAGAGACTTTCCCGGGACAGTGAAACCCTATGTCAGAGACACTGAGAAGAAGCCCCAATGTTCCCTCCAGGCACTTTCAGTGTGGGTGCTTTCTCCACGTGGTTCCTGGTTTCACTGCAGCTCTGAAGAGAATGCTAGCAAAGAGGTAACCGGGACAGTGAAAACAGTACTCAAAGACAGGGAGAGCAAGCTCTCTCTTGGCACTTTGGATGTGGGACATACAGCGAGATGTTTGCTGCTTTTGCGTTTGGCTGTTGGGAGATTTACAGCACAAAGATATCTAGTTGATTTGAAGCAGTTCCGAGAAAGTCTAAACATAATCCCCACTTCTCCCTCCTGGCACTTTCCATGTGGGAGATATAGCAGGATGTATATTGGTTTTGAGGACAACTCAATGGACAGTGTAGGGAGAAAAGGTCCTGGCTCCTTGAATGCCGTTTCTGGAGACACTGCGATCAATGTGGGAGATATGTCAAGGTGTGTGTTTGTTTTGAGGACGGCTCTCTGGAGATTCTTAGCAAAGAGGTCACACAGATAATCAGAGCAATTCTCAGAGACACTGAGAACAAGCTCCGCAATTCCCTCCTGGCACTTTCCCTGTAGGAGATACCGCAAGACGTTTCTGTATATTGGGCACAGCGCTGTGCACGGTGTTAGCAGAGACTTTCCCGGGACAGTGAAACCCTATGTCAGAGACACTGAGAAGAAGCCCCAATGTTCCCTCCAGGCACTTTCAGTGTGGGTGCTTTCTCCACATGGTTCCTGGTTTCACTGCGGCTCTGAAGAGAATGTTAGCAAAGAGGTAACCGGGACAGTGAAAACAGTACTCAAAGACAGGGAGAGCAAGCTCTCTCTTGGCACTTTGGATGTGGGACATACAGCGAGATGTTTGCTGCTTTTGCGTTTGGCTGTTGGGAGATTTACAGCACAAAGATATCTAGTTGATTTGAAGCAGTTCCGAGAAAGTCTAAACATAATCCCCACTTCTCCCTCCTGGCACTTTCCATGTGGGAGATATAGCAGGATGTATATTGGTTTTGAGGACAACTCAATGGACAGTGTAGGGAGAAAAGGTCCTGGCTCCTTGAATGCCGTTTCTGGAGACACTGCGATCAATGTGGGAGATATGTCAAGGTGTGTGTTTGTTTTGAGGACGGCTCTCTGGAGAGTCTTAGCAAAGAGGTCACACAGATAATCAGAGCAATTCTCAGAGACACTGAGAACAAGCTCCGCAATTCCCTCCTGGCACTTTCCCTGTAGGAGATACCGCAAGACGTTTCTGTATATTGGGCACAGCGCTGTGCACGGTGTTAGCAGAGACTTTCCCGGGACAGTGAAACCCTATGTCAGAGACACTGAGAAGAAGCCCCAATGTTCCCTCCAGGCACTTTCAGTGTGGGTGCTTTCTCCACGTGGTTCCTGGTTTCACTGCGGCTCTGAAGAGAATGTTAGCAAAGAGGTAACCGGGACAGTGAAAACAGTACTCAAAGACAGGGAGAGCAAGCTCTCTCTTGGCACTTTGGATGTGGGACATACAGCGAGATGTTTGCTGCTTTTGCGTTTGGCTGTTGGGAGATTTACAGCACAAAGATATCTAGTTGATTTGAAGCAGTTCCGAGAAAGTCTAAACATAATCCCCACTTCTCCCTCCTGGCACTTTCCATGTGGGAGATATAGCAGGATGTATATTGGTTTTGAGGACACCTCAATGGACAGTGTAGGGAGAAAACCTCCTGGCTCCTTGAATGCCGTTTCTGGAGACACTGCGATCAATGTGGGAGATATGTCAAGATGTGTGTTTGTTTTGAGGACGGCTCTCTGGAGAGTCTTAGCAAAGAGGTCACACAGATAATCAGAGCAATTCTCAGAGACACTGAGAACAAGCTCCGCAATTCCCACCTGGCACTTTCCCTGTAGGAGATACCGCAAGACGTTTCTGTATATTGGGCACAGCGCTCTGCACGGTGTTAGCAGAGACTTTCCCGGGACAGTGAAACCCTATGTCAGAGACACTGAGAAGAAGCCCCAATGTTCCCTCCAGGCACTTTCAGTGTGGGTGCTTTCTCCACGTGGTTCCTGGTTTCACTGCAGCTCTGAAGAGAATGTTAGCAAAGAGGTAACCGGGACAGTGAAAACAGTACTCAAAGACAGGGAGAGCAAGCTCTCTCTTGGCACTTTGGATGTGGGACATACAGCGAGATGTTTGCTGCTTTTGCGTTTGGCTGTTGGGAGATTTACAGCACAAAGATATCTAGTTGATTTGAAGCAGTTCCGAGAAAGTCTAAACATAATCCCCACTTCTCCCTCCTGGCACTTTCCATGTGGGAGATATAGCAGGATGTATATTGGTTTTGAGGACAACTCAATGGACAGTGTAGGGAGAAAACCTCCTGGCTCCTTGAATGCCGTTTCTGGAGACACTGCGATCAATGTGGGAGATATGTCAAGATGTGTGTTTATTTTGAGGACGGCTCTCTGGAGAGTCTTAGCAAAGAGGTCACACAGATAATCAGAGCAATTCTCAGAGACACTGAGAACAAGCTCCACAATTCCCTCCTGGCACTTTCCCTGTAGGAGATACCGCAAGACGTTTCTGTATATTGGGCACAGCGCTCTGCACGGTGTTAGCAGAGACTTTCACGGGACAGTGAAACCCTATGTCAGAGACACTGAGAAGAAGCCCCAATGTTCCCTCCAGGCACTTTCAGTGTGGCTGCCTTCTCCACGTGGTTCCTGGTTTCACTGCAGCTCTGAAGAGAATGTTAGCAAAGAGGTAACCGGGACAGTGAAAACAGTACTCAAAGACAGGGAGAGCAAGCTCTCTCTTGGCACTTTGGATGCGGGACATACAGCGAGATGTTTGCTGCTTTTGCGTTTGGCTGTTGGGAGATTTACAGCACAAAGATATCTAGTTGATTTGAAGCAGTTCCGAGAAAGTCTAAACATAATCCCCACTTCTCCCTCCTGGCACTTTCCATGTGGGAGATATAGCAGGATGTATATTGGTTTTGAGGACAACTCAATGGACAGTGTAGGGAGAAAACCTCCTGGCTCCTTGAATGCCGTTTCTGGAGACACTGCGATCAATGTGGGAGATATGTCAAGATGTGTGTTTGTTTTGAGGACGGCTCTCTGGAGAGTCTTAGCAAAGAGGTCACACAGATAATCAGAGCAATTCTCAGAGACACTGAGAACAAGCTCCACAATTCCCTCCTGGCACTTTCCCTGTAGGAGATACCGCAAGACGTTTCTGTATATTGGGCACAGCGCTCTGCACGGTGTTAGCAGAGACTTTCCCGGGACAGTGAAACCCTATGTCAGAGACACTGAGAAGAAGCCCCAATGTTCCCTCCAGGCACTTTCAGTGTGGCTGCCTTCTCCACGTGGTTCCTGGTTTCACTGCGGCTCTGAAGAGAATGCTAGCAAAGAGGTAACCGGGACAGTGAAAACAGTACTCAAAGACAGGGAGAGCAAGCTCTCTCTTGGCACTTTGCATGTGGGACATACAGCGAGATGTTTGCTGCTTTTGCGTTTGGCTGTTGGGAGATTTACAGCACAAAGATATCTAGTTGATTTGAAGCAGTTCCGAGAAAGTCTAAACATAATCCCCACTTCTCCCTCCTGGCACTTTCCATGTGGGAGATATAGCAGGATGTATATTGGTTTTGAGGACAACTCAATGGACAGTGTAGGGAGAAAACCTCCTGGCTCCTTGAATGCCGTTTCTGGAGACACTGCGATCAATGTGGGAGATATGTCAAGATGTGTGTTTATTTTGAGGACGGCTCTCTGGAGAGTCTTAGCAAAGAGGTCACACAGATAATCAGAGCAATTCTCAGAGACACTGAGAACAAGCTCCGCAATTCCCACCTGGCACTTTCCCTGTAGGAGATACCGCAAGACGTTTCTGTATATTGGGCACAGCGCTCTGCACGGTGTTAGCAGAGACTTTCCCGGGACAGTGAAACCCTATGTCAGAGACACTGAGAAGAAGCCCCAATGTTCCCTCCAGGCACTTTCAGTGTGGGTGCTTTCTCCACGTGGTTCCTGGTTTCACTGCAGCTCTGAAGAGAATGTTAGCAAAGAGGTAACCGGGACAGTGAAAACAGTACTCAAAGACAGGGAGAGCAAGCTCTCTCTTGGCACTTTGGATGTGGGACATACAGCGAGATGTTTGCTGCTTTTGCGTTTGGCTGTTGGGAGATTTACAGCACAAAGATATCTAGTTGATTTGAAGCAGTTCCGAGAAAGTCTAAACATAATCCCCACTTCTCCCTCCTGGCACTTTCCATGTGGGAGATATAGCAGGATGTATATTGGTTTTGAGGACAACTCAATGGACAGTGTAGGGAGAAAACCTCCTGGCTCCTTGAATGCCGTTTCTGGAGACACTGCGATCAATGTGGGAGATATGTCAAGATGTGTGTTTATTTTGAGGACGGCTCTCTGGAGAGTCTTAGCAAAGAGGTCACACAGATAATCAGAGCAATTCTCAGAGACACTGAGAACAAGCTCCACAATTCCCTCCTGGCACTTTCCCTGTAGGAGATACCGCAAGACGTTTCTGTATATTGGGCACAGCGCTCTGCACGGTGTTAGCAGAGACTTTCACGGGACAGTGAAACCCTATGTCAGAGACACTGAGAAGAAGCCCCAATGTTCCCTCCAGGCACTTTCAGTGTGGCTGCCTTCTCCACGTGGTTCCTGGTTTCACTGCAGCTCTGAAGAGAATGTTAGCAAAGAGGTAACCGGGACACTGAAAACAGTACTCAAAGACAGGGAGAGCAAGCTCTCTCTTGGCACTTTGGATGTGGGACATACAGCGAGATGTTTGCTGCTTTTGCGTTTGGCTGTTGGGAGATTTACAGCACAAAGATATCTAGTTGATTTGAAGCAGTTCCGAGAAAGTCTAAACATAATCCCCACTTCTCCCTCCTGGCACTTTCCATGTGGGAGATATAGCAGGATGTATATTGGTTTTGAGGACAACTCAATGGACAGTGTAGGGAGAAAAGGTCCTGGCTCCTTGAATGCCGTTTCTGGAGACACTGCGATCAATGTGGGAGATATGTCAAGATGTGTGTTTGTTTTGAGGACGGCTCTCTGGAGAGTCTTAGCAAAGAGGTCACACAGATAATCAGAGCAATTCTCAGAGACACTGAGAACAAGCTCCGCAATTCCCTCCTGGCACTTTCCCTGTAGGAGATACCGCAAGACGTTTCTGTATATTGGGCACAGCGCTCTGCACGGTGTTAGCAGAGACTTTCCCGGGACAGTGAAACCCTATGTCAGAGACACTGAGAAGAAGCCCCAATGTTCCCTCCAGGCACTTTCAGTGTGGCTGCCTTCTCCACGTGGTTCCTGGTTTCACTGCAGCTCTGAAGAGAATGCTAGCAAAGAGGTAACCGGGACAGTGAAAACAGTACTCAAAGACAGGGAGAGCAAGCTCTTTCTTGGCACTTTGGATGTGGGACATACAGCGAGATGTTTGCTGCTTTTGCGTTTGGCTGTTGGGAGATTTACAGCACAAAGATATCTAGTTGATTTGAAGCAGTTCCGAGAAAGTCTAAACATAATCCCCACTTCTCCCTCCTGGCACTTTCCATGTGGGAGATATAGCAGGATGTATATTGGTTTTGAGGACAACTCAATGGACAGTGTAGGGAGAAAAGGTCCTGGCTCCTTGAATGCCGTTTCTGGAGACACTGCGATCAATGTGGGAGATATGTCAAGATGTGTGTTTGTTTTGAGGACGGCTCTCTGGAGAGTCTTAGCAAAGAGGTCACACAGATAATCAGAGCAATTCTCAGAGACACTAAGAACAAGCTCCACAATTCCCTCCTGGCACTTTCCCTGTAGGAGATACCGCAAGACGTTTCTGTATATTGGGCACAGCGCTCTGCACGGTGTTAGCAGAGACTTTCCCGGGACAGTGAAACCCTATGTCAGAGACACTGAGAAGAAGCCCCAATGTTCCCTCCAGGCACTTTCAGTGTGGGTGCTTTCTCCACGTGGTTCCTGGTTTCACTGCAGCTCTGAAGAGAATGCTAGCAAAGAGGTAACCGGGACAGTGAAAACAGTACTCAAAGACAGGGAGAGCAAGCTCTCTCTTGGCACTTTGGATGTGGGACATACAGCGAGATGTTTGCTGCTTTTGCGTTTGGCTGTTGGGAGATTTACAGCACAAAGATATCTAGTTGATTTGAAGCAGTTCCGAGAAAGTCTAAACATAATCCCCACTTCTCCCTCCTGGCACTTTCCATGTGGGAGATATAGCAGGATGTATATTGGTTTTGAGGACAACTCAATGGACAGTGTAGGGAGAAAACCTCCTGGCTCCTTGAATGCCGTTTCTGGAGACACTGCGATCAATGTGGGAGATATGTCAAGGTGTGTGTTTGTTTTGAGGACGGCTCTCTGGAGAGTCTTAGCAAAGAGGTCACACAGATAATCAGAGCAATTCTCAGAGACACTGAGAACAAGCTCCGCAATTCCCTCCTGGCACTTTCCCTGTAGGAGATACCGCAAGACGTTTCTGTATATTGGGCACAGCGCTGTGCACGGTGTTAGCAGAGACTTTCCCGGGACAGTGAAACCCTATGTCAGAGACACTGAGAAGAAGCCCCAATGTTCCCTCCAGGCACTTTCAGTGTGGGTGCTTTCTCCACGTGGTTCCTGGTTTCACTGCGGCTCTGAAGAGAATGTTAGCAAAGAGGTAACCGGGACAGTGAAAACAGTACTCAAAGACAGGGAGAGCAAGCTCTCTCTTGGCACTTTGGATGTGGGACATAGAGCGAGATGTTTGCTGCTTTTGCGTTTGGCTGTTGGGAGATTTACAGCACAAAGATATCTAGTTGATTTGAAGCAGTTCCGAGAAAGTCTAAACATAATCCCCACTTCTCCCTCCTGGCACTTTCCATGTGGGAGATATAGCAGGATGTATATTGGTTTTGAGGACAACTCAATGGACAGTGTAGGGAGAAAACCTCCTGGCTCCTTGAATGCCGTTTCTGGAGACACTGCGATCAATGTGGGAGATATGTCAAGATGTGTGTTTGTTTTGAGGACGGCTCTCTGGAGAGTCTTAGCAAAGAGGTCACACAGATAATCAGAGCAATTCTCAGAGACACTGAGAACAAGCTCCGCAATTCCCTCCTGGCACTTTCCCTGTAGGAGATACCGCAAGACGTTTCTGTATATTGGGCACAGCGCTCTGCACGGTGTTAGCAGAGACTTTCCCGGGACAGTGAAACCCTATGTCAGAGACACTGAGAAGAAGCCCCAATGTTCCCTCCAGGCACTTTCAGTGTGGGTGCTTTCTCCACGTGGTTCCTGGTTTCACTGCAGCTCTGAAGAGAATGTTAGCAAAGAGGTAACCGGGACAGTGAAAACAGTACTCAAAGACAGGGAGAGCAAGCTCTCTCTTGGCACTTTGGATGTGGGACATACAGCGAGATGTTTGCTGCTTTTGCGTTTGGCTGTTGGGAGATTTACAGCACAAAGATATCTAGTTGATTTGAAGCAGTTCCGAGAAAGTCTAAACATAATCCCCACTTCTCCCTCCTGGCACTTTCCATGTGGGAGATATAGCAGGATGTATATTGGTTTTGAGGACAACTCAATGGACAGTGTAGGGAGAAAACCTCCTGGCTCCTTGAATGCCGTTTCTGGAGACACTGCGATCAATGTGGGAGATATGTCAAGATGTGTGTTTATTTTGAGGACGGCTCTCTGGAGAGTCTTAGCAAAGAGGTCACACAGATAATCAGAGCAATTCTCAGAGACACTGAGAACAAGCTCCACAATTCCCTCCTGGCACTTTCCCTGTAGGAGATACCGCAAGACGTTTCTGTATATTGGGCACAGCGCTCTGCACGGTGTTAGCAGAGACTTTCCCGGGACAGTGAAACCCTATGTCAGAGACACTGAGAAGAAGCCCCAATGTTCCCTCCAGGCACTTTCAGTGTGGCTGCCTTCTCCACGTGGTTCCTGGTTTCACTGCAGCTCTGAAGAGAATGTTAGCAAAGAGGTAACCGGGACACTGAAAACAGTACTCAAAGACAGGGAGAGCAAGCTCTCTCTTGGCACTTTGGATGTGGGACATACAGCGAGATGTTTGCTGCTTTTGCGTTTGGCTGTTGGGAGATTTACAGCACAAAGATATCTAGTTGATTTGAAGCAGTTCCGAGAAAGTCTAAACATAATCCCCACTTCTCCCTCCTGGCACTTTCCATGTGGGAGATATAGCAGGATGTATATTGGTTTTGAGGACAACTCAATGGACAGTGTAGGGAGAAAAGGTCCTGGCTCCTTGAATGCCGTTTCTGGAGACACTGCGATCAATGTGGGAGATATGTCAAGATGTGTGTTTGTTTTGAGGACGGCTCTCTGGAGAGTCTTAGCAAAGAGGTCACACAGATAATCAGAGCAATTCTCAGAGACACTGAGAACAAGCTCCGCAATTCCCTCCTGGCACTTTCCCTGTAGGAGATACCGCAAGACGTTTCTGTATATTGGGCACAGCGCGCTGCACGGTGTTAGCAGAGACTTTCCCGGGACAGTGAAACCCTATGTCAGAGACACTGAGAAGAAGCCCCAATGTTCCCTCCAGGCACTTTCAGTGTGGCTGCCTTCTCCACGTGGTTCCTGGTTTCACTGCAGCTCTGAAGAGAATGCTAGCAAAGAGGTAACCGGGACAGTGAAAACAGTACTCAAAGACAGGGAGAGCAAGCTCTCTCTTGGCACTTTGGATGTGGGACATACAGCGAGATGTTTGCTGCTTTTGCGTTTGGCTGTTGGGAGATTTACAGCACAAAGATATCTAGTTGATTTGAAGCAGTTCCGAGAAAGTCTAAACATAATCCCCACTTCTCCCTCCTGGCACTTTCCATGTGGGAGATATAGCAGGATGTATATTGGTTTTGAGGACAACTCAATGGACAGTGTAGGGAGAAAAGGTCCTGGCTCCTTGAATGCCGTTTCTGGAGACACTGCGATCAATGTGGGAGATATGTCAAGATGTGTGTTTGTTTTGAGGACGGCTCTCTGGAGAGTCTTAGCAAAGAGGTCACACAGATAATCAGAGCAATTCTCAGAGACACTAAGAACAAGCTCCACAATTCCCTCCTGGCACTTTCCCTGTAGGAGATACCGCAAGACGTTTCTGTATATTGGGCACAGCGCTCTGCACGGTGTTAGCAGAGACTTTCCCGGGACAGTGAAACCCTATGTCAGAGACACTGAGAAGAAGCCCCAATGTTCCCTCCAGGCACTTTCAGTGTGGGTGCTTTCTCCACGTGGTTCCTGGTTTCACTGCAGCTCTGAAGAGAATGCTAGCAAAGAGGTAACCGGGACAGTGAAAACAGTACTCAAAGACAGGGAGAGCAAGCTCTCTCTTGGCACTTTGGATGTGGGACATACAGCGAGATGTTTGCTGCTTTTGCGTTTGGCTGTTGGGAGATTTACAGCACAAAGATATCTAGTTGATTTGAAGCAGTTCCGAGAAAGTCTAAACATAATCCCCACTTCTCCCTCCTGGCACTTTCCATGTGGGAGATATAGCAGGATGTATATTGGTTTTGAGGACAACTCAATGGACAGTGTAGGGAGAAAACCTCCTGGCTCCTTGAATGCCGTTTCTGGAGACACTGCGATCAATGTGGGAGATATGTCAAGGTGTGTGTTTGTTTTGAGGACGGCTCTCTGGAGAGTCTTAGCAAAGAGGTCACACAGATAATCAGAGCAATTCTCAGAGACACTGAGAACAAGCTCCGCAATTCCCTCCTGGCACTTTCCCTGTAGGAGATACCGCAAGACGTTTCTGTATATTGGGCACAGCGCTGTGCACGGTGTTAGCAGAGACTTTCCCGGGACAGTGAAACCCTATGTCAGAGACACTGAGAAGAAGCCCCAATGTTCCCTCCAGGCACTTTCAGTGTGGGTGCTTTCTCCACGTGGTTCCTGGTTTCACTGCGGCTCTGAAGAGAATGTTAGCAAAGAGGTAACCGGGACAGTGAAAACAGTACTCAAAGACAGGGAGAGCAAGCTCTCTCTTGGCACTTTGGATGTGGGACATACAGCGAGATGTTTGCTGCTTTTGCGTTTGGCTGTTGGGAGATTTACAGCACAAAGATATCTAGTTGATTTGAAGCAGTTCCGAGAAAGTCTAAACATAATCCCCACTTCTCCCTCCTGGCACTTTCCATGTGGGAGATATAGCAGGATGTATATTGGTTTTGAGGACAACTCAATGGACAGTGTAGGGAGAAAACCTCCTGGCTCCTTGAATGCCGTTTCTGGAGACACTGCGATCAATGTGGGAGATATGTCAAGATGTGTGTTTGTTTTGAGGACGGCTCTCTGGAGAGTCTTAGCAAAGAGGTCACACAGATAATCAGAGCAATTCTCAGAGACACTGAGAACAAGCTCCACAATTCCCTCCTGGCACTTTCCCTGTAGGAGATACCGCAAGACGTTTCTGTATATTGGGCACAGCGCTCTGCACGGTGTTAGCAGAGACTTTCCCGGGACAGTGAAACCCTATGTCAGAGACACTGAGAAGAAGCCCCAATGTTCCCTCCAGGCACTTTCAGTGTGGCTGCCTTCTCCACGTGGTTCCTGGTTTCACTGCGGCTCTGAAGAGAATGCTAGCAAAGAGGTAACCGGGACAGTGAAAACAGTACTCAAAGACAGGGAGAGCAAGCTCTCTCTTGGCACTTTGGATGTGGGACATACAGCGAGATGTTTGCTGCTTTTGCGTTTGGCTGTTGGGAGATTTACAGCACAAAGATATCTAGTTGATTTGAAGCAGTTCCGAGAAAGTCTAAACATAATCCCCACTTCTCCCTCCTGGCACTTTCCATGTGGGAGATATAGCAGGATGTATATTGGTTTTGAGGACAACTCAATGGACAGTGTAGGGAGAAAACCTCCTGGCTCCTTGAATGCCGTTTCTGGAGACACTGCGATCAATGTGGGAGATATGTCAAGATGTGTGTTTATTTTGAGGACGGCTCTCTGGAGAGTCTTAGCAAAGAGGTCACACAGATAATCAGAGCAATTCTCAGAGACACTGAGAACAAGCTCCACAATTCCCTCCTGGCACTTTCCCTGTAGGAGATACCGCAAGACGTTTCTGTATATTGGGCACAGCGCTCTGCACGGTGTTAGCAGAGACTTTCCCGGGACAGTGAAACCCTATGTCAGAGACACTGAGAAGAAGCCCCAATGTTCCCTCCAGGCACTTTCAGTGTGGCTGCCTTCTCCACGTGGTTCCTGGTTTCACTGCAGCTCTGAAGAGAATGTTAGCAAAGAGGTAACCGGGACAGTGAAAACAGTACTCAAAGACAGGGAGAGCAAGCTCTCTCTTGGCACTTTGGATGTGGGACATACAGCGAGATGTTTGCTGCTTTTGCGTTTGGCTGTTGGGAGATTTACAGCACAAAGATATCTAGTTGATTTGAAGCAGTTCCGAGAAAGTCTAAACATAATCCCCACTTCTCCCTCCTGGCACTTTCCATGTGGGAGATATAGCAGGATGTATATTGGTTTTGAGGACAACTCAATGGACAGTGTAGGGAGAAAACCTCCTGGCTCCTTGAATGCCGTTTCTGGAGACACTGCGATCAATGTGGGAGATATGTCAAGATGTGTGTTTGTTTTGAGGACGGCTCTCTGGAGAGTCTTAGCAAAGAGGTCACACAGATAATCAGAGCAATTCTCAGAGACACTGAGAACAAGCTCGACAATTCGTTCCTGGCACTTTCCCTGTAGGAGATACCGCAAGACGTTTCTGTATATTGGGCACAGCGCTGTGCACGGTGTTAGCAGAGACTTTCCCGGGACAGTGAAACCCTATGTCAGAGACACTGAGAAGAAGCCCCAATGTTCCCTCCAGGCACTTTCAGTGTGGGTGCTTTCTCCACGTGGTTCCTGGTTTCACTGCGGCTCTGAAGAGAATGTTAGCAAAGAGGTAACCGGGACAGTGAAAACAGTACTCAAAGACAGGGAGAGCAAGCTCTCTCTTGGCACTTTGGATGTGGGACATAGAGCGAGATGTTTGCTGCTTTTGCGTTTGGCTGTTGGGAGATTTACAGCACAAAGATATCTAGTTGATTTGAAGCAGTTCCGAGAAAGTCTAAACATAATCCCCACTTCTCCCTCCTGGCACTTTCCATGTGGGAGATATAGCAGGATGTATATTGGTTTTGAGGACAACTCAATGGACAGTGTAGGGAGAAAACCTCCTGGCTCCTTGAATGCCGTTTCTGGAGACACTGCGATCAATGTGGGAGATATGTCAAGATGTGTGTTTGTTTTGAGGACGGCTCTCTGGAGAGTCTTAGCAAAGAGGTCACACAGATAATCAGAGCAATTCTCAGAGACACTGAGAACAAGCTCCACAATTCCCTCCTGGCACTTTCCCTGTAGGAGATACCGCAAGACGTTTCTGTATATTGGGCACAGCGCTCTGCACGGTGTTAGCAGAGACTTTCCCGGGACAGTGAAACCCTATGTCAGAGACACTGAGAAGAAGCCCCAATGTTCCCTCCAGGCACTTTCAGTGTGGCTGCCTTCTCCACGTGGTTCCTGGTTTCACTGCGGCTCTGAAGAGAATGCTAGCAAAGAGGTAACCGGGACAGTGAAAACAGTACTCAAAGACAGGGAGAGCAAGCTCTCTCTTGGCACTTTGGATGTGGGACATACAGCGAGATGTTTGCTGCTTTTGCGTTTGGCTGTTGGGAGATTTACAGCACAAAGATATCTAGTTGATTTGAAGCAGTTCCGAGAAAGTCTAAACATAATCCCCACTTCTCCCTCCTGGCACTTTCCATGTGGGAGATATAGCAGGATGTATATTGGTTTTGAGGACACCTCAATGGACAGTGTAGGGAGAAAACCTCCTGGCTCCTTGAATGCCGTTTCTGGAGACACTGCGATCAATGTGGGAGATATGTCAAGATGTGTGTTTATTTTGAGGACGGCTCTCTGGAGAGTCTTAGCAAAGAGGTCACACAGATAATCAGAGCAATTCTCAGAGACACTGAGAACAAGCTCCGCAATTCCCACCTGGCACTTTCCCTGTAGGAGATACCGCAAGACGTTTCTGTATATTGGGCACAGCGCTCTGCACGGTGTTAGCAGAGACTTTCCCGGGACAGTGAAACCCTATGTCAGAGACACTGAGAAGAAGCCCCAATGTTCCCTCCAGGCACTTTCAGTGTGGGTGCTTTCTCCACGTGGTTCCTGGTTTCACTGCAGCTCTGAAGAGAATGTTAGCAAAGAGGTAACCGGGACAGTGAAAACAGTACTCAAAGACAGGGAGAGCAAGCTCTCTCTTGGCACTTTGGATGTGGGACATACAGCGAGATGTTTGCTGCTTTTGGGTTTGGCTGTTGGGAGATTTACAGCACAAAGATATCTAGTTGATTTGAAGCAGTTCCGAGAAAGTCTAAACATAATCCCCACTTCTCCCTCCTGGCACTTTCCATGTGGGAGATATAGCAGGATGTATATTGGTTTTGAGGACAACTCAATGGACAGTGTAGGGAGAAAACCTCCTGGCTCCTTGAATGCCGTTTCTGGAGACACTGCGATCAATGTGGGAGATATGTCAAGATGTGTGTTTATTTTGAGGACGGCTCTCTGGAGAGTCTTAGCAAAGAGGTCACACAGATAATCAGAGCAATTCTCAGAGACACTGAGAACAAGCTCCACAATTCCCTCCTGGCACTTTCCCTGTAGGAGATACCGCAAGACGTTTCTGTATATTGGGCACAGCGCTCTGCACGGTGTTAGCAGAGACTTTCACGGGACAGTGAAACCCTATGTCAGAGACACTGAGAAGAAGCCCCAATGTTCCCTCCAGGCACTTTCAGTGTGGCTGCCTTCTCCACGTGGTTCCTGGTTTCACTGCAGCTCTGAAGAGAATGTTAGCAAAGAGGTAACCGGGACAGTGAAAACAGTACTCAAAGACAGGGAGAGCAAGCTCTCTCTTGGCACTTTGGATGTGGGACATACAGCGAGATGTTTGCTGCTTTTGCGTTTGGCTGTTGGGAGATTTACAGCACAAAGATATCTAGTTGATTTGAAGCAGTTCCGAGAAAGTCTAAACATAATCCCCACTTCTCCCTCCTGGCACTTTCCATGTGGGAGATATAGCAGGATGTATATTGGTTTTGAGGACAACTCAATGGACAGTGTAGGGAGAAAAGGTCCTGGCTCCTTGAATGCCGTTTCTGGAGACACTGCAATCAATGTGGGAGATATGTCAAGATGTGTGTTTGTTTTGAGGACGGCTCTCTGGAGAGTCTTAGCAAAGAGGTCACACAGATAATCAGAGCAATTCTCAGAGACACTGAGAACAAGCTCGACAATTCGTTCCTGGCACTTTCCCTGTAGGAGATACCGCAAGACGTTTCTGTATATTGGGCACAGCGCTGTGCACGGTGTTAGCAGAGACTTTCCCGGGACAGTGAAACCCTATGTCAGAGACACTGAGAAGAAGCCCCAATGTTCCCTCCAGGCACTTTCAGTGTGGGTGCTTTCTCCACGTGGTTCCTGGTTTCACTGCGGCTCTGAAGAGAATGTTAGCAAAGAGGTAACCGGGACAGTGAAAACAGTACTCAAAGACAGGGAGAGCAAGCTCTCTCTTGGCACTTTGGATGTGGGACATAGAGCGAGATGTTTGCTGCTTTTGCGTTTGGCTGTTGGGAGATTTACAGCACAAAGATATCTAGTTGATTTGAAGCAGTTCCGAGAAAGTCTAAACATAATCCCCACTTCTCCCTCCTGGCACTTTCCATGTGGGAGATATAGCAGGATGTATATTGGTTTTGAGGACAACTCAATGGACAGTGTAGGGAGAAAACCTCCTGGCTCCTTGAATGCCGTTTCTGGAGACACTGCGATCAATGTGGGAGATATGTCAAGATGTGTGTTTGTTTTGAGGACGGCTCTCTGGAGAGTCTTAGCAAAGAGGTCACACAGATAATCAGAGCAATTCTCAGAGACACTGAGAACAAGCTCCACAATTCCCTCCTGGCACTTTCCCTGTAGGAGATACCGCAAGACGTTTCTGTATATTGGGCACAGCGCTCTGCACGGTGTTAGCAGAGACTTTCCCGGGACAGTGAAACCCTATGTCAGAGACACTGAGAAGAAGCCCCAATGTTCCCTCCAGGCACTTTCAGTGTGGCTGCCTTCTCCACGTGGTTCCTGGTTTCACTGCGGCTCTGAAGAGAATGCTAGCAAAGAGGTAACCGGGACAGTGAAAACAGTACTCAAAGACAGGGAGAGCAAGCTCTCTCTTGGCACTTTGCATGTGGGACATACAGCGAGATGTTTGCTGCTTTTGCGTTTGGCTGTTGGGAGATTTACAGCACAAAGATATCTAGTTGATTTGAAGCAGTTCCGAGAAAGTCTAAACATAATCCCCACTTCTCCCTCCTGGCACTTTCCATGTGGGAGATATAGCAGGATGTATATTGGTTTTGAGGACAACTCAATGGACAGTGTAGGGAGAAAACCTCCTGGCTCCTTGAATGCCGTTTCTGGAGACACTGCGATCAATGTGGGAGATATGTCAAGATGTGTGTTTATTTTGAGGACGGCTCTCTGGAGAGTCTTAGCAAAGAGGTCACACAGATAATCAGAGCAATTCTCAGAGACACTGAGAACAAGCTCCGCAATTCCCACCTGGCACTTTCCCTGTAGGAGATACCGCAAGACGTTTCTGTATATTGGGCACAGCGCTCTGCGCGGTGTTAGCAGAGACTTTCCCGGGACAGTGAAACCCTATGTCAGAGACACTGAGAAGAAGCCCCAATGTTCCCTCCAGGCACTTTCAGTGTGGGTGCTTTCTCCACGTGGTTCCTGGTTTCACTGCAGCTCTGAAGAGAATGTTAGCAAAGAGGTAACCGGGACAGTGAAAACAGTACTCAAAGACAGGGAGAGCAAGCTCTCTCTTGGCACTTTGGATGTGGGACATACAGCGAGATGTTTGCTGCTTTTGCGTTTGGCTGTTGGGAGATTTACAGCACAAAGATATCTAGTTGATTTGAAGCAGTTCCGAGAAAGTCTAAACATAATCCCCACTTCTCCCTCCTGGCACTTTCCATGTGGGAGATATAGCAGGATGTATATTGGTTTTGAGGACAACTCAATGGACAGTGTAGGGAGAAAACCTCCTGGCTCCTTGAATGCCGTTTCTGGAGACACTGCGATCAATGTGGGAGATATGTCAAGATGTGTGTTTATTTTGAGGACGGCTCTCTGGAGAGTCTTAGCAAAGAGGTCACACAGATAATCAGAGCAATTCTCAGAGACACTGAGAACAAGCTCCACAATTCCCTCCTGGCACTTTCCCTGTAGGAGATACCGCAAGACGTTTCTGTATATTGGGCACAGCGCTCTGCACGGTGTTAGCAGAGACTTTCCCGGGACAGTGAAACCCTATGTCAGAGACACTGAGAAGAAGCCCCAATGTTCCCTCCAGGCACTTTCAGTGTGGCTGCCTTCTCCACGTGGTTCCTGGTTTCACTGCGGCTCTGAAGAGAATGTTAGCAAAGAGGTAACCGGGACAGTGAAAACAGTACTCAAAGACAGGGAGAGCAAGCTCTCTCTTGGCACTTTGGATGTGGGACATACAGCGAGATGTTTGCTGCTTTTGCGTTTGGCTGTTGGGAGATTTACAGCACAAAGATATCTAGTTGATTTGAAGCAGTTCCGAGAAAGTCTAAACATAATCCCCACTTCTCCCTCCTGGCACTTTCCATGTGGGAGATATAGCAGGATGTATATTGGTTTTGAGGACAACTCAATGGACAGTGTAGGGAGAAAAGGTCCTGGCTCCTTGAATGCCGTTTCTGGAGACACTGCGATCAATGTGGGAGGTATGTCAAGATGTGTGTTTGTTTTGAGGACGGCTCTCTGGAGCGTCTTAGCAAAGAGGTCACACAGATAATCAGAGCAATTCTCAGAGACACTGAGAACAAGCTCCGCAATTCCCTCCTGGCACTTTCCCTGTAGGAGATACCGCAAGACGTTTCTGTATATTGGGCACAGCGCTGTGCACGGTGTTAGCAGAGACTTTCCCGGGACAGTGAAACCCTATGTCAGAGACACTGAGAAGAAGCCCCAATGTTCCCTCCAGGCACTTTCAGTGTGGCTGCCTTCTCCACGTGGTTCCTGGTTTCACTGCAGCTCTGAAGAGAATGTTAGCAAAGAGGTAACCGGGACAGTGAAAACAGTACTCAAAGACAGGGAGAGCAAGCTCTCTCTTGGCACTTTGGATGTGGGACATACAGCGAGATGTTTGCTGCTTTTGCGTTTGGCTGTTGGGAGATTTACAGCACAAAGATATCTAGTTGATTTGAAGCAGTTCCGAGAAAGTCTAAACATAATCCCCACTTCTCCCTCCTGGCACTTTCCATGTGGGAGATATAGCAGGATGTATCTTGGTTTTGAGGACAACTCAATGGACAGTGTAGGGAGAAAAGGTCCTGGCTCCTTGAATGCCGTTTCTGGAGACACTGCGATCAATGTGGGAGATATGTCAAGATGTGTGTTTGTTTTGAGGACGGCTCTCTGGAGAGTCTTAGCAAAGAGGTCACACAGATAATCAGAGCAATTCTCAGAGACACTAAGAACAAGCTCCACAATTCCCTCCTGGCACTTTCCCTGTAGGAGATACCGCAAGACGTTTCTGTATATTGGGCACAGCGCTCTGCACGGTGTTAGCAGAGACTTTCCCGGGACAGTGAAACCCTATGTCAGAGACACTGAGAAGAAGCCCCAATGTTCCCTCCAGGCACTTTCAGTGTGGGTGCTTTCTCCACGTGGTTCCTGGTTTCACTGCAGCTCTGAAGAGAATGCTAGCAAAGAGGTAACCGGGACAGTGAAAACAGTACTCAAAGACAGGGAGAGCAAGCTCTCTCTTGGCACTTTGCATGTGGGACATACAGCGAGATGTTTGCTGCTTTTGCGTTTGGCTGTTGGGAGATTTACAGCACAAAGATATCTAGTTGATTTGAAGCAGTTCCGAGAAAGTCTAAACATAATCCCCACTTCTCCCTCCTGGCACTTTCCATGTGGGAGATATAGCAGGATGTATATTGGTTTTGAGGACAACTCAATGGACAGTGTAGGGAGAAAAGGTCCTGGCTCCTTGAATGCCGTTTCTGGAGACACTGCGATCAATGTGGGAGATATGTCAAGATGTGTGTTTGTTTTGAGGACGGCTCTCTGGAGAGTCTTAGCAAAGAGGTCACACAGATAATCAGAGCAATTCTCAGAGACACTGAGAACAAGCTCGACAATTCGTTCCTGGCACTTTCCCTGTAGGAGATACCGCAAGACGTTTCTGTATATTGGGCACAGCGCTGTGCACGGTGTTAGCAGAGACTTTCCCGGGACAGTGAAACCCTATGTCAGAGACACTGAGAAGAAGCCCCAATGTTCCCTCCAGGCACTTTCAGTGTGGGTGCTTTCTCCACGTGGTTCCTGGTTTCACTGCGGCTCTGAAGAGAATGTTAGCAAAGAGGTAACCGGGACAGTGAAAACAGTACTCAAAGACAGGGAGAGCAAGCTCTCTCTTGGCACTTTGGATGTGGGACATAGAGCGAGATGTTTGCTGCTTTTGCGTTTGGCTGTTGGGAGATTTACAGCACAAAGATATCTAGTTGATTTGAAGCAGTTCCGAGAAAGTCTAAACATAATCCCCACTTCTCCCTCCTGGCACTTTCCATGTGGGAGATATAGCAGGATGTATATTGGTTTTGAGGACAACTCAATAGACAGTGTAGGGAGAAAACCTCCTGGCTCCTTGAATGCCGTTTCTGGAGACACTGCGATCAATGTGGGAGATATGTCAAGATGTGTGTTTGTTTTGAGGACGGCTCTCTGGAGAGTCTTAGCAAAGAGGTCACACAGATAATCAGAGCAATTCTCAGAGACACTGAGAACAAGCTCCACAATTCCCTCCTGGCACTTTCCCTGTAGGAGATACCGCAAGACGTTTCTGTATATTGGGCACAGCGCTCTGCACGGTGTTAGCAGAGACTTTCCCGGGACAGTGAAACCCTATGTCAGAGACACTGAGAAGAAGCCCCAATGTTCCCTCCAGGCACTTTCAGTGTGGCTGCCTTCTCCACGTGGTTCCTGGTTTCACTGCGGCTCTGAAGAGAATGCTAGCAAAGAGGTAACCGGGACAGTGAAAACAGTACTCAAAGACAGGGAGAGCAAGCTCTCTCTTGGCACTTTGGATGTGGGACATACAGCGAGATGTTTGCTGCTTTTGCGTTTGGCTGTTGGGAGATTTACAGCACAAAGATATCTAGTTGATTTGAAGCAGTTCCGAGAAAGTCTAAACATAATCCCCACTTCTCCCTCCTGGCACTTTCCATGTGGGAGATATAGCAGGATGTATATTGGTTTTGAGGACAACTCAATGGACAGTGTAGGGAGAAAACCTCCTGGCTCCTTGAATGCCGTTTCTGGAGACACTGCGATCAATGTGGGAGATATGTCAAGATGTGTGTTTGTTTTGAGGACGGCTCTCTGGAGAGTCTTAGCAAAGAGGTCACACAGATAATCAGAGCAATTCTCAGAGACACTGAGAACAAGCTCCGCAATTCCCACCTGGCACTTTCCCTGTAGGAGATACCGCAAGACGTTTCTGTATATTGGGCACAGCGCTCTGCGCGGTGTTAGCAGAGACTTTCCCGGGACAGTGAAACCCTATGTCAGAGACACTGAGAAGAAGCCCCAATGTTCCCTCCAGGCACTTTCAGTGTGGGTGCTTTCTCCACGTGGTTCCTGGTTTCACTGCAGCTCTGAAGAGAATGTTAGCAAAGAGGTAACCGGGACAGTGAAAACAGTACTCAAAGACAGGGAGAGCAAGCTCTCTCTTGGCACTTTGGATGTGGGACATACAGCGAGATGTTTGCTGCTTTTGCGTTTGGCTGTTGGGAGATTTACAGCACAAAGATATCTAGTTGATTTGAAGCAGTTCCGAGAAAGTCTAAAGATAATCCCCACTTCTCCCTCCTGGCACTTTCCATGTTGGAGATATAGCAGGATGTATATTGGTTTTGAGGACAACTCAATGGACAGTGTAGGGAGAAAACCTCCTGGCTCCTTGAATGCCGTTTCTGGAGACACTGCGATCAATGTGGGAGATATGTCAAGATGTGTGTTTGTTTTGAGGACGGCTCTCTGGAGAGTCTTAGCAAAGAGGTCACACAGATAATCAGAGCAATTCTCAGAGACACTAAGAACAAGCTCCACAATTCCCTCCTGGCACTTTCCCTGTAGGAGATACCGCAAGACGTTTCTGTATATTGGGCACAGCGCTCTGCACGGTGTTAGCAGAGACTTTCCCGGGACAGTGAAACCCTATGTCAGAGACACTGAGAAGAAGCCCCAATGTTCCCTCCAGGCACTTTCAGTGTGGGTGCTTTCTCCACGTGGTTCCTGGTTTCACTGCAGCTCTGAAGAGAATGCTAGCAAAGAGGTAACCGGGACAGTGAAAACAGTACTCAAAGACAGGGAGAGCAAGCTCTCTCTTGGCACTTTGCATGTGGGACATACAGCGAGATGTTTGCTGCTTTTGCGTTTGGCTGTTGGGAGATTTACAGCACAAAGATATCTAGTTGATTTGAAGCAGTTCCGAGAAAGTCTAAACATAATCCCCACTTCTCCCTCCTGGCACTTTCCATGTGGGAGATATAGCAGGATGTATATTGGTTTTGAGGACAACTCAATGGACAGTGTAGGGAGAAAAGGTCCTGGCTCCTTGAATGCCGTTTCTGGAGACACTGCGATCAATGTGGGAGATATGTCAAGATGTGTGTTTGTTTTGAGGACGGCTCTCTGGAGAGTCTTAGCAAAGAGGTCACACAGATAATCAGAGCAATTCTCAGAGACACTAAGAACAAGCTCCACAATTCCCTCCTGGCACTTTCCCTGTAGGAGATACCGCAAGACGTTTCTGTATATTGGGCACAGCGCTCTGCAGGGTGTTAGCAGAGACTTTCCCGGGACAGTGAAACCCTATGTCAGAGACACTGAGAAGAAGCCCCAATGTTCCCTCCAGGCACTTTCAGTGTGGGTGCTTTCTCCACGTGGTTCCTGGTTTCACTGCAGCTCTGAAGAGAATGTTAGCAAAGAGGTAACCGGGACAGTGAAAACAGTACTCAAAGACAGGGAGAGCAAGCTCTCTCTTGGCACTTTGGATGTGGGACATAGAGCGAGATGTTTGCTGCTTTTGCGTTTGGCTGTTGGGAGATTTACAGCACAAAGATATCTAGTTGATTTGAAGCAGTTCCGAGAAAGTCTAAACATAATCCCCACTTCTCCCTCCTGGCACTTTCCATGTGGGAGATATAGCAGGATGTATATTGGTTTTGAGGACAACTCAATGGACAGTGTAGGGAGAAAAGGTCCTGGCTCCTTGAATGCCGTTTCTGGAGACACTGCGATCAATGTGGGAGATATGTCAAGATGTGTGTTTGTTTTGAGGACGGCTCTCTGGAGAGTCTTAGCAAAGAGGTCACACAGATAATCAGAGCAATTCTCAGAGACACTGAGAACAAGCTCCGCAATTCCCTCCTGGCACTTTCCCTGTAGGAGATACCGCAAGACGTTTCTGTATATTGGGCACAGCGCTCTGCACGGTGTTAGCAGAGACTTTCCCGGGACAGTGAAACCCTATGTCAGAGACACTGAGAAGAAGCCCCAATGTTCCCTCCAGGCACTTTCAGTGTGGGTGCTTTCTCCACGTGGTTCCTGGTTTCACTGCAGCTCTGAAGAGAATGTTAGCAAAGAGGTAACCGGGACAGTGAAAACAGTACTCAAAGACAGGGAGAGCAAGCTCTCTCTTGGCACTTTGGATGTGGGACATAGAGCGAGATGTTTGCTGCTTTTGCGTTTGGCTGTTGGGAGATTTACAGCACAAAGATATCTAGTTGATTTGAAGCAGTTCCGAGAAAGTCTAAACATAATCCCCACTTCTCCCTCCTGGCACTTTCCATGTGGGAGATATAGCAGGATGTATATTGGTTTTGAGGACAACTCAATGGACAGTGTAGGGAGAAAAGGTCCTGGCTCCTTGAATGCCGTTTCTGGAGACACTGCGATCAATGTGGGAGATATGTCAAGATGTGTGTTTGTTTTGAGGACGGCTCTCTGGAGAGTCTTAGCAAAGAGGTCACACAGATAATCAGAGCAATTCTCAGAGACACTGAGAACAAGCTCCACAATTCCCTCCTGGCACTTTCCCTGTAGGAGATACCGCAAGACGTTTCTGTATATTGGGCACAGCGCTCTGCACGGTGTTAGCAGAGACTTTCCCGGGACAGTGAAACCCTATGTCAGAGACACTGAGAAGAAGCCCCAATGTTCCCTCCAGGCACTTTCAGTGTGGCTGCCTTCTCCACGTGGTTCCTGGTTTCACTGCAGCTCTGAAGAGAATGTTAGCAAAGAGGTAACCGGGACAGTGAAAACAGTACTCAAAGACAGGGAGAGCAAGCTCTCTCTTGGCACTTTGGATGTGGGACATACAGCGAGATGTTTGCTGCTTTTGCGTTTGGCTGTTGGGAGATTTACAGCACAAAGATATCTAGTTGATTTGAAGCAGTTCCGAGAAAGTCTAAACATAATCCCCACTTCTCCCTCCTGGCACTTTCCATGTGGGAGATATAGCAGGATGTATATTGGTTTTGAGGACAACTCAATGGACAGTGTAGGGAGAAAACCTCCTGGCTCCTTGAATGCCGTTTCTGGAGACACTGCGATCAATGTGGGAGATATGTCAAGATGTGTGTTTGTTTTGAGGACGGCTCTCTGGAGAGTCTTAGCAAAGAGGTCACACAGATAATCAGAGCAATTCCCAGAGACACTGAGAACAAGCTCCGCAATTCCCTCCTGGCACTTTCCCTGTAGGAGATACCGCAAGACGTTTCTGTATATTGGGCACAGCGCTGTGCACGGTGTTAGCAGAGACTTTCCCGGGACAGTGAAACCCTATGTCAGAGACACTGAGAAGAAGCCCCAATGTTCCCTCCAGGCACTTTCAGTGTGGCTGCCTTCTCCACGTGGTTCCTGGTTTCACTGCGGCTCTGAAGAGAATGCTAGCAAAGAGGTAACCGGGACAGTGAAAACAGTACTCAAAGACAGGGAGAGCAAGCTCTCTCTTGGCACTTTGGATGTGGGACATAGAGCGAGATGTTTGCTGCTTTTGCGTTTGGCTGTTGGGAGATTTACAGCACAAAGATATCTAGTTGATTTGAAGCAGTTCCGAGAAAGTCTAAACATAATCCCCACTTCTCCCTCCTGGCACTTTCCATGTGGGAGATATAGCAGGATGTATATTGGTTTTGAGGACAACTCAATGGACAGTGTAGGGAGAAAACCTCCTGGCTCCTTGAATGCCGTTTCTGGAGACACTGCGATCAATGTGGGAGATATGTCAAGATGTGTGTTTGTTTTGAGGACGGCTCTCTGGAGAGTCTTAGCAAAGAGGTCACACAGATAATCAGAGCAATTCTCAGAGACACTGAGAACAAGCTCTGCAATTCCCTCCTGGCACTTTCCCTGTAGGAGATACCGCAAGACGTTTCTGTATATTGGGCACAGCGCTCTGCAGGGTGTTAGCAGAGACTTTCCCGGGACAGTGAAACCCTATGTCAGAGACACTGAGAAGAAGCCCCAATGTTCCCTCCAGGCACTTTCAGTGTGGGTGCTTTCTCCACGTGGTTCCTGGTTTCACTGCAGCTCTGAAGAGAATGTTAGCAAAGAGGTAACCGGGACAGTGAAAACAGTACTCAAAGACAGGGAGAGCAAGCTCTCTCTTGGCACTTTGGATGTGGGACATAGAGCGAGATGTTTGCTGCTTTTGCGTTTGGCTGTTGGGAGATTTACAGCACAAAGATATCTAGTTGATTTGAAGCAGTTCCGAGAAAGTCTAAACATAATCCCCACTTCTCCCTCCTGGCACTTTCCATGTGGGAGATATAGCAGGATGTATATTGGTTTTGAGGACAACTCAATGGACAGTGTAGGGAGAAAACCTCCTGGCTCCTTGAATGCCGTTTCTGGAGACACTGCGATCAATGTGGGAGATATGTCAAGATGTGTGTTTGTTTTGAGGACGGCTCTCTGGAGAGTCTTAGCAAAGAGGTCACACAGATAATCAGAGCAATTCTCAGAGACACTGAGAACAAGCTCCGCAATTCCCTCCTGGCACTTTCCCTGTAGGAGATACCGCAAGACGTTTCTGTATATTGGGCACAGCGCTCTGCACGGTGTTAGCAGAGACTTTCCCGGGACAGTGAAACCCTATGTCAGAGACACTGAGAAGAAGCCCCAATGTTCCCTCCAGGCACTTTCAGTGTGGCTGCCTTCTCCACGTGGTTCCTGGTTTCACTGCAGCTCTGAAGAGAATGCTAGCAAAGAGGTAACCGGGACAGTGAAAACAGTACTCAAAGACAGGGAGAGCAAGCTCTCTCTTGGCACTTTGGATGTGGGACATACAGCGAGATGTTTGCTGCTTTTGCGTTTGGCTGTTGGGAGATTTACAGCACAAAGATATCTAGTTGATTTGAAGCAGTTCCGAGAAAGTCTAAACATAATCCCCACTTCTCCCTCCTGGCACTTTCCATGTGGGAGATATAGCAGGATGTATATTGGTTTTGAGGACAACTCAATGGACAGTGTAGGGAGAAAAGGTCCTGGCTCCTTGAATGCCGTTTCTGGAGACACTGCGATCAATGTGGGAGATATGTCAAGATGTGTGTTTGTTTTGAGGACGGCTCTCTGGAGAGTCTTAGCAAAGAGGTCACACAGATAATCAGAGCAATTCTCAGAGACACTGAGAACAAGCTCCACAATTCCCTCCTGGCACTTTCCCTGTAGGAGATACCGCAAGACGTTTCTGTATATTGGGCACAGCGCTCTGCACGGTGTTAGCAGAGACTTTCCCGGGACAGTGAAACCCTATGTCAGAGACACTGAGAAGAAGCCCCAATGTTCCCTCCAGGCACTTTCAGTGTGGCTGCCTTCTCCACGTGGTTCCTGGTTTCACTGCAGCTCTGAAGAGAATGTTAGCAAAGAGGTAACCGGGACAGTGAAAACAGTACTCAAAGACAGGGAGAGCAAGCTCTCTCTTGGCACTTTGGATGTGGGACATAGAGCGAGATGTTTGCTGCTTTTGCGTTTGGCTGTTGGGAGATTTACAGCACAAAGATATCTAGTTGATTTGAAGCAGTTCCGAGAAAGTCTAAACATAATCCCCACTTCTCCCTCCTGGCACTTTCCATGTGGGAGATATAGCAGGATGTATATTGGTTTTGAGGACAACTCAATGGACAGTGTAGGGAGAAAACCTCCTGGCTCCTTGAATGCCGTTTCTGGAGACACTGCGATCAATGTGGGAGATATGTCAAGATGTGTGTTTGTTTTGAGGACGGCTCTCTGGAGAGTCTTAGCAAAGAGGTCACACAGATAATCAGAGCAATTCCCAGAGACACTGAGAACAAGCTCCGCAATTCCCTCCTGGCACTTTCCCTGTAGGAGATACCGCAAGACGTTTCTGTATATTGGGCACAGCGCTCTGCACGGTGTTAGCAGAGACTTTCCCGGGACAGTGAAACCCTATGTCAGAGACACTGAGAAGAAGCCCCAATGTTCCCTCCAGGCACTTTCAGTGTGGCTGCCTTCTCCACGTGGTTCCTGGTTTCACTGCGGCTCTGAAGACAATGCTAGCAAAGAGGTAACCGGGACAGTGAAAACAGTACTCAAAGACAGGGAGAGCAAGCTCTCTCTTGGCACTTTGCATGTGGGACATAGAGCGAGATGTTTGCTGCTTTTGCGTTTGGCTGTTGGGAGATTTACAGCACAAAGATATCTAGTTGATTTGAAGCAGTTCCGAGAAAGTCTAAACATAATCCCCACTTCTCCCTCCTGGCACTTTCCATGTGGGAGATATAGCAGGATGTATATTGGTTTTGAGGACAACTCAATGGACAGTGTAGGGAGAAAACCTCCTGGCTCCTTGAATGCCGTTTCTGGAGACACTGCGATCAATGTGGGAGATATGTCAAGATGTGTGTTTGTTTTGAGGACGGCTCTCTGGAGAGTCTTAGCAAAGAGGTCACACAGATAATCAGAGCAATTCTCAGAGACACTGAGAACAAGCTCCGCAATTCCCTCCTGGCACTTTCCCTGTAGGAGATACCGCAAGACGTTTCTGTATATTGGGCACAGCGCTCTGCACGGTGTTAGCAGAGACTTTCCCGGGACAGTGAAACCCTATGTCAGAGACACTGAGAAGAAGCCCCAATGTTCCCTCCAGGCACTTTCAGTGTGGCTGCCTTCTCCACGTGGTTCCTGGTTTCACTGCAGCTCTGAAGAGAATGCTAGCAAAGAGGTAACCGGGACAGTGAAAACAGTACTCAAAGACAGGGAGAGCAAGCTCTCTCTTGGCACTTTGCATGTGGGACATACAGCGAGATGTTTGCTGCTTTTGCGTTTGGCTGTTGGGAGATTTACAGCACAAAGATATCTAGTTGATTTGAAGCAGTTCCGAGAAAGTCTAAACATAATCCCCACTTCTCCCTCCTGGCACTTTCCATGTGGGAGATATAGCAGGATGTATATTGGTTTTGAGGACAACTCAATGGACAGTGTAGGGAGAAAACCTCCTGGCTCCTTGAATGCCGTTTCTGGAGACACTGCGATCAATGTGGGAGATATGTCAAGATGTGTGTTTGTTTTGAGGACGGCTCTCTGGAGAGTCTTAGCAAAGAGGTCACACAGATAATCAGAGCAATTCTCAGAGACACTGAGAACAAGCTCCGCAATTCCCTCCTGGCACTTTCCCTGTAGGAGATACCGCAAGACGTTTCTGTATATTGGGCACAGCGCTCTGCACGGTGTTAGCAGAGACTTTCCCGGGACAGTGAAACCCTATGTCAGAGACACTGAGAAGAAGCCCCAATGTTCCCTCCAGGCACTTTCAGTGTGGGTGCTTTCTCCACGTGGTTCCTGGTTTCACTGCAGCTCTGAAGAGAATGTTAGCAAAGAGGTAACCGGGACAGTGAAAACAGTACTCAAAGACAGGGAGAGCAAGCTCTCTCTTGGCACTTTGGATGTGGGACATAGAGCGAGATGTTTGCTGCTTTTGCGTTTGGCTGTTGGGAGATTTACAGCACAAAGATATCTAGTTGATTTGAAGCAGTTCCGAGAAAGTCTAAACATAATCCCCACTTCTCCCTCCTGGCACTTTCCATGTGGGAGATATAGCAGGATGTATATTGGTTTTGAGGACAACTCAATGGACAGTGTAGGGAGAAAAGGTCCTGGCTCCTTGAATGCCGTTTCTGGAGACACTGCGATCAATGTGGGAGATATGTCAAGATGTGTGTTTGTTTTGAGGACGGCTCTCTGGAGAGTCTTAGCAAAGAGGTCACACAGATAATCAGAGCAATTCTCAGAGACACTGAGAACAAGCTCCACAATTCCCTCCTGGCACTTTCCCTGTAGGAGATACCGCAAGACGTTTCTGTATATTGGGCACAGCGCTCTGCACGGTGTTAGCAGAGACTTTCCCGGGACAGTGAAACCCTATGTCAGAGACACTGAGAAGAAGCCCCAATGTTCCCTCCAGGCACTTTCAGTGTGGCTGCCTTCTCCACGTGGTTCCTGGTTTCACTGCAGCTCTGAAGAGAATGTTAGCAAAGAGGTAACCGGGACAGTGAAAACAGTACTCAAAGACAGGGAGAGCAAGCTCTCTCTTGGCACTTTGGATGTGGGACATACAGCGAGATGTTTGCTGCTTTTGCGTTTGGCTGTTGGGAGATTTACAGCACAAAGATATCTAGTTGATTTGAAGCAGTTCCGAGAAAGTCTAAACATAATCCCCACTTCTCCCTCCTGGCACTTTCCATGTGGGAGATATAGCAGGATGTATATTGGTTTTGAGGACAACTCAATGGACAGTGTAGGGAGAAAACCTCCTGGCTCCTTGAATGCCGTTTCTGGAGACACTGCGATCAATGTGGGAGATATGTCAAGATGTGTGTTTGTTTTGAGGACGGCTCTCTGGAGAGTCTTAGCAAAGAGGTCACACAGATAATCAGAGCAATTCCCAGAGACACTGAGAACAAGCTCCGCAATTCCCTCCTGGCACTTTCCCTGTAGGAGATACCGCAAGACGTTTCTGTATATTGGGCACAGCGCTCTGCACGGTGTTAGCAGAGACTTTCCCGGGACAGTGAAACCCTATGTCAGAGACACTGAGAAGAAGCCCCAATGTTCCCTCCAGGCACTTTCAGTGTGGCTGCCTTCTCCACGTGGTTCCTGGTTTCACTGCGGCTCTGAAGAGAATGCTAGCAAAGAGGTAACCGGGACAGTGAAAACAGTACTCAAAGACAGGGAGAGCAAGCTCTCTCTTGGCACTTTGGATGTGGGACATAGAGCGAGATGTTTGCTGCTTTTGCGTTTGGCTGTTGGGAGATTTACAGCACAAAGATATCTAGTTGATTTGAAGCAGTTCCGAGAAAGTCTAAACATAATCCCCACTTCTCCCTCCTGGCACTTTCCATGTGGGAGATATAGCAGGATGTATATTGGTTTTGAGGACAACTCAATGGACAGTGTAGGGAGAAAACCTCCTGGCTCCTTGAATGCCGTTTCTGGAGACACTGCGATCAATGTGGGAGATATGTCAAGATGTGTGTTTGTTTTGAGGACGGCTCTCTGGAGAGTCTTAGCAAAGAGGTCACACAGATAATCAGAGCAATTCTCAGAGACACTGAGAACAAGCTCTGCAATTCCCTCCTGGCACTTTCCCTGTAGGAGATACCGCAAGACGTTTCTGTATATTGGGCACAGCGCTCTGCACGGTGTTAGCAGAGACTTTCCCGGGACAGTGAAACCCTATGTCAGAGACACTGAGAAGAAGCCCCAATGTTCCCTCCAGGCACTTTCAGTGTGGGTGCTTTCTCCACGTGGTTCCTGGTTTCACTGCAGCTCTGAAGAGAATGTTAGCAAAGAGGTAACCGGGACAGTGAAAACAGTACTCAAAGACAGGGAGAGCAAGCTCTCTCTTGGCACTTTGGATGTGGGACATAGAGCGAGATGTTTGCTGCTTTTGCGTTTGGCTGTTGGGAGATTTACAGCACAAAGATATCTAGTTGATTTGAAGCAGTTCCGAGAAAGTCTAAACATAATCCCCACTTCTCCCTCCTGGCACTTTCCATGTGGGAGATATAGCAGGATGTATATTGGTTTTGAGGACAACTCAATGGACAGTGTAGGGAGAAAACCTCCTGGCTCCTTGAATGCCGTTTCTGGAGACACTGCGATCAATGTGGGAGATATGTCAAGATGTGTGTTTGTTTTGAGGACGGCTCTCTGGAGAGTCTTAGCAAAGAGGTCACACAGATAATCAGAGCAATTCTCAGAGACACTGAGAACAAGCTCCGCAATTCCCTCCTGGCACTTTCCCTGTAGGAGATACCGCAAGACGTTTCTGTATATTGGGCACAGCGCTCTGCACGGTGTTAGCAGAGACTTTCCCGGGACAGTGAAACCCTATGTCAGAGACACTGAGAAGAAGCCCCAATGTTCCCTCCAGGCACTTTCAGTGTGGCTGCCTTCTCCACGTGGTTCCTGGTTTCACTGCAGCTCTGAAGAGAATGCTAGCAAAGAGGTAACCGGGACAGTGAAAACAGTACTCAAAGACAGGGAGAGCAAGCTCTCTCTTGGCACTTTGGATGTGGGACATACAGCGAGATGTTTGCTGCTTTTGCGTTTGGCTGTTGGGAGATTTACAGCACAAAGATATCTAGTTGATTTGAAGCAGTTCCGAGAAAGTCTAAACATAATCCCCACTTCTCCCTCCTGGCACTTTCCATGTGGGAGATATAGCAGGATGTATATTGGTTTTGAGGACAACTCAATGGACAGTGTAGGGAGAAAAGGTCCTGGCTCCTTGAATGCCGTTTCTGGAGACACTGCGATCAATGTGGGAGATATGTCAAGATGTGTGTTTGTTTTGAGGACGGCTCTCTGGAGAGTCTTAGCAAAGAGGTCACACAGATAATCAGAGCAATTCTCAGAGACACTGAGAACAAGCTCCACAATTCCCTCCTGGCACTTTCCCTGTAGGAGATACCGCAAGACGTTTCTGTATATTGGGCACAGCGCTCTGCACGGTGTTAGCAGAGACTTTCCCGGGACAGTGAAACCCTATGTCAGAGACACTGAGAAGAAGCCCCAATGTTCCCTCCAGGCACTTTCAGTGTGGCTGCCTTCTCCACGTGGTTCCTGGTTTCACTGCAGCTCTGAAGAGAATGTTAGCAAAGAGGTAACCGGGACAGTGAAAACAGTACTCAAAGACAGGGAGAGCAAGCTCTCTCTTGGCACTTTGGATGTGGGACATACAGCGAGATGTTTGCTGCTTTTGCGTTTGGCTGTTGGGAGATTTACAGCACAAAGATATCTAGTTGATTTGAAGCAGTTCCGAGAAAGTCTAAACATAATCCCCACTTCTCCCTCCTGGCACTTTCCATGTGGGAGATATAGCAGGATGTATATTGGTTTTGAGGACAACTCAATGGACAGTGTAGGGAGAAAACCTCCTGGCTCCTTGAATGCCGTTTCTGGAGACACTGCGATCAATGTGGGAGATATGTCAAGATGTGTGTTTGTTTTGAGGACGGCTCTCTGGAGAGTCTTAGCAAAGAGGTCACACAGATAATCAGAGCAATTCCCAGAGACACTGAGAACAAGCTCCGCAATTCCCTCCTGGCACTTTCCCTGTAGGAGATACCGCAAGACGTTTCTGTATATTGGGCACAGCGCTCTGCACGGTGTTAGCAGAGACTTTCCCGGGACAGTGAAACCCTATGTCAGAGACACTGAGAAGAAGCCCCAATGTTCCCTCCAGGCACTTTCAGTGTGGCTGCCTTCTCCACGTGGTTCCTGGTTTCACTGCAGCTCTGAAGACAATGCTAGCAAAGAGGTAACCGGGACAGTGAAAACAGTACTCAAAGACAGGGAGAGCAAGCTCTCTCTTGGCACTTTGCATGTGGGACATAGAGCGAGATGTTTGCTGCTTTTGCGTTTGGCTGTTGGGAGATTTACAGCACAAAGATATCTAGTTGATTTGAAGCAGTTCCGAGAAAGTCTAAACATAATCCCCACTTCTCCCTCCTGGCACTTTCCATGTGGGAGATATAGCAGGATGTATATTGGTTTTGAGGACAACTCAATGGACAGTGTAGGGAGAAAACCTCCTGGCTCCTTGAATGCCGTTTCTGGAGACACTGCGATCAATGTGGGAGATATGTCAAGATGTGTGTTTGTTTTGAGGACGGCTCTCTGGAGAGTCTTAGCAAAGAGGTCACACAGATAATCAGAGCAATTCTCAGAGACACTGAGAACAAGCTCCGCAATTCCCTCCTGGCACTTTCCCTGTAGGAGATACCGCAAGACGTTTCTGTATATTGGGCACAGCGCTCTGCACGGTGTTAGCAGAGACTTTCCCGGGACAGTGAAACCCTATGTCAGAGACACTGAGAAGAAGCCCCAATGTTCCCTCCAGGCACTTTCAGTGTGGCTGCCTTCTCCACGTGGTTCCTGGTTTCACTGCAGCTCTGAAGAGAATGCTAGCAAAGAGGTAACCGGGACAGTGAAAACAGTACTCAAAGACAGGGAGAGCAAGCTCTCTCTTGGCACTTTGGATGTGGGACATAGAGCGAGATGTTTGCTGCTTTTGCGTTTGGCTGTTGGGAGATTTACAGCACAAAGATATCTAGTTGATTTGAAGCAGTTCCGAGAAAGTCTAAACATAATCCCCACTTCTCCCTCCTGGCACTTTCCATGTGGGAGATATAGCAGGATGTATATTGGTTTTGAGGACAACTCAATGGACAGTGTAGGGAGAAAACCTCCTGGCTCCTTGAATGCCGTTTCTGGAGACACTGCGATCAATGTGGGAGATATGTCAAGATGTGTGTTTATTTTGAGGACGTCTCTCTGGAGAGTCTTAGCAAAGAGGTCACACAGATAATCAGAGCAATTCTCAGAGACACTGAGAACAAGCTCTGCAATTCCCTCCTGGCACTTTCCCTGTAGGAGATACCGCAAGACGTTTCTGTATATTGGGCACAGCGCTCTGCAGGGTGTTAGCAGAGACTTTCCCGGGACAGTGAAACCCTATGTCAGAGACACTGAGAAGAAGCCCCAATGTTCCCTCCAGGCACTTTCAGTGTGGGTGCTTTCTCCACGTGGTTCCTGGTTTCACTGCAGCTCTGAAGAGAATGTTAGCAAAGAGGTAACCGGGACAGTGAAAACAGTACTCAAAGACAGGGAGAGCAAGCTCTCTCTTGGCACTTTGGATGTGGGACATAGAGCGAGATGTTTGCTGCTTTTGCGTTTGGCTGTTGGGAGATTTACAGCACAAAGATATCTAGTTGATTTGAAGCAGTTCCGAGAAAGTCTAAACATAATCCCCACTTCTCCCTCCTGGCACTTTCCATGTGGGAGATATAGCAGGATGTATATTGGTTTTGAGGACAACTCAATGGACAGTGTAGGGAGAAAACCTCCTGGCTCCTTGAATGCCGTTTCTGGAGACACTGCGATCAATGTGGGAGATATGTCAAGATGTGTGTTTGTTTTGAGGACGGCTCTCTGGAGAGTCTTAGCAAAGAGGTCACACAGATAATCAGAGCAATTCTCAGAGACACTGAGAACAAGCTCCGCAATTCCCTCCTGGCACTTTCCCTGTAGGAGATACCGCAAGACGTTTCTGTATATTGGGCACAGCGCTCTGCACGGTGTTAGCAGAGACTTTCCCGGGACAGTGAAACCCTATGTCAGAGACACTGAGAAGAAGCCCCAATGTTCCCTCCAGGCACTTTCAGTGTGGGTGCTTTCTCCACGTGGTTCCTGGTTTCACTGCAGCTCTGAAGAGAATGTTAGCAAAGAGGTAACCGGGACAGTGAAAACAGTACTCAAAGACAGGGAGAGCAAGCTCTCTCTTGGCACTTTGGATGTGGGACATAGAGCGAGATGTTTGCTGCTTTTGCGTTTGGCTGTTGGGAGATTTACAGCACAAAGATATCTAGTTGATTTGAAGCAGTTCCGAGAAAGTCTAAACATAATCCCCACTTCTCCCTCCTGGCACTTTCCATGTGGGAGATATAGCAGGATGTATATTGGTTTTGAGGACAACTCAATGGACAGTGTAGGGAGAAAAGGTCCTGGCTCCTTGAATGCCGTTTCTGGAGACACTGCGATCAATGTGGGAGATATGTCAAGATGTGTGTTTGTTTTGAGGACGGCTCTCTGGAGAGTCTTAGCAAAGAGGTCACACAGATAATCAGAGCAATTCTCAGAGACACTGAGAACAAGCTCCACAATTCCCTCCTGGCACTTTCCCTGTAGGAGATACCGCAAGACGTTTCTGTATATTGGGCACAGCGCTCTGCACGGTGTTAGCAGAGACTTTCCCGGGACAGTGAAACCCTATGTCAGAGACACTGAGAAGAAGCCCCAATGTTCCCTCCAGGCACTTTCAGTGTGGCTGCCTTCTCCACGTGGTTCCTGGTTTCACTGCAGCTCTGAAGAGAATGTTAGCAAAGAGGTAACCGGGACAGTGAAAACAGTACTCAAAGACAGGGAGAGCAAGCTCTCTCTTGGCACTTTGGATGTGGGACATACAGCGAGATGTTTGCTGCTTTTGCGTTTGGCTGTTGGGAGATTTACAGCACAAAGATATCTAGTTGATTTGAAGCAGTTCCGAGAAAGTCTAAACATAATCCCCACTTCTCCCTCCTGGCACTTTCCATGTGGGAGATATAGCAGGATGTATATTGGTTTTGAGGACAACTCAATGGACAGTGTAGGGAGAAAACCTCCTGGCTCCTTGAATGCCGTTTCTGGAGACACTGCGATCAATGTGGGAGATATGTCAAGATGTGTGTTTGTTTTGAGGACGGCTCTCTGGAGAGTCTTAGCAAAGAGGTCACACAGATAATCAGAGCAATTCCCAGAGACACTGAGAACAAGCTCCGCAATTCCCTCCTGGCACTTTCCCTGTAGGAGATACCGCAAGACGTTTCTGTATATTGGGCACAGCGCTCTGCACGGTGTTAGCAGAGACTTTCCCGGGACAGTGAAACCCTATGTCAGAGACACTGAGAAGAAGCCCCAATGTTCCCTCCAGGCACTTTCAGTGTGGCTGCCTTCTCCACGTGGTTCCTGGTTTCACTGCAGCTCTGAAGACAATGCTAGCAAAGAGGTAACCGGGACAGTGAAAACAGTACTCAAAGACAGGGAGAGCAAGCTCTCTCTTGGCACTTTGCATGTGGGACATAGAGCGAGATGTTTGCTGCTTTTGCGTTTGGCTGTTGGGAGATTTACAGCACAAAGATATCTAGTTGATTTGAAGCAGTTCCGAGAAAGTCTAAACATAATCCCCACTTCTCCCTCCTGGCACTTTCCATGTGGGAGATATAGCAGGATGTATATTGGTTTTGAGGACAACTCAATGGACAGTGTAGGGAGAAAACCTCCTGGCTCCTTGAATGCCGTTTCTGGAGACACTGCGATCAATGTGGGAGATATGTCAAGATGTGTGTTTGTTTTGAGGACGGCTCTCTGGAGAGTCTTAGCAAAGAGGTCACACAGATAATCAGAGCAATTCTCAGAGACACTGAGAACAAGCTCCGCAATTCCCTCCTGGCACTTTCCCTGTAGGAGATACCGCAAGACGTTTCTGTATATTGGGCACAGCGCTCTGCACGGTGTTAGCAGAGACTTTCCCGGGACAGTGAAACCCTATGTCAGAGACACTGAGAAGAAGCCCCAATGTTCCCTCCAGGCACTTTCAGTGTGGCTGCCTTCTCCACGTGGTTCCTGGTTTCACTGCAGCTCTGAAGAGAATGCTAGCAAAGAGGTAACCGGGACAGTGAAAACAGTACTCAAAGACAGGGAGAGCAAGCTCTCTCTTGGCACTTTGGATGTGGGACATAGAGCGAGATGTTTGCTGCTTTTGCGTTTGGCTGTTGGGAGATTTACAGCACAAAGATATCTAGTTGATTTGAAGCAGTTCCGAGAAAGTCTAAACATAATCCCCACTTCTCCCTCCTGGCACTTTCCATGTGGGAGATATAGCAGGATGTATATTGGTTTTGAGGACAACTCAATGGACAGTGTAGGGAGAAAACCTCCTGGCTCCTTGAATGCCGTTTCTGGAGACACTGCGATCAATGTGGGAGATATGTCAAGATGTGTGTTTATTTTGAGGACGTCTCTCTGGAGAGTCTTAGCAAAGAGGTCACACAGATAATCAGAGCAATTCTCAGAGACACTGAGAACAAGCTCTGCAATTCCCTCCTGGCACTTTCCCTGTAGGAGATACCGCAAGACGTTTCTGTATATTGGGCACAGCGCTCTGCAGGGTGTTAGCAGAGACTTTCCCGGGACAGTGAAACCCTATGTCAGAGACACTGAGAAGAAGCCCCAATGTTCCCTCCAGGCACTTTCAGTGTGGGTGCTTTCTCCACGTGGTTCCTGGTTTCACTGCAGCTCTGAAGAGAATGTTAGCAAAGAGGTAACCGGGACAGTGAAAACAGTACTCAAAGACAGGGAGAGCAAGCTCTCTCTTGGCACTTTGGATGTGGGACATAGAGCGAGATGTTTGCTGCTTTTGCGTTTGGCTGTTGGGAGATTTACAGCACAAAGATATCTAGTTGATTTGAAGCAGTTCCGAGAAAGTCTAAACATAATCCCCACTTCTCCCTCCTGGCACTTTCCATGTGGGAGATATAGCAGGATGTATATTGGTTTTGAGGACAACTCAATGGACAGTGTAGGGAGAAAAGGTCCTGGCTCCTTGAATGCCGTTTCTGGAGACACTGCGATCAATGTGGGAGATATGTCAAGATGTGTGTTTGTTTTGAGGACGGCTCTCTGGAGAGTCTTAGCAAAGAGGTCACACAGATAATCAGAGCAATTCTCAGAGACACTGAGAACAAGCTCCGCAATTCCCTCCTGGCACTTTCCCTGTAGGAGATACCGCAAGACGTTTCTGTATATTGGGCACAGCGCTCTGCACGGTGTTAGCAGAGACTTTCCCGGGACAGTGAAACCCTATGTCAGAGACACTGAGAAGAAGCCCCAATGTTCCCTCCAGGCACTTTCAGTGTGGGTGCTTTCTCCACGTGGTTCCTGGTTTCACTGCAGCTCTGAAGAGAATGTTAGCCAAGAGGTAACCGGGACAGTGAAAACAGTACTCAAAGACAGGGAGAGCAAGCTCTCTCTTGGCACTTTGGATGTGGGACATAGAGCGAGATGTTTGCTGCTTTTGCGTTTGGCTGTTGGGAGATTTACAGCACAAAGATATCTAGTTGATTTGAAGCAGTTCCGAGAAAGTCTAAACATAATCCCCACTTCTCCCTCCTGGCACTTTCCATGTGGGAGATATAGCAGGATGTATATTGGTTTTGAGGACAACTCAATGGACAGTGTAGGGAGAAAAGGTCCTGGCTCCTTGAATGCCGTTTCTGGAGACACTGCGATCAATGTGGGAGATATGTCAAGATGTGTGTTTGTTTTGAGGACGGCTCTCTGGAGAGTCTTAGCAAAGAGGTCACACAGATAATCAGAGCAATTCTCAGAGACACTGAGAACAAGCTCCACAATTCCCTCCTGGCACTTTCCCTGTAGGAGATACCGCAAGACGTTTCTGTATATTGGGCACAGCGCTCTGCACGGTGTTAGCAGAGACTTTCCCGGGACAGTGAAACCCTATGTCAGAGACACTGAGAAGAAGCCCCAATGTTCCCTCCAGGCACTTTCAGTGTGGCTGCCTTCTCCACGTGGTTCCTGGTTTCACTGCAGCTCTGAAGAGAATGTTAGCAAAGAGGTAACCGGGACAGTGAAAACAGTACTCAAAGACAGGGAGAGCAAGCTCTCTCTTGGCACTTTGGATGTGGGACATACAGCGAGATGTTTGCTGCTTTTGCGTTTGGCTGTTGGGAGATTTACAGCACAAAGATATCTAGTTGATTTGAAGCAGTTCCGAGAAAGTCTAAACATAATCCCCACTTCTCCCTCCTGGCACTTTCCATGTGGGAGATATAGCAGGATGTATATTGGTTTTGAGGACAACTCAATGGACAGTGTAGGGAGAAAACCTCCTGGCTCCTTGAATGCCGTTTCTGGAGACACTGCGATCAATGTGGGAGATATGTCAAGATGTGTGTTTGTTTTGAGGACGGCTCTCTGGAGAGTCTTAGCAAAGAGGTCACACAGATAATCAGAGCAATTCCCAGAGACACTGAGAACAAGCTCCGCAATTCCCTCCTGGCACTTTCCCTGTAGGAGATACCGCAAGACGTTTCTGTATATTGGGCACAGCGCTCTGCACGGTGTTAGCAGAGACTTTCCCGGGACAGTGAAACCCTATGTCAGAGACACTGAGAAGAAGCCCCAATGTTCCCTCCAGGCACTTTCAGTGTGGCTGCCTTCTCCACGTGGTTCCTGGTTTCACTGCGGCTCTGAAGAGAATGCTAGCAAAGAGGTAACCGGGACAGTGAAAACAGTACTCAAAGACAGGGAGAGCAAGCTCTCTCTTGGCACTTTGGATGTGGGACATAGAGCGAGATGTTTGCTGCTTTTGCGTTTGGCTGTTGGGAGATTTACAGCACAAAGATATCTAGTTGATTTGAAGCAGTTCCGAGAAAGTCTAAACATAATCCCCACTTCTCCCTCCTGGCACTTTCCATGTGGGAGATATAGCAGGATGTATATTGGTTTTGAGGACAACTCAATGGACAGTGTAGGGAGAAAACCTCCTGGCTCCTTGAATGCCGTTTCTGGAGACACTGCGATCAATGTGGGAGATATGTCAAGATGTGTGTTTGTTTTGAGGACGGCTCTCTGGAGAGTCTTAGCAAAGAGGTCACACAGATAATCAGAGCAATTCTCAGAGACACTGAGAACAAGCTCTGCAATTCCCTCCTGGCACTTTCCCTGTAGGAGATACCGCAAGACGTTTCTGTATATTGGGCACAGCGCTCTGCAGGGTGTTAGCAGAGACTTTCCCGGGACAGTGAAACCCTATGTCAGAGACACTGAGAAGAAGCCCCAATGTTCCCTCCAGGCACTTTCAGTGTGGGTGCTTTCTCCACGTGGTTCCTGGTTTCACTGCAGCTCTGAAGAGAATGTTAGCAAAGAGGTAACCGGGACAGTGAAAACAGTACTCAAAGACAGGGAGAGCAAGCTCTCTCTTGGCACTTTGGATGTGGGACATAGAGCGAGATGTTTGCTGCTTTTGCGTTTGGCTGTTGGGAGATTTACAGCACAAAGATATCTAGTTGATTTGAAGCAGTTCCGAGAAAGTCTAAACATAATCCCCACTTCTCCCTCCTGGCACTTTCCATGTGGGAGATATAGCAGGATGTATATTGGTTTTGAGGACAACTCAATGGACAGTGTAGGGAGAAAACCTCCTGGCTCCTTGAATGCCGTTTCTGGAGACACTGCGATCAATGTGGGAGATATGTCAAGATGTGTGTTTGTTTTGAGGACGGCTCTCTGGAGAGTCTTAGCAAAGAGGTCACACAGATAATCAGAGCAATTCTCAGAGACACTGAGAACAAGCTCCGCAATTCCCTCCTGGCACTTTCCCTGTAGGAGATACCGCAAGACGTTTCTGTATATTGGGCACAGCGCTCTGCACGGTGTTAGCAGAGACTTTCCCGGGACAGTGAAACCCTATGTCAGAGACACTGAGAAGAAGCCCCAATGTTCCCTCCAGGCACTTTCAGTGTGGCTGCCTTCTCCACGTGGTTCCTGGTTTCACTGCAGCTCTGAAGAGAATGTTAGCAAAGAGGTAACCGGGACAGTGAAAACAGTACTCAAAGACAGGGAGAGCAAGCTCTCTCTTGGCACTTTGGATGTGGGACATACAGCGAGATGTTTGCTGCTTTTGCGTTTGGCTGTTGGGAGATTTACAGCACAAAGATATCTAGTTGATTTGAAGCAGTTCCGAGAAAGTCTAAACATAATCCCCACTTCTCCCTCCTGGCACTTTCCATGTGGGAGATATAGCAGGATGTATATTGGTTTTGAGGACAACTCAATGGACAGTGTAGGGAGAAAAGGTCCTGGCTCCTTGAATGCCGTTTCTGGAGACACTGCGATCAATGTGGGAGATATGTCAAGATGTGTGTTTGTTTTGAGGACGGCTCTCTGGAGAGTCTTAGCAAAGAGGTCACACAGATAATCAGAGCAATTCTCAGAGACACTGAGAACAAGCTCCACAATTCCCTCCTGGCACTTTCCCTGTAGGAGATACCGCAAGACGTTTCTGTATATTGGGCACAGCGCTCTGCACGGTGTTAGCAGAGACTTTCCCGGGACAGTGAAACCCTATGTCAGAGACACTGAGAAGAAGCCCCAATGTTCCCTCCAGGCACTTTCAGTGTGGCTGCCTTCTCCACGTGGTTCCTGGTTTCACTGCAGCTCTGAAGAGAATGTTAGCAAAGAGGTAACCGGGACAGTGAAAACAGTACTCAAAGACAGGGAGAGCAAGCTCTCTCTTGGCACTTTGGATGTGGGACATACAGCGAGATGTTTGCTGCTTTTGCGTTTGGCTGTTGGGAGATTTACAGCACAAAGATATCTAGTTGATTTGAAGCAGTTCCGAGAAAGTCTAAACATAATCCCCACTTCTCCCTCCTGGCACTTTCCATGTGGGAGATATAGCAGGATGTATATTGGTTTTGAGGACAACTCAATGGACAGTGTAGGGAGAAAACCTCCTGGCTCCTTGAATGCCGTTTCTGGAGACACTGCGATCAATGTGGGAGATATGTCAAGATGTGTGTTTGTTTTGAGGACGGCTCTCTGGAGAGTCTTAGCAAAGAGGTCACACAGATAATCAGAGCAATTCCCAGAGACACTGAGAACAAGCTCCGCAATTCCCTCCTGGCACTTTCCCTGTAGGAGATACCGCAAGACGTTTCTGTATATTGGGCACAGCGCTCTGCACGGTGTTAGCAGAGACTTTCCCGGGACAGTGAAACCCTATGTCAGAGACACTGAGAAGAAGCCCCAATGTTCCCTCCAGGCACTTTCAGTGTGGCTGCCTTCTCCACGTGGTTCCTGGTTTCACTGCGGCTCTGAAGACAATGCTAGCAAAGAGGTAACCGGGACAGTGAAAACAGTACTCAAAGACAGGGAGAGCAAGCTCTCTCTTGGCACTTTGCATGTGGGACATAGAGCGAGATGTTTGCTGCTTTTGCGTTTGGCTGTTGGGAGATTTACAGCACAAAGATATCTAGTTGATTTGAAGCAGTTCCGAGAAAGTCTAAACATAATCCCCACTTCTCCCTCCTGGCACTTTCCATGTGGGAGATATAGCAGGATGTATATTGGTTTTGAGGACAACTCAATGGACAGTGTAGGGAGAAAACCTCCTGGCTCCTTGAATGCCGTTTCTGGAGACACTGCGATCAATGTGGGAGATATGTCAAGATGTGTGTTTGTTTTGAGGACGGCTCTCTGGAGAGTCTTAGCAAAGAGGTCACACAGATAATCAGAGCAATTCTCAGAGACACTGAGAACAAGCTCCGCAATTCCCTCCTGGCACTTTCCCTGTAGGAGATACCGCAAGACGTTTCTGTATATTGGGCACAGCGCTCTGCACGGTGTTAGCAGAGACTTTCCCGGGACAGTGAAACCCTATGTCAGAGACACTGAGAAGAAGCCCCAATGTTCCCTCCAGGCACTTTCAGTGTGGCTGCCTTCTCCACGTGGTTCCTGGTTTCACTGCAGCTCTGAAGAGAATGCTAGCAAAGAGGTAACCGGGACAGTGAAAACAGTACTCAAAGACAGGGAGAGCAAGCTCTCTCTTGGCACTTTGCATGTGGGACATACAGCGAGATGTTTGCTGCTTTTGCGTTTGGCTGTTGGGAGATTTACAGCACAAAGATATCTAGTTGATTTGAAGCAGTTCCGAGAAAGTCTAAACATAATCCCCACTTCTCCCTCCTGGCACTTTCCATGTGGGAGATATAGCAGGATGTATATTGGTTTTGAGGACAACTCAATGGACAGTGTAGGGAGAAAACCTCCTGGCTCCTTGAATGCCGTTTCTGGAGACACTGCGATCAATGTGGGAGATATGTCAAGATGTGTGTTTATTTTGAGGACGTCTCTCTGGAGAGTCTTAGCAAAGAGGTCACACAGATAATCAGAGCAATTCTCAGAGACACTGAGAACAAGCTCTGCAATTCCCTCCTGGCACTTTCCCTGTAGGAGATACCGCAAGACGTTTCTGTATATTGGGCACAGCGCTCTGCAGGGTGTTAGCAGAGACTTTCCCGGGACAGTGAAACCCTATGTCAGAGACACTGAGAAGAAGCCCCAATGTTCCCTCCAGGCACTTTCAGTGTGGGTGCTTTCTCCACGTGGTTCCTGGTTTCACTGCAGCTCTGAAGAGAATGTTAGCAAAGAGGTAACCGGGACAGTGAAAACAGTACTCAAAGACAGGGAGAGCAAGCTCTCTCTTGGCACTTTGGATGTGGGACATACAGCGAGATGTTTGCTGCTTTTGCGTTTGGCTGTTGGGAGATTTACAGCACAAAGATATCTAGTTGATTTGAAGCAGTTCCGAGAAAGTCTAAACATAATCCCCACTTCTCCCTCCTGGCACTTTCCATGTGGGAGATATAGCAGGATGTATATTGGTTTTGAGGACAACTCAATGGACAGTGTAGGGAGAAAAGGTCCTGGCTCCTTGAATGCCGTTTCTGGAGACACTGCGATCAATGTGGGAGATATGTCAAGATGTGTGTTTGTTTTGAGGACGGCTCTCTGGAGAGTCTTAGCAAAGAGGTCACACAGATAATCAGAGCAATTCTCAGAGACACTGAGAACAAGCTCCGCAATTCCCTCCTGGCACTTTCCCTGTAGGAGATACCGCAAGACGTTTCTGTATATTGGGCACAGCGCTCTGCACGGTGTTAGCAGAGACTTTCCCGGGACAGTGAAACCCTATGTCAGAGACACTGAGAAGAAGCCCCAATGTTCCCTCCAGGCACTTTCAGTGTGGCTGCCTTCTCCACGTGGTTCCTGGTTTCACTGCGGCTCTGAAGACAATGCTAGCAAAGAGGTAACCGGGACAGTGAAAACAGTACTCAAAGACAGGGAGAGCAAGCTCTCTCTTGGCACTTTGCATGTGGGACATACAGCAAGATGTTTGCTGCTTTTGCGTTTGGCTGTTGGGAGATTTACAGCACAAAGATATCTAGTTGATTTGAAGCAGTTCCGAGAAAGTCTAAACATAATCCCCACTTCTCCCTCCTGGCACTTTCCATGTGGGAGATATAGCAGGATGTATATTGGTTTTGAGGACAACTCAATGGACAGTGTAGGGAGAAAACCTCCTGGCTCCTTGAATGCCGTTTCTGGAGACACTGCGATCAATGTGGGAGATATGTCAAGGTGTGTGTTTGTTTTGAGGACGGCTCTCTGGAGAGTCTTAGCAAAGAGGTCACACAGATAATCAGAGCAATTCTCAGAGACACTGAGAACAAGCTCCGCAATTCCCTCCTGGCACTTTCCCTGTAGGAGATACCGCAAGACGTTTCTGTATATTGGGCACAGCGCTGTGCACGGTGTTAGCAGAGACTTTCCCGGGACAGTGAAACCCTATGTCAGAGACACTGAGAAGAAGCCCCAATGTTCCCTCCAGGCACTTTCAGTGTGGGTGCTTTCTCCACATGGTTCCTGGTTTCACTGCGGCTCTGAAGAGAATGTTAGCAAAGAGGTAACCGGGACAGTGAAAACAGTACTCAAAGACAGGGAGAGCAAGCTCTCTCTTGGCACTTTGGATGTGGGACATAGAGCGAGATGTTTGCTGCTTTTGCGTTTGGCTGTTGGGAGATTTACAGCACAAAGATATCTAGTTGATTTGAAGCAGTTCCGAGAAAGTCTAAACATAATCCCCACTTCTCCCTCCTGGCACTTTCCATGTGGGAGATATAGCAGGATGTATATTGGTTTTGAGGACAACTCAATGGACAGTGTAGGGAGAAAAGGTCCTGGCTCCTTGAATGCCGTTTCTGGAGACACTGCGATCAATGTGGGAGATATGTCAAGGTGTGTGTTTGTTTTGAGGACGGCTCTCTGGAGAGTCTTAGCAAAGAGGTCACACAGATAATCAGAGCAATTCTCAGAGACACTGAGAACAAGCTCCGCAATTCCCTCCTGGCACTTTCCCTGTAGGAGATACCGCAAGACGTTTCTGTATATTGGGCACAGCGCTGTGCACGGTGTTAGCAGAGACTTTCCCGGGACAGTGAAACCCTATGTCAGAGACACTGAGAAGAAGCCCCAATGTTCCCTCCAGGCACTTTCAGTGTGGGTGCTTTCTCCACATGGTTCCTGGTTTCACTGCGGCTCTGAAGAGAATGTTAGCAAAGAGGTAACCGGGACAGTGAAAACAGTACTCAAAGACAGGGAGAGCAAGCTCTCTCTTGGCACTTTGGATGTGGGACATACAGCGAGATGTTTGCTGCTTTTGCGTTTGGCTGTTGGGAGATTTACAGCACAAAGATATCTAGTTGATTTGAAGCAGTTCCGAGAAAGTCTAAACATAATCCCCACTTCTCCCTCCTGGCACTTTCCATGTGGGAGATATAGCAGGATGTATATTGGTTTTGAGGACAACTCAATGGACAGTGTAGGGAGAAAACCTCCTGGCTCCTTGAATGCCGTTTCTGGAGACACTGCGATCAATGTGGGAGATATGTCAAGATGTGTGTTTGTTTTGAGGACGGCTCTCTGGAGAGTCTTAGCAAAGAGGTCACACAGATAATCAGAGCAATTCTCAGAGACACTGAGAACAAGCTCCGCAATTCCCTCCTGGCACTTTCCCTGTAGGAGATACCGCAAGACGTTTCTGTATATTGGGCACAGCGCTCTGCACGGTGTTAGCAGAGACTTTCCCGGGACAGTGAAACCCTATGTCAGAGACACTGAGAAGAAGCCCCAATGTTCCCTCCAGGCACTTTCAGTGTGGCTGCCTTCTCCACGTGGTTCCTGGTTTCACTGCAGCTCTGAAGAGAATGTTAGCAAAGAGGTAACCGGGACAGTGAAAACAGTACTCAAAGACAGGGAGAGCAAGCTCTCTCTTGGCACTTTGGATGTGGGACATACAGCGAGATGTTTGCTGCTTTTGCGTTTGGCTGTTGGGAGATTTACAGCACAAAGATATCTAGTTGATTTGAAGCAGTTCCGAGAAAGTCTAAACATAATCCCCACTTCTCCCTCCTGGCACTTTCCATGTGGGAGATATAGCAGGATGTATATTGGTTTTGAGGACAACTCAATGGACAGTGTAGGGAGAAAAGGTCCTGGCTCCTTGAATGCCGTTTCTGGAGACACTGCGATCAATGTGGGAGATATGTCAAGATGTGTGTTTGTTTTGAGGACGGCTCTCTGGAGAGTCTTAGCAAAGAGGTCACACAGATAATCAGAGCAATTCTCAGAGACACTAAGAACAAGCTCCACAATTCCCTCCTGGCACTTTCCCTGTAGGAGATACCGCAAGACGTTTCTGTATATTGGGCACAGCGCTCTGCACGGTGTTAGCAGAGACTTTCCCGGGACAGTGAAACCCTATGTCAGAGACACTGAGAAGAAGCCCCAATGTTCCCTCCAGGCACTTTCAGTGTGGGTGCTTTCTCCACGTGGTTCCTGGTTTCACTGCAGCTCTGAAGAGAATGTTAGCAAAGAGGTAACCGGGACAGTGAAAACAGTACTCAAAGACAGGGAGAGCAAGCTCTCTCTTGGCACTTTGGATGTGGGACATACAGCGAGATGTTTGCTGCTTTTACGTTTGGCTGTTGGGAGATTTACAGCACAAAGATATCTAGTTGATTTGAAGCAGTTCCGAGAAAGTCTAAACATAATCCCCACTTCTCCCTCCTGGCACTTTCCATGTGGGAGATATAGCAGGATGTATATTGGTTTTGAGGACAACTCAATGGACAATGTAGGGAGAAAAGGTCCTGGCTCCTTGAATGCCGTTTCTGGAGACACTGCGATCAATGTGGGAGATATGTCAAGATGTGTGTTTGTTTTGAGGACGGCTCTCTGGAGAGTCTTAGCAAAGAGGTCACACAGATAATCAGAGCAATTCTCAGAGACACTGAGAACAAGCTCCGCAATTCCCTCCTGGCACTTTCCCTGTAGGAGATACCGCAAGACGTTTCTGTATATTGGGCACAGCGCTCTGCATGGTGTTAGCAGAGACTTTCCCGGGACAGTGAAACCCTATGTCAGAGACACTGAGAAGAAGCCCCAATGTTCCCTCCAGGCACTTTCAGTGTGGGTGCTTTCTCCACGTGGTTCCTGGTTTCACTGCGGCTCTGAAGAGAATGTTAGCAAAGAGGTAACCGGGACAGTGAAAACAGTACTCAAAGACAGGGAGAGCAAGCTCTCTCTTGGCACTTTGGATGTGGGACATACAGCGAGATGTTTGCTGCTTTTGCGTTTGGCTGTTGGGAGATTTACAGCACAAAGATATCTAGTTGATTTGAAGCAGTTCCGAGAAAGTCTAAACATAATCCCCACTTCTCCCTCCTGGCACTTTCCATGTGGGAGATATAGCAGGATGTATATTGGTTTTGAGGACAACTCAATGGACAGTGTAGGGAGAAAACCTCCTGGCTCCTTGAATGCCGTTTCTGGAGACACTGCGATCAATGTGGGAGATATGTCAAGGTGTGTGTTTGTTTTGAGGACGGCTCTCTGGAGAGTCTTAGCAAAGAGGTCACACAGATAATCAGAGCAATTCTCAGAGACACTGAGAACAAGCTCCGCAATTCCCTCCTGGCACTTTCCCTGTAGGAGATACCGCAAGACGTTTCTGTATATTGGGCACAGCGCTCTGCACGGTGTTAGCAGAGACTTTCCCGGGACAGTGAAACCCTATGTCAGAGACACTGAGAAGAAGCCCCAATGTTCCCTCCAGGCACTTTCAGTGTGGCTGCCTTCTCCACGTGGTTCCTGGTTTCACTGCAGCTCTGAAGAGAATGTTAGCAAAGAGGTAACCGGGACAGTGAAAACAGTACTCAAAGACAGGGAGAGCAAGCTCTCTCTTGGCACTTTGGATGTGGGACATAGAGCGAGATGTTTGCTGCTTTTGCGTTTGGCTGTTGGGAGATTTACAGCACAAAGATATCTAGTTGATTTGAAGCAGTTCCGAGAAAGTCTAAACATAATCCCCACTTCTCCCTCCTGGCACTTTCCATGTGGGAGATATAGCAGGATGTATATTGGTTTTGAGGACAACTCAATGGACAGTGTAGGGAGAAAACCTCCTGGCTCCTTGAATGCCGTTTCTGGAGACACTGCGATCAATGTGGGAGATATGTCAAGATGTGTGTTTGTTTTGAGGACGGCTCTCTGGAGAGTCTTAGCAAAGAGGTCACACAGATAATCAGAGCAATTCTCAGAGACACTAAGAACAAGCTCCACAATTCCCTCCTGGCACTTTCCCTGTAGGAGATACCGCAAGACGTTTCTGTATATTGGGCACAGCGCTCTGCACAGTGTTAGCAGAGACTTTCCCGGGACAGTGAAACCCTATGTCAGAGACACTGAGAAGAAGCCCCAATGTTCCCTCCAGGCACTTTCAGTGTGGGTGCTTTCTCCACGTGGTTCCTGGTTTCACTGCAGCTCTGAAGAGAATGTTAGCAAAGAGGTAACCGGGACAGTGAAAACAGTACTCAAAGACAGGGAGAGCAAGCTCTCTCTTGGCACTTTGCATGTGGGACATACAGCGAGATGTTTGCTGCTTTTACGTTTGGCTGTTGGGAGATTTACAGCACAAAGATATCTAGTTGATTTGAAGCAGTTCCGAGAGAGTCTAAACATAATCCCCACTTCTCCCTCCTGGCACTTTCCATGTGGGAGATATAGCAGGATGTATATTGGTTTTGAGGACAACTCAATGGACAGTGTAGGGAGAAAAGGTCCTGGCTCCTTGAATGCCGTTTCTGGAGACACTGCGATCAATGTGGGAGATATGTCAAGATGTGTGTTTGTTTTGAGGACGGCTCTCTGGAGAGTCTTAGCAAAGAGGTCACACAGATAATCAGAGCAATTCTCAGAGACACTGAGAACAAGCTCCGCAATTCCCTCCTGGCACTTTCCCTGTAGGAGATACCGCAAGACGTTTCTGTATATTGGGCACAGCGCTCTGCATGGTGTTAGCAGAGACTTTCCCGGGACAGTGAAACCCTATGTCAGAGACACTGAGAAGAAGCCCCAATGTTCCCTCCAGGCACTTTCAGTGTGGGTGCTTTCTCCACGTGGTTCCTGGTTTCACTGCGGCTCTGAAGAGAATGTTAGCAAAGAGGTAACCGGGACAGTGAAAACAGTACTCAAAGACAGGGAGAGCAAGCTCTCTCTTGGCACTTTGGATGTGGGACATACAGCGAGATGTTTGCTGCTTTTGCGTTTGGCTGTTGGGAGATTTACAGCACAAAGATATCTAGTTGATTTGAAGCAGTTCCGAGAAAGTCTAAACATAATCCCCACTTCTCCCTCCTGGCACTTTCCATGTGGGAGATATAGCAGGATGTATATTGGTTTTGAGGACAACTCAATGGACAGTGTAGGGAGAAAACCTCCTGGCTCCTTGAATGCCGTTTCTGGAGACACTGCGATCAATGTGGGAGATATGTCAAGGTGTGTGTTTGTTTTGAGGACGGCTCTCTGGAGAGTCTTAGCAAAGAGGTCACACAGATAATCAGAGCAATTCTCAGAGACACTGAGAACAAGCTCCGCAATTCCCTCCTGGCACTTTCCCTGTAGGAGATACCGCAAGACATTTCTGTATATTGGGCACAGCGCTCTGCACGGTGTTAGCAGAGACTTTCCCGGGACAGTGAAACCCTATGTCAGAGACACTGAGAAGAAGCCCCAATGTTCCCTCCAGGCACTTTCAGTGTGGGTGCTTTCTCCACATGGTTCCTGGTTTCACTGCGGCTCTGAAGAGAATGTTAGCAAAGAGGTAACCGGGACAGTGAAAACAGTACTCAAAGACAGGGAGAGCAAGCTCTCTCTTGGCACTTTGGATGTGGGACATACAGCGAGATGTTTGCTGCTTTTGCGTTTGGCTGTTGGGAGATTTACAGCACAAAGATATCTAGTTGATTTGAAGCAGTTCCGAGAAAGTCTAAACATAATCCCCACTTCTCCCTCCTGGCACTTTCCATGTGGGAGATATAGCAGGATGTATATTGGTTTTGAGGACAACTCAATGGACAGTGTAGGGAGAAAACCTCCTGGCTCCTTGAATGCCGTTTCTGGAGACACTGCGATCAATGTGGGAGATATGTCAAGATGTGTGTTTGTTTTGAGGACGGCTCTCTGGAGAGTCTTAGCAAAGAGGTCACACAGATAATCAGAGCAATTCTCAGAGACACTGAGAACAAGCTCCGCAATTCCCTCCTGGCACTTTCCCTGTAGGAGATACCGCAAGACGTTTCTGTATATTGGGCACAGCGCTCTGCACGGTGTTAGCAGAGACTTTCCCGGGACAGTGAAACCCTATGTCAGAGACACTGAGAAGAAGCCCCAATGTTCCCTCCAGGCACTTTCAGTGTGGCTGCCTTCTCCACGTGGTTCCTGGTTTCACTGCAGCTCTGAAGAGAATGTTAGCAAAGAGGTAACCGGGACAGTGAAAACAGTACTCAAAGACAGGGAGAGCAAGCTCTCTCTTGGCACTTTGGATGTGGGACATAGAGCGAGATGTTTGCTGCTTTTGCGTTTGGCTGTTGGGAGATTTACAGCACAAAGATATCTAGTTGATTTGAAGCAGTTCCGAGAAAGTCTAAACATAATCCCCACTTCTCCCTCCTGGCACTTTCCATGTGGGAGATATAGCAGGATGTATATTGGTTTTGAGGACAACTCAATGGACAGTGTAGGGAGAAAAGGTCCTGGCTCCTTGAATGCCGTTTCTGGAGACACTGCGATCAATGTGGGAGATATGTCAAGATGTGTGTTTGTTTTGAGGACGGCTCTCTGGAGAGTCTTAGCAAAGAGGTCACACAGATAATCAGAGCAATTCTCAGAGACACTGAGACCAAGCTCCACAATTCCCTCCTGGCACTTTCCCTGTAGGAGATACCGCAAGACGTTTCTGTATATTGGGCACAGCGCTCTGCAGGGTGTTAGCAGAGACTTTCCCGGGACAGTGAAACCCTATGTCAGAGACACTGAGAAGAAGCCCCAATGTTCCCTCCAGGCACTTTCAGTGTGGGTGCTTTCTCCACGTGGTTCCTGGTTTCACTGCGGCTCTGAAGAGAATGCTAGCAAAAAGGTAACCGGGACAGTGAAAACAGTACTCAAAGACAGGGAGAGCAAGCTCTCTCTTGGCACTTTGCATGTGGGACATACAGCGAGATGTTTGCTGCTTTTGCGTTTGGCTGTTGGGAGATTTACAGCACAAAGATATCTAGTTGATTTGAAGCAGTTCCGAGAAAGTCTAAACATAATCCCCACTTCTCCCTCCTGGCACTTTCCATGTGGGAGATATAGCAGGATGTATATTGGTTTTGAGGACAACTCAATGGACAGTGTAGGGAGAAAAGGTCCTGGCTCCTTGAATGCCGTTTCTGGAGACACTGCGATCAATGTGGGAGATATGTCAAGATGTGTGTTTGTTTTGAGGACGGCTCTCTGGAGAGTCTTAGCAAAGAGGTCACACAGATAATCAGAGCAATTCTCAGAGACACTGAGAACAAGCTCCGCAATTCCCTCCTGGCACTTTCCCTGTAGGAGATACCGCAAGACGTTTCTGTATGTTGGGCACAGCGCTCTGCACGGTGTTAGCAGAGACTTTCCCGGGACAGTGAAACCCTATGTCAGAGACACTGAGAAGAAGCCCCAATGTTCCCTCCAGGCACTTTCAGTGTGGCTGCCTTCTCCACGTGGTTCCTGGTTTCACTGCGGCTCTGAAGAGAATGTTAGCAAAGAGGTAACCGGGACAGTGAAAACAGTACTCAAAGACAGGGAGAGCAAGCTCTCTCTTGGCACTTTGGATGTGGGACATACAGCGAGATGTTTGCTGCTTTTGCGTTTGGCTGTTGGGAGATTTACAGCACAAAGATATCTAGTTGATTTGAAGCAGTTCCGAGAAAGTCTAAACATAATCCCCACTTCTCCCTCCTGGCACTTTCCATGTGGGAGATATAGCAGGATGTATATTGGTTTTGAGGACAACTCAATGGACAGTGTAGGGAGAAAAGGTCCTGGCTCCTTGAATGCCGTTTCTGGAGACACTGCGATCAATGTGGGAGATATGTCAAGATGTGTGTTTGTTTTGAGGACGGCTCTCTGGAGAGTCTTAGCAAAGAGGTCACACAGATAATCAGAGCAATTCTCAGAGACACTGAGAACAAGCTCCGCAATTCCCTCCTGGCACTTTCCCTGTAGGAGATACCGCAAGACGTTTCTGTATATTGGGCACAGCGCTCTGCATGGTGTTAGCAGAGACTTCCCCGGGACAGTGAAACCCTATGTCAGAGACACTGAGAAGAAGCCCCAATGTTCCCTCCAGGCACTTTCAGTGTGGGTGCTTTCTCCACGTGGTTCCTGGTTTCACTGCGGCTCTGAAGAGAATGTTAGCAAAGAGGTAACCGGGACAGTGAAAACAGTACTCAAAGACAGGGAGAGCAAGCTCTCTCTTGGCACTTTGGATGTGGGACATACAGCGAGATGTTTGCTGCTTTTGCGTTTGGCTGTTGGGAGATTTACAGCACAAAGATATCTAGTTGATTTGAAGCAGTTCCGAGAAAGTCTAAACATAATCCCCACTTCTCCCTCCTGGCACTTTCCATGTGGGAGATATAGCAGGATGTATATTGGTTTTGAGGACAACTCAATGGACAGTGTAGGGAGAAAACCTCCTGGCTCCTTGAATGCCGTTTCTGGAGACACTGCGATCAATGTGGGAGATATGTCAAGGTGTGTGTTTGTTTTGAGGACGGCTCTCTGGAGAGTCTTAGCAAAGAGGTCACACAGATAATCAGAGCAATTCTCAGAGACACTGAGAACAAGCTCCGCAATTCCCTCCTGGCACTTTCCCTGTAGGAGATACCGCAAGACGTTTCTGTATATTGGGCACAGCGCTCTGCACGGTGTTAGCAGAGACTTTCCCGGGACAGTGAAACCCTATGTCAGAGACACTGAGAAGAAGCCCCAATGTTCCCTCCAGGCACTTTCAGTGTGGGTGCTTTCTCCACATGGTTCCTGGTTTCACTGCGGCTCTGAAGAGAATGCTAGCAAAAAGGTAACCGGGACAGTGAAAACAGTACTCAAAGACAGGGAGAGCAAGCTCTCTCTTGGCACTTTGCATGTGGGACATACAGCGAGATGTTTGCTGCTTTTGCGTTTGGCTGTTGGGAGATTTACAGCACAAAGATATCTAGTTGATTTGAAGCAGTTCCGAGAAAGTCTAAACATAATCCCCACTTCTCCCTCCTGGCACTTTCCATGTGGGAGATATAGCAGGATGTATATTGGTTTTGAGGACAACTCAATGGACAGTGTAGGGAGAAAAGGTCCTGGCTCCTTGAATGCCGTTTCTGGAGACACTGTGATCAATGTGGTAGATATGTCAAGATGTGTGTTTGTTTTGAGGACGGCTCTCTGGAGAGTCTTAGCAAAGAGGTCACACAGATAATCAGAGCAATTCTCAGAGACACTGAGAACAAGCTCCGCAATTCCCTCCTGGCACTTTCCCTGTAGGAGATACCGCAAGACGTTTCTGTATATTGGGCACAGCGCTCTGCACGGTGTTAGCAGAGACTTTCCCGGGACAGTGAAACCCTATGTCAGAGACACTGAGAAGAAGCCCCAATGTTCCCTCCAGGCACTTTCAGTGTGGGTGCTTTCTCCACGTGGTTCCTGGTTTCACTGCAGCTCTGAAGAGAATGTTAGCAAAGAGGTAACCGGGACACTGAAAACAGTACTCAAAGACAGGGAGAGCAAGCTCTCTCTTGGCACTTTGGATGTGGGACATACAGCGAGATGTTTGCTGCTTTTGCGTTTGGCTGTTGGGAGATTTACAGCACAAAGATATCTAGTTGATTTGAAGCAGTTCTGAGAAAGTCTAAACATAATCCCCACTTCTCCCTCCTGGCACTTTCCATGTGGGAGATATAGCAGGATGTATATTGGTTTTGAGGACAACTCAATGGACAGTGTAGGGAGAAAAGGTCCTGGCTCCTTGAATGCCGTTTCTGGAGACACTGCGATCAATGTGGGAGATATGTCAAGATGTGTGTTTGTTTTGAGGACGGCTCTCTGGAGAGTCTTAGCAAAGAGGTCACACAGATAATCAGAGCAATTCTCAGAGACACTGAGAACAAGCTCCGCAATTCCCTCCTGGCACTTTCCCTGTAGGAGATACCGCAAGACGTTTCTGTATATTGGGCACAGCGCTGTGCACGGTGTTAGCAGAGACTTCCCCGGGACAGTGAAACCCTATGTCAGAGACACTGAGAAGAAGCCCCAATGTTCCCTCCAGGCACTTTCAGTGTGGGTGCTTTCTCCACATGGTTCCTGGTTTCACTGCGGCTCTGAAGAGAATGCTAGCAAAAAGGTAACCGGGACAGTGAAAACAGTACTCAAAGACAGGGAGAGTAAGCTCTCTCTTGGCACTTTGCATGTGGGACATAGAGCGAGATGTTTGCTGCTTTTGCGTTTGGCTGTTGGGAGATTTACAGCACAAAGATATCTAGTTGATTTGAAGCAGTTCCGAGAAAGTCTAAACATAATCCCCACTTCTCCCTCCTGGCACTTTCCATGTGGGAGATATAGCAGGATGTATATTGGTTTTGAGGACAACTCAATGGACAATGTAGGGAGAAAAGGTCCTGGCTCCTTGAATGCCGTTTCTGGAGACACTGTGATCAATGTGGTAGATATGTCAAGATGTGTGTTTGTTTTGAGGACGGCTCTCTGGAGAGTCTTAGCAAAGAGGTCACACAGATAATCAGAGCAATTCTCAGAGACACTGAGAACAAGCTCCGCAATTCCCTCCTGGCACTTTCCCTGTAGGAGATACTGCAAGACGTTTCTGTATATTGGGCACAGCGCTCTGCACGGTGTTAGCAGAGACTTTCCCGGGACAGTGAAACCCTATGTCAGAGACACTGAGAAGAAGCCCCAATGTTCCCTCCAGGCACTTTCAGTGTGGGTGCTTTCTCCACGTGGTTCCTGGTTTCACTGCAGCTCTGAAGAGAATGTTAGCAAAGAGGTAACCGGGACAGTGAAAACAGTACTCAAAGACAGGGAGAGCAAGCTCTCTCTTGGCACTTTGGATGTGGGACATACAGCGAGATGTTTGCTGCTTTTGCGTTTGGCTGTTGGGAGATTTACAGCACAAAGATATCTAGTTGATTTGAAGCAGTTCCGAGAAAGTCTAAACATAATCCCCACTTCTCCCTCCTGGCACTTTCCATGTGGGAGATATAGCAGGATGTATATTGGTTTTGAGGACAACTCAATGGACAGTGTAGGGAGAAAAGGTCCTGGCTCCTTGAATGCCGTTTCTGGAGACACTGCGATCAATGTGGGAGATATGTCAAGATGTGTGTTTGTTTTGAGGACGGCTCTCTGGAGAGTCTTAGCAAAGAGGTCACACAGATAATCAGAGCAATTCTCAGAGACACTGAGAACAAGCTCCGCAATTCCCTCCTGGCACTTTCCCTGTAGGAGATACCGCAAGACGTTTCTGTATGTTGGGCACAGCGCTCTGCACGGTGTTAGCAGAGACTTTCCCGGGACAGTGAAACCCTATGTCAGAGACACTGAGAAGAAGCCCCAATGTTCCCTCCAGGCACTTTCAGTGTGGCTGCCTTCTCCACGTGGTTCCTGGTTTCACTGCGGCTCTGAAGAGAATGTTAGCAAGGAGGTAACCGGGACAGTGAAAACAGTACTCAAAGACAGGGAGAGCAAGCTCTCTCTTGGCACTTTGGATGTGGGACATACAGCGAGATGTTTGCTGCTTTTGCGTTTGGCTGTTGGGAGATTTACAGCACAAAGATATCTAGTTGATTTGAAGCAGTTCCGAGAAAGTCTAAACATAATCCCCACTTCTCCCTCCTGGCACTTTCCATGTGGGAGATATAGCAGGATGTATATTGGTTTTGAGGACAACTCAATGGACAGTGTAGGGAGAAAACCTCCTGGCTCCTTGAATGCCGTTTCTGGAGACACTGCGATCAATGTGGGAGATATGTCAAGATGTGTGTTTGTTTTGAGGACGGCTCTCTGGAGAGTCTTAGCAAAGAGGTCACACAGATAATCAGAGCAATTCTCAGAGACACTGAGAACAAGCTCCGCAATTCCCTCCTGGCACTTTCCCTGTAGGAGATACCGCAAGACGTTTCTGTATATTGGGCACAGCGCTGTGCACGGTGTTAGCAGAGACTTCCCCGGGACAGTGAAACCCTATGTCAGAGACACTGAGAAGAAGCCCCAATGTTCCCTCCAGGCACTTTCAGTGTGGCTGCCTTCTCCACGTGGTTCCTGGTTTCACTGCAGCTCTGAAGAGAATGTTAGCAAAGAGGTAACCGGGACAGTGAAAACAGTACTCAAAGACAGGGAGAGCAAGCTCTCTCTTGGCACTTTGGATGTGGGACATAGAGCGAGATGTTTGCTGCTTTTGCGTTTGGCTGTTGGGAGATTTACAGCACAAAGATATCTAGTTGATTTGAAGCAGTTCCGAGAAAGTCTAAACATAATCCCCACTTCTCCCTCCTGGCACTTTCCATGTGGGAGATATAGCAGGATGTATCTTGGTTTTGAGGACAACTCAATGGACAGTGTAGGGAGAAAAGGTCCTGGCTCCTTGAATGCCGTTTCTGGAGACACTGCGATCAATGTGGGAGATATGTCAAGATGTGTGTTTGTTTTGAGGACGGCTCTCTGGAGAGTCTTAGCAAAGAGGTCACACAGATAATCAGAGCAATTCTCAGAGACACTGAGAACAAGCTCCGCAATTCCCTCCTGGCACTTTCCCTGTAGGAGATACCGCAAGACGTTTCTGTATGTTGGGCACAGCGCTCTGCACGGTGTTAGCAGAGACTTTCCCGGGACAGTGAAACCCTATGTCAGAGACACTGAGAAGAAGCCCCAATGTTCCCTCCAGGCACTTTCAGTGTGGCTGCCTTCTCCACGTGGTTCCTGGTTTCACTGCGGCTCTGAAGAGAATGTTAGCAAAGAGGTAACCGGGACAGTGAAAACAGTACTCAAAGACAGGGAGAGCAAGCTCTCTCTTGGCACTTTGGATGTGGGACATACAGCGAGATGTTTGCTGCTTTTGCGTTTGGCTGTTGGGAGATTTACAGCACAAAGATATCTAGTTGATTTGAAGCAGTTCCGAGAAAGTCTAAACATAATCCCCACTTCTCCCTCCTGGCACTTTCCATGTGGGAGATATAGCAGGATGTATATTGGTTTTGAGGACAACTCAATGGACAGTGTAGGGAGAAAACCTCCTGGCTCCTTGAATGCCGTTTCTGGAGACACTGCGATCAATGTGGGAGATATGTCAAGATGTGTGTTTGTTTTGAGGACGGCTCTCTGGAGAGTCTTAGCAAAGAGGTCACACAGATAATCAGAGCAATTCTCAGAGACACTGAGAACAAGCTCGACAATTCCCTCCTGGCACTTTCCCTGTAGGAGATACCGCAAGACGTTTCTGTATATTGGGCACAGCGCTCTGCACGGTGTTAGCAGAGACTTTCCCGGGACAGTGAAACCCTATGTCAGAGACACTGAGAAGAAGCCCCAATGTTCCCTCCAGGCACTTTCAGTGTGGGTGCTTTCTCCACGTGGTTCCTGGTTTCACTGCAGCTCTGAAGAGAATGTTAGCAAAGAGGTAACCGGGACAGTGAAAACAGTACTCAAAGACAGGGAGAGCAAGCTCTCTCTTGGCACTTTGGATGTGGGACATACAGCGAGATGTTTGCTGCTTTTGCGTTTGGCTGTTGGGAGATTTACAGCACAAAGATATCTAGTTGATTTGAAGCAGTTCCGAGAAAGTCTAAACATAATCCCCACTTCTCCCTCCTGGCACTTTCCATGTGGGAGATATAGCAGGATGTATATTGGTTTTGAGGACAACTCAATGGACAGTGTAGGGAGAAAAGGTCCTGGCTCCTTGAATGCCGTTTCTGGAGACACTGCGATCAATGTGGGAGATATGTCAAGATGTGTGTTTGTTTTGAGGACGGCTCTCTGGAGAGTCTTAGCAAAGAGGTCACACAGATAATCAGAGCAATTCTCAGAGACACTGAGAACAAGCTCCGCAATTCCCTCCTGGCACTTTCCCTGTAGGAGATACCGCAAGACGTTTCTGTATATTGGGCACAGCGCTCTGCACGCTGTTAGCAGAGACTTTCCCGGGACAGTGAAACCCTATGTCAGAGACACTGAGAAGAAGCCCCAATGTTCCCTCCAGGCACTTTCAGTGTGGCTGCCTTCTCCACGTGGTTCCTGGTTTCACTGCAGCTCTGAAGAGAATGTTAGCAAAGAGGTAACCGGGACAGTGAAAACAGTACTCAAAGACAGGGAGAGCAAGCTCTCTCTTGGTACTTTGGATGTGGGACATACAGCGAGATGTTTGCTGCTTTTACATTTGGCTGTTGGGAGCTTTACAGCACAAAGATATCTAGTTGATTTGAAGCAGTTCCGAGAAAGCCTAAACATAATCCCCACTTCTCCCTCCTGGCACTTTCCATGTGGGAGATATAGCAGGATGTATATTGGTTTTGAGGACAACTCAATGGACAGTGTAGGGAGAAAACCTCCTGGCTCCTTGAATGCCGTTTCTGGAGACACTGCGATCAATGTGGGAGATATGTCAAGATGTGTGTTTGTTTTGAGGACGGCTCTCTGGAGAGTCTTAGCAAAGAGGTCACACAGATAATCAGAGCAATTCTCAGAGACACTGAGAACAAGCTCGGCAATTCCCTCCTGGCACTTTCCCTGTAGGAGATACCGCAAGACGTTTCTGTATATTGGGCACAGCGCTCTGCAGGGTGTTAGCAGAGACTTTCCCGGGACAGTGAAACCCTATGTCAGAGACACTGAGAAGAAGCCCCAATGTTCCCTCCAGGCACTTTCAGTGTGGGTGCTTTCTCCACGTGGTTCCTGGTTTCACTGCAGCTCTGAAGAGAATGTTAGCAAAGAGGTAACCGGGACAGTGAAAACAGTACTCAAAGACAGGGAGAGCAAGCTCTCTCTTGGCACTTTGGATGTGGGACATACAGCGAGATGTTTGCTGCTTTTGCGTTTGGCTGTTGGGAGATTTACAGCACAAAGATATCTAGTTGATTTGAAGCAGTTCCGAGAAAGTCTAAACATAATCCCCACTTCTCCCTCCTGGCACTTTCCATGTGGGAGATATAGCAGGATGTATATTGGTTTTGAGGACAACTCAATGGACAATGTAGGGAGAAAAGGTCCTGGCTCCTTGAATGCCGTTTCTGGAGACACTGCGATCAATGTGGGAGATATGTCAAGATGTGTGTTTGTTTTGAGGACGGCTCTCTGGAGAGTCTTAGCAAAGAGGTCACACAGATAATCAGAGCAATTCTCAGAGACACTGAGAACAAGCTCCGCAATTCCCTCCTGGCACTTTCCCTGTAGGAGATACCGCAAGACGTTTCTGTATATTGGGCACAGCGCTCTGCATGGTGTTAGCAGAGACTTTCCCGGGACACTGAAACCCTATGTCAGAGACACTGAGAAGAAGCCCCAATGTTCCCTCCAGGCACTTTCAGTGTGGGTGCTTTCTCCACGTGGTTCCTGGTTTCACTGCGGCTCTGAAGAGAATGTTAGCAAAGAGGTAACCGGGACAGTGAAAACAGTACTCAAAGACAGGGAGAGCAAGCTCTCTCTTGGCACTTTGGATGTGGGACATACAGCGAGATGTTTGCTGCTTTTGCGTTTGGCTGTTGGGAGATTTACAGCACAAAGATATCTAGTTGATTTGAAGCAGTTCCGAGAAAGTCTAAACATAATCCCCACTTCTCCCTCCTGGCACTTTCCATGTGGGAGATATAGCAGGATGTATATTGGTTTTGAGGACAACTCAATGGACAGTGTAGGGAGAAAACCTCCTGGCTCCTTGAATGCCGTTTCTGGAGACACTGCGATCAATGTGGGAGATATGTCAAGGTGTGTGTTTGTTTTGAGGACGGCTCTCTGGAGAGTCTTAGCAAAGAGGTCACACAGATAATCAGAGCAATTCTCAGAGACACTGAGAACAAGCTCCGCAATTCCCTCCTGGCACTTTCCCTGTAGGAGATACCGCAAGACGTTTCTGTATATTGGGCACAGCGCTCTGCACGGTGTTAGCAGAGACTTTCCCGGGACAGTGAAACCCTATGTCAGAGACACTGAGAAGAAGCCCCAATGTTCCCTCCAGGCACTTTCAGTGTGGCTGCCTTCTCCACGTGGTTCCTGGTTTCACTGCAGCTCTGAAGAGAATGTTAGCAAAGAGGTAACCGGGACAGTGAAAACAGTACTCAAAGACAGGGAGAGCAAGCTCTCTCTTGGCACTTTGGATGTGGGACATACAGCGAGATGTTTGCTGCTTTTGCGTTTGGCTGTTGGGAGATTTACAGCACAAAGATATCTAGTTGATTTGAAGCAGTTCCGAGAAAGTCTAAACATAATCCCCACTTCTCCCTCCTGGCACTTTCCATGTGGGAGATATAGCAGGATGTATATTGGTTTTGAGGACAACTCAATGGACAGTGTAGGGAGAAAACCTCCTGGCTCCTTGAATGCCGTTTCTGGAGACACTGCGATCAATGTGGGAGATATGTCAAGATGTGTGTTTGTTTTGAGGACGGCTCTCTGGAGAGTCTTAGCAAAGAGGTCACACAGATAATCAGAGCAATTCTCAGAGACACTGAGAACAAGCTCGGCAATTCCCTCCTGGCACTTTCCCTGTAGGAGATACCGCAAGACGTTTCTGTATATTGGGCACAGCGCTCTGCAGGGTGTTAGCAGAGACTTTCCCGGGACAGTGAAACCCTATGTCAGAGACACTGAGAAGAAGCCCCAATGTTCCCTCCAGGCACTTTCAGTGTGGGTGCTTTCTCCACGTGGTTCCTGGTTTCACTGCAGCTCTGAAGAGAATGTTAGCAAAGAGGTAACCGGGACAGTGAAAACAGTACTCAAAGACAGGGAGAGCAAGCTCTCTCTTGGCACTTTGGATGTGGGACATACAGCGAGATGTTTGCTGCTTTTGCGTTTGGCTGTTGGGAGATTTACAGCACAAAGATATCTAGTTGATTTGAAGCAGTTCCGAGAAAGTCTAAACATAATCCCCACTTCTCCCTCCTGGCACTTTCCATGTGGGAGATATAGCAGGATGTATATTGGTTTTGAGGACAACTCAATGGACAATGTAGGGAGAAAAGGTCCTGGCTCCTTGAATGCCGTTTCTGGAGACACTGCGATCAATGTGGGAGATATGTCAAGATGTGTGTTTGTTTTGAGGACGGCTCTCTGGAGAGTCTTAGCAAAGAGGTCACACAGATAATCAGAGCAATTCTCAGAGACACTGAGAACAAGCTCCGCAATTCCCTCCTGGCACTTTCCCTGTAGGAGATACCGCAAGACGTTTCTGTATATTGGGCACAGCGCTCTGCATGGTGTTAGCAGAGACTTTCCCGGGACACTGAAACCCTATGTCAGAGACACTGAGAAGAAGCCCCAATGTTCCCTCCAGGCACTTTCAGTGTGGGTGCTTTCTCCACGTGGTTCCTGGTTTCACTGCGGCTCTGAAGAGAATGTTAGCAAAGAGGTAACCGGGACAGTGAAAACAGTACTCAAAGACAGGGAGAGCAAGCTCTCTCTTGGCACTTTGGATGTGGGACATACAGCGAGATGTTTGCTGCTTTTGCGTTTGGCTGTTGGGAGATTTACAGCACAAAGATATCTAGTTGATTTGAAGCAGTTCCGAGAAAGTCTAAACATAATCCCCACTTCTCCCTCCTGGCACTTTCCATGTGGGAGATATAGCAGGATGTATATTGGTTTTGAGGACAACTCAATGGACAGTGTAGGGAGAAAACCTCCTGGCTCCTTGAATGCCGTTTCTGGAGACACTGCGATCAATGTGGGAGATATGTCAAGGTGTGTGTTTGTTTTGAGGACGGCTCTCTGGAGAGTCTTAGCAAAGAGGTCACACAGATAATCAGAGCAATTCTCAGAGACACTGAGAACAAGCTCCGCAATTCCCTCCTGGCACTTTCCCTGTAGGAGATACCGCAAGACGTTTCTGTATATTGGGCACAGCGCTCTGCACGGTGTTAGCAGAGACTTTCCCGGGACAGTGAAACCCTATGTCAGAGACACTGAGAAGAAGCCCCAATGTTCCCTCCAGGCACTTTCAGTGTGGCTGCCTTCTCCACGTGGTTCCTGGTTTCACTGCAGCTCTGAAGAGAATGTTAGCAAAGAGGTAACCGGGACAGTGAAAACAGTACTCAAAGACAGGGAGAGCAAGCTCTCTCTTGGCACTTTGGATGTGGGACATACAGCGAGATGTTTGCTGCTTTTGCGTTTGGCTGTTGGGAGATTTACAGCACAAAGATATCTAGTTGATTTGAAGCAGTTCCGAGAAAGTCTAAACATAATCCCCACTTCTCCCTCCTGGCACTTTCCATGTGGGAGATATAGCAGGATGTATATTGGTTTTGAGGACAACTCAATGGACAGTGTAGGGAGAAAACCTCCTGGCTCCTTGAATGCCGTTTCTGGAGACACTGCGATCAATGTGGGAGATATGTCAAGATGTGTGTTTGTTTTGAGGACGGCTCTCTGGAGAGTCTTAGCAAAGAGGTCACACAGATAATCAGAGCAATTCTCAGAGACACTAAGAACAAGCTCCACAATTCCCTCCTGGCACTTTCCCTGTAGGAGATACCGCAAGACGTTTCTGTATATTGGGCACAGCGCTCTGCACAGTGTTAGCAGAGACTTTCCCGGGACAGTGAAACCCTATGTCAGAGACACTGAGAAGAAGCCCCAATGTTCCCTCCAGGCACTTTCAGTGTGGGTGCTTTCTCCACGTGGTTCCTGGTTTCACTGCAGCTCTGAAGAGAATGTTAGCAAAGAGGTAACCGGGACAGTGAAAACAGTACTCAAAGACAGGGAGAGCAAGCTCTCTCTTGGCACTTTGCATGTGGGACATACAGCGAGATGTTTGCTGCTTTTACGTTTGGCTGTTGGGAGATTTACAGCACAAAGATATCTAGTTGATTTGAAGCAGTTCCGAGAGAGTCTAAACATAATCCCCACTTCTCCCTCCTGGCACTTTCCATGTGGGAGATATAGCAGGATGTATATTGGTTTTGAGGACAACTCAATGGACAGTGTAGGGAGAAAAGGTCCTGGCTCCTTGAATGCCGTTTCTGGAGACACTGCGATCAATGTGGGAGATATGTCAAGATGTGTGTTTGTTTTGAGGACGGCTCTCTGGAGAGTCTTAGCAAAGAGGTCACACAGATAATCAGAGCAATTCTCAGAGACACTGAGAACAAGCTCCGCAATTCCCTCCTGGCACTTTCCCTGTAGGAGATACCGCAAGACGTTTCTGTATATTGGGCACAGCGCTCTGCATGGTGTTAGCAGAGACTTTCCCGGGACAGTGAAACCCTATGTCAGAGACACTGAGAAGAAGCCCCAATGTTCCCTCCAGGCACTTTCAGTGTGGGTGCTTTCTCCACGTGGTTCCTGGTTTCACTGCGGCTCTGAAGAGAATGTTAGCAAAGAGGTAACCGGGACAGTGAAAACAGTACTCAAAGACAGGGAGAGCAAGCTCTCTCTTGGCACTTTGGATGTGGGACATACAGCGAGATGTTTGCTGCTTTTGCGTTTGGCTGTTGGGAGATTTACAGCACAAAGATATCTAGTTGATTTGAAGCAGTTCCGAGAAAGTCTAAACATAATCCCCACTTCTCCCTCCTGGCACTTTCCATGTGGGAGATATAGCAGGATGTATATTGGTTTTGAGGACAACTCAATGGACAGTGTAGGGAGAAAACCTCCTGGCTCCTTGAATGCCGTTTCTGGAGACACTGCGATCAATGTGGGAGATATGTCAAGGTGTGTGTTTGTTTTGAGGACGGCTCTCTGGAGAGTCTTAGCAAAGAGGTCACACAGATAATCAGAGCAATTCTCAGAGACACTGAGAACAAGCTCCGCAATTCCCTCCTGGCACTTTCCCTGTAGGAGATACCGCAAGACATTTCTGTATATTGGGCACAGCGCTCTGCACGGTGTTAGCAGAGACTTTCCCGGGACAGTGAAACCCTATGTCAGAGACACTGAGAAGAAGCCCCAATGTTCCCTCCAGGCACTTTCAGTGTGGGTGCTTTCTCCACATGGTTCCTGGTTTCACTGCGGCTCTGAAGAGAATGTTAGCAAAGAGGTAACCGGGACAGTGAAAACAGTACTCAAAGACAGGGAGAGCAAGCTCTCTCTTGGCACTTTGGATGTGGGACATACAGCGAGATGTTTGCTGCTTTTGCGTTTGGCTGTTGGGAGATTTACAGCACAAAGATATCTAGTTGATTTGAAGCAGTTCCGAGAAAGTCTAAACATAATCCCCACTTCTCCCTCCTGGCACTTTCCATGTGGGAGATATAGCAGGATGTATATTGGTTTTGAGGACAACTCAATGGACAGTGTAGGGAGAAAACCTCCTGGCTCCTTGAATGCCGTTTCTGGAGACACTGCGATCAATGTGGGAGATATGTCAAGATGTGTGTTTGTTTTGAGGACGGCTCTCTGGAGAGTCTTAGCAAAGAGGTCACACAGATAATCAGAGCAATTCTCAGAGACACTGAGAACAAGCTCCGCAATTCCCTCCTGGCACTTTCCCTGTAGGAGATACCGCAAGACGTTTCTGTATATTGGGCACAGCGCTCTGCACGGTGTTAGCAGAGACTTTCCCGGGACAGTGAAACCCTATGTCAGAGACACTGAGAAGAAGCCCCAATGTTCCCTCCAGGCACTTTCAGTGTGGCTGCCTTCTCCACGTGGTTCCTGGTTTCACTGCAGCTCTGAAGAGAATGTTAGCAAAGAGGTAACCGGGACAGTGAAAACAGTACTCAAAGACAGGGAGAGCAAGCTCTCTCTTGGCACTTTGGATGTGGGACATACAGCGAGATGTTTGCTGCTTTTGCGTTTGGCTGTTGGGAGATTTACAGCACAAAGATATCTAGTTGATTTGAAGCAGTTCCGAGAAAGTCTAAACATAATCCCCACTTCTCCCTCCTGGCACTTTCCATGTGGGAGATATAGCAGGATGTATATTGGTTTTGAGGACAACTCAATGGACAGTGTAGGGAGAAAAGGTCCTGGCTCCTTGAATGCCGTTTCTGGAGACACTGCGATCAATGTGGGAGATATGTCAAGATGTGTGTTTGTTTTGAGGACGGCTCTCTGGAGAGTCTTAGCAAAGAGGTCACACAGATAATCAGAGCAATTCTCAGAGACACTGAGACCAAGCTCCGCAATTCCCTCCTGGCACTTTCCCTGTAGGAGATACCGCAAGACGTTTCTGTATATTGGGCACAGCGCTCTGCATGGTGTTAGCAGAGACTTTCCCGGGACAGTGAAACCCTATGTCAGAGACACTGAGAAGAAGCCCCAATGTTCCCTCCAGGCACTTTCAGTGTGGGTGCTTTCTCCACGTGGTTCCTGGTTTCACTGCGGCTCTGAAGAGAATGCTAGCAAAGAGGTAACCGGGACAGTGAAAACAGTACTCAAAGACAGGGAGAGCAAGCTCTCTCTTGGCACTTTGCATGTGGGACATACAGCGAGATGTTTGCTGCTTTTGCGTTTGGCTGTTGGGAGATTTACAGCACAAAGATATCTAGTTGATTTGAAGCAGTTCCGAGAAAGTCTAAACATAATCCCCACTTCTCCCTCCTGGCACTTTCCATGTGGGAGATATAGCAGGATGTATATTGGTTTTGAGGACAACTCAATGGACAGTGTAGGGAGAAAACCTCCTGGCTCCTTGAATGCCGTTTCTGGAGACACTGCGATCAATGTGGGAGATATGTCAAGGTGTGTGTTTGTTTTGAGGACGGCTCTCTGGAGAGTCTTAGCAAAGAGGTCACACAGATAATCAGAGCAATTCTCAGAGACACTGAGAACAAGCTCCGCAATTCCCTCCTGGCACTTTCCCTGTAGGAGATACCGCAAGACATTTCTGTATATTGGGCACAGCGCTCTGCACGGTGTTAGCAGAGACTTTCCCGGGACAGTGAAACCCTATGTCAGAGACACTGAGAAGAAGCCCCAATGTTCCCTCCAGGCACTTTCAGTGTGGGTGCTTTCTCCACATGGTTCCTGGTTTCACTGCGGCTCTGAAGAGAATGTTAGCAAAGAGGTAACCGGGACAGTGAAAACAGTACTCAAAGACAGGGAGAGCAAGCTCTCTCTTGGCACTTTGGATGTGGGACATACAGCGAGATGTTTGCTGCTTTTGCGTTTGGCTGTTGGGAGATTTACAGCACAAAGATATCTAGTTGATTTGAAGCAGTTCCGAGAAAGTCTAAACATAATCCCCACTTCTCCCTCCTGGCACTTTCCATGTGGGAGATATAGCAGGATGTATATTGGTTTTGAGGACAACTCAATGGACAGTGTAGGGAGAAAACCTCCTGGCTCCTTGAATGCCGTTTCTGGAGACACTGCGATCAATGTGGGAGATATGTCAAGATGTGTGTTTGTTTTGAGGACGGCTCTCTGGAGAGTCTTAGCAAAGAGGTCACACAGATAATCAGAGCAATTCTCAGAGACACTGAGAACAAGCTCCGCAATTCCCTCCTGGCACTTTCCCTGTAGGAGATACCGCAAGACGTTTCTGTATATTGGGCACAGCGCTCTGCACGGTGTTAGCAGAGACTTTCCCGGGACAGTGAAACCCTATGTCAGAGACACTGAGAAGAAGCCCCAATGTTCCCTCCAGGCACTTTCAGTGTGGCTGCCTTCTCCACGTGGTTCCTGGTTTCACTGCAGCTCTGAAGAGAATGTTAGCAAAGAGGTAACCGGGACAGTGAAAACAGTACTCAAAGACAGGGAGAGCAAGCTCTCTCTTGGCACTTTGGATGTGGGACATACAGCGAGATGTTTGCTGCTTTTGCGTTTGGCTGTTGGGAGATTTACAGCACAAAGATATCTAGTTGATTTGAAGCAGTTCCGAGAAAGTCTAAACATAATCCCCACTTCTCCCTCCTGGCACTTTCCATGTGGGAGATATAGCAGGATGTATATTGGTTTTGAGGACAACTCAATGGACAGTGTAGGGAGAAAAGGTCCTGGCTCCTTGAATGCCGTTTCTGGAGACACTGCGATCAATGTGGGAGATATGTCAAGATGTGTGTTTGTTTTGAGGACGGCTCTCTGGAGAGTCTTAGCAAAGAGGTCACACAGATAATCAGAGCAATTCTCAGAGACACTGAGACCAAGCTCCACAATTCCCTCCTGGCACTTTCCCTGTAGGAGATACCGCAAGACGTTTCTGTATATTGGGCACAGCGCTCTGCAGGGTGTTAGCAGAGACTTTCCCGGGACAGTGAAACCCTATGTCAGAGACACTGAGAAGAAGCCCCAATGTTCCCTCCAGGCACTTTCAGTGTGGGTGCTTTCTCCACGTGGTTCCTGGTTTCACTGCGGCTCTGAAGAGAATGCTAGCAAAAAGGTAACCGGGACAGTGAAAACAGTACTCAAAGACAGGGAGAGCAAGCTCTCTCTTGGCACTTTGCATGTGGGACATACAGCGAGATGTTTGCTGCTTTTGCGTTTGGCTGTTGGGAGATTTACAGCACAAAGATATCTAGTTGATTTGAAGCAGTTCCGAGAAAGTCTAAACATAATCCCCACTTCTCCCTCCTGGCACTTTCCATGTGGGAGATATAGCAGGATGTATATTGGTTTTGAGGACAACTCAATGGACAGTGTAGGGAGAAAAGGTCCTGGCTCCTTGAATGCCGTTTCTGGAGACACTGTGATCAATGTGGTAGATATGTCAAGATGTGTGTTTGTTTTGAGGACGGCTCTCTGGAGAGTCTTAGCAAAGAGGTCACACAGATAATCAGAGCAATTCTCAGAGACACTGAGAACAAGCTCCGCAATTCCCTCCTGGCACTTTCCCTGTAGGAGATACCGCAAGACGTTTCTGTATGTTGGGCACAGCGCTCTGCACGGTGTTAGCAGAGACTTTCCCGGGACAGTGAAACCCTATGTCAGAGACACTGAGAAGAAGCCCCAATGTTCCCTCCAGGCACTTTCAGTGTGGCTGCCTTCTCCACGTGGTTCCTGGTTTCACTGCGGCTCTGAAGAGAATGTTAGCAAAGAGGTAACCGGGACAGTGAAAACAGTACTCAAAGACAGGGAGAGCAAGCTCTCTCTTGGCACTTTGGATGTGGGACATACAGCGAGATGTTTGCTGCTTTTGCGTTTGGCTGTTGGGAGATTTACAGCACAAAGATATCTAGTTGATTTGAAGCAGTTCCGAGAAAGTCTAAACATAATCCCCACTTCTCCCTCCTGGCACTTTCCATGTGGGAGATATAGCAGGATGTATATTGGTTTTGAGGACAACTCAATGGACAGTGTAGGGAGAAAAGGTCCTGGCTCCTTGAATGCCGTTTCTGGAGACACTGCGATCAATGTGGGAGATATGTCAAGATGTGTGTTTGTTTTGAGGACGGCTCTCTGGAGAGTCTTAGCAAAGAGGTCACACAGATAATCAGAGCAATTCTCAGAGACACTGAGAACAAGCTCCGCAATTCCCTCCTGGCACTTTCCCTGTAGGAGATACCGCAAGACGTTTCTGTATATTGGGCACAGCGCTCTGCATGGTGTTAGCAGAGACTTCCCCGGGACAGTGAAACCCTATGTCAGAGACACTGAGAAGAAGCCCCAATGTTCCCTCCAGGCACTTTCAGTGTGGGTGCTTTCTCCACGTGGTTCCTGGTTTCACTGCGGCTCTGAAGAGAATGTTAGCAAAGAGGTAACCGGGACAGTGAAAACAGTACTCAAAGACAGGGAGAGCAAGCTCTCTCTTGGCACTTTGGATGTGGGACATACAGCGAGATGTTTGCTGCTTTTGCGTTTGGCTGTTGGGAGATTTACAGCACAAAGATATCTAGTTGATTTGAAGCAGTTCCGAGAAAGTCTAAACATAATCCCCACTTCTCCCTCCTGGCACTTTCCATGTGGGAGATATAGCAGGATGTATATTGGTTTTGAGGACAACTCAATGGACAGTGTAGGGAGAAAACCTCCTGGCTCCTTGAATGCCGTTTCTGGAGACACTGCGATCAATGTGGGAGATATGTCAAGGTGTGTGTTTGTTTTGAGGACGGCTCTCTGGAGAGTCTTAGCAAAGAGGTCACACAGATAATCAGAGCAATTCTCAGAGACACTGAGAACAAGCTCCGCAATTCCCTCCTGGCACTTTCCCTGTAGGAGATACCGCAAGACGTTTCTGTATATTGGGCACAGCGCTCTGCACGGTGTTAGCAGAGACTTTCCCGGGACAGTGAAACCCTATGTCAGAGACACTGAGAAGAAGCCCCAATGTTCCCTCCAGGCACTTTCAGTGTGGGTGCTTTCTCCACATGGTTCCTGGTTTCACTGCGGCTCTGAAGAGAATGCTAGCAAAAAGGTAACCGGGACAGTGAAAACAGTACTCAAAGACAGGGAGAGCAAGCTCTCTCTTGGCACTTTGCATGTGGGACATACAGCGAGATGTTTGCTGCTTTTGCGTTTGGCTGTTGGGAGATTTACAGCACAAAGATATCTAGTTGATTTGAAGCAGTTCCGAGAAAGTCTAAACATAATCCCCACTTCTCCCTCCTGGCACTTTCCATGTGGGAGATATAGCAGGATGTATATTGGTTTTGAGGACAACTCAATGGACAGTGTAGGGAGAAAAGGTCCTGGCTCCTTGAATGCCGTTTCTGGAGACACTGTGATCAATGTGGTAGATATGTCAAGATGTGTGTTTGTTTTGAGGACGGCTCTCTGGAGAGTCTTAGCAAAGAGGTCACACAGATAATCAGAGCAATTCTCAGAGACACTGAGAACAAGCTCCGCAATTCCCTCCTGGCACTTTCCCTGTAGGAGATACCGCAAGACGTTTCTGTATATTGGGCACAGCGCTCTGCACGGTGTTAGCAGAGACTTTCCCGGGACAGTGAAACCCTATGTCAGAGACACTGAGAAGAAGCCCCAATGTTCCCTCCAGGCACTTTCAGTGTGGGTGCTTTCTCCACGTGGTTCCTGGTTTCACTGCAGCTCTGAAGAGAATGTTAGCAAAGAGGTAACCGGGACACTGAAAACAGTACTCAAAGACAGGGAGAGCAAGCTCTCTCTTGGCACTTTGGATGTGGGACATACAGCGAGATGTTTGCTGCTTTTGCGTTTGGCTGTTGGGAGATTTACAGCACAAAGATATCTAGTTGATTTGAAGCAGTTCTGAGAAAGTCTAAACATAATCCCCACTTCTCCCTCCTGGCACTTTCCATGTGGGAGATATAGCAGGATGTATATTGGTTTTGAGGACAACTCAATGGACAGTGTAGGGAGAAAAGGTCCTGGCTCCTTGAATGCCGTTTCTGGAGACACTGCGATCAATGTGGGAGATATGTCAAGATGTGTGTTTGTTTTGAGGACGGCTCTCTGGAGAGTCTTAGCAAAGAGGTCACACAGATAATCAGAGCAATTCTCAGAGACACTGAGAACAAGCTCCGCAATTCCCTCCTGGCACTTTCCCTGTAGGAGATACCGCAAGACGTTTCTGTATATTGGGCACAGCGCTGTGCACGGTGTTAGCAGAGACTTCCCCGGGACAGTGAAACCCTATGTCAGAGACACTGAGAAGAAGCCCCAATGTTCCCTCCAGGCACTTTCAGTGTGGGTGCTTTCTCCACATGGTTCCTGGTTTCACTGCGGCTCTGAAGAGAATGCTAGCAAAAAGGTAACCGGGACAGTGAAAACAGTACTCAAAGACAGGGAGAGTAAGCTCTCTCTTGGCACTTTGCATGTGGGACATACAGCGAGATGTTTGCTGCTTTTGCGTTTGGCTGTTGGGAGATTTACAGCACAAAGATATCTAGTTGATTTGAAGCAGTTCCGAGAAAGTCTAAACATAATCCCCACTTCTCCCTCCTGGCACTTTCCATGTGGGAGATATAGCAGGATGTATATTGGTTTTGAGGACAACTCAATGGACAATGTAGGGAGAAAAGGTCCTGGCTCCTTGAATGCCGTTTCTGGAGACACTGTGATCAATGTGGTAGATATGTCAAGATGTGTGTTTGTTTTGAGGACGGCTCTCTGGAGAGTCTTAGCAAAGAGGTCACACAGATAATCAGAGCAATTCTCAGAGACACTGAGAACAAGCTCCGCAATTCCCTCCTGGCACTTTCCCTGTAGGAGATACTGCAAGACGTTTCTGTATATTGGGCACAGCGCTCTGCACGGTGTTAGCAGAGACTTTCCCGGGACAGTGAAACCCTATGTCAGAGACACTGAGAAGAAGCCCCAATGTTCCCTCCAGGCACTTTCAGTGTGGGTGCTTTCTCCACGTGGTTCCTGGTTTCACTGCAGCTCTGAAGAGAATGTTAGCAAAGAGGTAACCGGGACAGTGAAAACAGTACTCAAAGACAGGGAGAGCAAGCTCTCTCTTGGCACTTTGGATGTGGGACATACAGCGAGATGTTTGCTGCTTTTGCGTTTGGCTGTTGGGAGATTTACAGCACAAAGATATCTAGTTGATTTGAAGCAGTTCCGAGAAAGTCTAAACATAATCCCCACTTCTCCCTCCTGGCACTTTCCATGTGGGAGATATAGCAGGATGTATATTGGTTTTGAGGACAACTCAATGGACAGTGTAGGGAGAAAAGGTCCTGGCTCCTTGAATGCCGTTTCTGGAGACACTGCGATCAATGTGGGAGATATGTCAAGATGTGTGTTTGTTTTGAGGACGGCTCTCTGGAGAGTCTTAGCAAAGAGGTCACACAGATAATCAGAGCAATTCTCAGAGACACTGAGAACAAGCTCCGCAATTCCCTCCTGGCACTTTCCCTGTAGGAGATACCGCAAGACGTTTCTGTATGTTGGGCACAGCGCTCTGCACGGTGTTAGCAGAGACTTTCCCGGGACAGTGAAACCCTATGTCAGAGACACTGAGAAGAAGCCCCAATGTTCCCTCCAGGCACTTTCAGTGTGGCTGCCTTCTCCACGTGGTTCCTGGTTTCACTGCGGCTCTGAAGAGAATGTTAGCAAGGAGGTAACCGGGACAGTGAAAACAGTACTCAAAGACAGGGAGAGCAAGCTCTCTCTTGGCACTTTGGATGTGGGACATACAGCGAGATGTTTGCTGCTTTTGCGTTTGGCTGTTGGGAGATTTACAGCACAAAGATATCTAGTTGATTTGAAGCAGTTCCGAGAAAGTCTAAACATAATCCCCACTTCTCCCTCCTGGCACTTTCCATGTGGGAGATATAGCAGGATGTATATTGGTTTTGAGGACAACTCAATGGACAGTGTAGGGAGAAAACCTCCTGGCTCCTTGAATGCCGTTTCTGGAGACACTGCGATCAATGTGGGAGATATGTCAAGATGTGTGTTTGTTTTGAGGACGGCTCTCTGGAGAGTCTTAGCAAAGAGGTCACACAGATAATCAGAGCAATTCTCAGAGACACTGAGAACAAGCTCCGCAATTCCCTCCTGGCACTTTCCCTGTAGGAGATACCGCAAGACGTTTCTGTATATTGGGCACAGCGCTGTGCACGGTGTTAGCAGAGACTTCCCCGGGACAGTGAAACCCTATGTCAGAGACACTGAGAAGAAGCCCCAATGTTCCCTCCAGGCACTTTCAGTGTGGCTGCCTTCTCCACGTGGTTCCTGGTTTCACTGCAGCTCTGAAGAGAATGTTAGCAAAGAGGTAACCGGGACAGTGAAAACAGTACTCAAAGACAGGGAGAGCAAGCTCTCTCTTGGCACTTTGGATGTGGGACATAGAGCGAGATGTTTGCTGCTTTTGCGTTTGGCTGTTGGGAGATTTACAGCACAAAGATATCTAGTTGATTTGAAGCAGTTCCGAGAAAGTCTAAACATAATCCCCACTTCTCCCTCCTGGCACTTTCCATGTGGGAGATATAGCAGGATGTATCTTGGTTTTGAGGACAACTCAATGGACAGTGTAGGGAGAAAAGGTCCTGGCTCCTTGAATGCCGTTTCTGGAGACACTGCGATCAATGTGGGAGATATGTCAAGATGTGTGTTTGTTTTGAGGACGGCTCTCTGGAGAGTCTTAGCAAAGAGGTCACACAGATAATCAGAGCAATTCTCAGAGACACTGAGAACAAGCTCCGCAATTCCCTCCTGGCACTTTCCCTGTAGGAGATACCGCAAGACGTTTCTGTATGTTGGGCACAGCGCTCTGCACGGTGTTAGCAGAGACTTTCCCGGGACAGTGAAACCCTATGTCAGAGACACTGAGAAGAAGCCCCAATGTTCCCTCCAGGCACTTTCAGTGTGGCTGCCTTCTCCACGTGGTTCCTGGTTTCACTGCGGCTCTGAAGAGAATGTTAGCAAAGAGGTAACCGGGACAGTGAAAACAGTACTCAAAGACAGGGAGAGCAAGCTCTCTCTTGGCACTTTGGATGTGGGACATACAGCGAGATGTTTGCTGCTTTTGCGTTTGGCTGTTGGGAGATTTACAGCACAAAGATATCTAGTTGATTTGAAGCAGTTCCGAGAAAGTCTAAACATAATCCCCACTTCTCCCTCCTGGCACTTTCCATGTGGGAGATATAGCAGGATGTATATTGGTTTTGAGGACAACTCAATGGACAGTGTAGGGAGAAAACCTCCTGGCTCCTTGAATGCCGTTTCTGGAGACACTGCGATCAATGTGGGAGATATGTCAAGATGTGTGTTTGTTTTGAGGACGGCTCTCTGGAGAGTCTTAGCAAAGAGGTCACACAGATAATCAGAGCAATTCTCAGAGACACTGAGAACAAGCTCGACAATTCCCTCCTGGCACTTTCCCTGTAGGAGATACCGCAAGACGTTTCTGTATATTGGGCACAGCGCTCTGCACGGTGTTAGCAGAGACTTTCCCGGGACAGTGAAACCCTATGTCAGAGACACTGAGAAGAAGCCCCAATGTTCCCTCCAGGCACTTTCAGTGTGGGTGCTTTCTCCACGTGGTTCCTGGTTTCACTGCAGCTCTGAAGAGAATGTTAGCAAAGAGGTAACCGGGACAGTGAAAACAGTACTCAAAGACAGGGAGAGCAAGCTCTCTCTTGGCACTTTGCATGTGGGACATACAGCGAGATGTTTGCTGCTTTTGCGTTTGGCTGTTGGGAGATTTACAGCACAAAGATATCTAGTTGATTTGAAGCAGTTCCGAGAAAGCCTAAACATAATCCCCACTTCTCCCTCCTGGCACTTTCCATGTGGGAGATATAGCAGGATGTATATTGGTTTTGAGGACAACTCAATGGACAGTGTAGGGAGAAAAGGTCCTGGCTCCTTGAATGCCGTTTCTGGAGACACTGCGATCAATGTGGGAGATATGTCAAGATGTGTGTTTGTTTTGAGGACGGCTCTCTGGAGAGTCTTAGCAAAGAGGTCACACAGATAATCAGAGCAATTCTCAGAGACACTAAGAACAAGCTCCACAATTCCCTCCTGGCACTTTCCCTGTAGGAGATACCGCAAGACGTTTCTGTATATTGGGCACAGCGCTCTGCACGGTGTTAGCAGAGACTTTCCCGGGACAGTGAAACCCTATGTCAGAGACACTGAGAAGAAGCCCCAATGTTCCCTCCAGGCACTTTCAGTGTGGGTGCTTTCTCCACGTGGTTCCTGGTTTCACTGCAGCTCTGAAGAGAATGTTAGCAAAGAGGTAACCGGGACAGTGAAAACAGTACTCAAAGACAGGGAGAGCAAGCTCTCTCTTGGCACTTTGGATGTGGGACATACAGCGAGATGTTTGCTGCTTTTGCGTTTGGCTGTTGGGAGATTTACAGCACAAAGATATCTAGTTGATTTGAAGCAGTTCCGAGAAAGTCTAAACATAATCCCCACTTCTCCCTCCTGGCACTTTCCATGTGGGAGATATAGCAGGATGTATATTGGTTTTGAGGACAACTCAATGGACAGTGTAGGGAGAAAAGGTCCTGGCTCCTTGAATGCCGTTTCTGGAGACACTGCGATCAATGTGGGAGATATGTCAAGATGTGTGTTTGTTTTGAGGACGGCTCTCTGGAGAGTCTTAGCAAAGAGGTCACACAGATAATCAGAGCAATTCTCAGAGACACTGAGAACAAGCTCCGCAATTCCCTCCTGGCACTTTCCCTGTAGGAGATACCGCAAGACGTTTCTGTATATTGGGCACAGCGCTCTGCACGCTGTTAGCAGAGACTTTCCCGGGACAGTGAAACCCTATGTCAGAGACACTGAGAAGAAGCCCCAATGTTCCCTCCAGGCACTTTCAGTGTGGCTGCCTTCTCCACGTGGTTCCTGGTTTCACTGCAGCTCTGAAGAGAATGTTAGCAAAGAGGTAACCGGGACAGTGAAAACAGTACTCAAAGACAGGGAGAGCAAGCTCTCTCTTGGTACTTTGGATGTGGGACATACAGCGAGATGTTTGCTGCTTTTACATTTGGCTGTTGGGAGCTTTACAGCACAAAGATATCTAGTTGATTTGAAGCAGTTCCGAGAAAGCCTAAACATAATCCCCACTTCTCCCTCCTGGCACTTTCCATGTGGGAGATATAGCAGGATGTATATTGGTTTTGAGGACAACTCAATGGACAGTGTAGGGAGAAAACCTCCTGGCTCCTTGAATGCCGTTTCTGGAGACACTGCGATCAATGTGGGAGATATGTCAAGATGTGTGTTTGTTTTGAGGACGGCTCTCTGGAGAGTCTTAGCAAAGAGGTCACACAGATAATCAGAGCAATTCTCAGAGACACTGAGAACAAGCTCGGCAATTCCCTCCTGGCAGTTTCCCTGTAGGAGATACCGCAAGACGTTTCTGTATATTGGGCACAGCGCTCTGCAGGGTGTTAGCAGAGACTTTCCCGGGACAGTGAAACCCTATGTCAGAGACACTGAGAAGAAGCCCCAATGTTCCCTCCAGGCACTTTCAGTGTGGGTGCTTTCTCCACGTGGTTCCTGGTTTCACTGCAGCTCTGAAGAGAATGTTAGCAAAGAGGTAACCGGGACAGTGAAAACAGTACTCAAAGACAGGGAGAGCAAGCTCTCTCTTGGCACTTTGGATGTGGGACATACAGCGAGATGTTTGCTGCTTTTGCGTTTGGCTGTTGGGAGATTTACAGCACAAAGATATCTAGTTGATTTGAAGCAGTTCCGAGAAAGTCTAAACATAATCCCCACTTCTCCCTCCTGGCACTTTCCATGTGGGAGATATAGCAGGATGTATATTGGTTTTGAGGACAACTCAATGGACAGTGTAGGGAGAAAAGGTCCTGGCTCCTTGAATGCCGTTTCTGGAGACACTGCGATCAATGTGGGAGATATGTCAAGATGTGTGTTTGTTTTGAGGACGGCTCTCTGGAGAGTCTTAGCAAAGAGGTCACACAGATAATCAGAGCAATTCTCAGAGACACTGAGAACAAGCTCTGCAATTCCCTCCTGGCACTTTCCCTGTAGGAGATACCGCAAGACGTTTCTGTATATTGGGCACAGTGCTCTGCAGGGTGTTAGCAGAGACTTTCCCGGGACAGTGAAACCCTATGTCAGAGACACTGAGAAGAAGCCCCAATGTTCCCTCCAGGCACTTTCAGTGTGGGTGCTTTCTCCACGTGGTTCCTGGTTTCACTGCAGCTCTGAAGAGAATGTTAGCAAAGAGGTAACCGGGACAGTGAAAACAGTACTCAAAGACAGGGAGAGCAAGCTCTCTCTTGGCACTTTGGATGTGGGACATACAGCGAGATGTTTGCTGCTTTTGCGTTTGGCTGTTGGGAGATTTACAGCACAAAGATATCTAGTTGATTTGAAGCAGTTCCGAGAAAGTCTAAACATAATCCCCACTTCTCCCTCCTGGCACTTTCCATGTGGGAGATATAGCAGGATGTATATTGGTTTTGAGGACAACTCAATGGACAGTGTAGGGAGAAAACCTCCTGGCTCCTTGAATGCCGTTTCTGGAGACACTGCGATCAATGTGGGAGATATGTCAAGATGTGTGTTGGTTTTGAGGACGGCTCTCTGGAGAGTCTTAGCAAAGAGGTCACACAGATAATCAGAGCAATTCTCAGAGACACTGAGAACAAGCTCCGCAATTCCCTCCTGGCACTTTCCCTGTAGGAGATACCGCAAGACGTTTCTGTATATTGGGCACAGCGCTCTGCACGGTGTTAGCAGAGACTTTCCCGGGACAGTGAAACCCTATGTCAGAGACACTGAGAAGAAGCCCCAATGTTCCCTCCAGGCACTTTCAGTGTGGGTGCTTTCTCCACGTGGTTCCTGGTTTCACTGCAGCTCTGAAGAGAATGTTAGCAAAGAGGTAACCGGGACAGTGAAAACAGTACTCAAAGACAGGGAGAGCAAGCTCTCTCTTGGCACTTTGCATGTGGGACATACAGCGAGATGTTTGCTGCTTTTGCGTTTGGCTGTTGGGAGATTTACAGCACAAAGATATCTAGTTGATTTGAAGCAGTTCCGAGAAAGCCTAAACATAATCCCCACTTCTCCCTCCTGGCACTTTCCATGTGGGAGATATAGCAGGATGTATATTGGTTTTGAGGACAACTCAATGGACAGTGTAGGGAGAAAACCTCCTGGCTCCTTGAATGCCGTTTCTGGAGACACTGCGATCAATGTGGGAGATATGTCAAGATGTGTGTTTGTTTTGAGGACGGCTCTCTGGAGAGTCTTAGCAAAGAGGTCACACAGATAATCAGAGCAATTCTCAGAGACACTAAGAACAAGCTCCACAATTCCCTCCTGGCACTTTCCCTGTAGGAGATACCGCAAGACGTTTCTGTATATTGGGCACAGCGCTCTGCACGGTGTTAGCAGAGACTTTCCCGGGACAGTGAAACCCTATGTCAGAGACACTGAGAAGAAGCCCCAATGTTCCCTCCAGGCACTTTCAGTGTGGGTGCCTTCTCCACGTGGTTCCTGGTTTCACTGCAGCTCTGAAGAGAATGTTAGCAAAGAGGTAACCGGGACAGTGAAAACAGTACTCAAAGACAGGGAGAGCAAGCTCTCTCTTGGCACTTTGGATGTGGGACATACAGCGAGATGTTTGCTGCTTTTGCGTTTGGCTGTTGGGAGATTTACAGCACAAAGATATCTAGTTGATTTGAAGCAGTTCCGAGAAAGTCTAAACATAATCCCCACTTCTCCCTCCTGGCACTTTCCATGTGGGAGATATAGCAGGATGTATATTGGTTTTGAGGACAACTCAATGGACAGTGTAGGGAGAAAAGGTCCTGGCTCCTTGAATGCCGTTTCTGGAGACACTGCGATCAATGTGGGAGATATGTCAAGATGTGTGTTTGTTTTGAGGACGGCTCTCTGGAGAGTCTTAGCAAAGAGGTCACACAGATAATCAGAGCAATTCTCAGAGACACTGAGAACAAGCTCCACAATTCCCTCCTGGCACTTTCCCTGTAGGAGATACCGCAAGACGTTTCTGTATATTGGGCACAGCGCTCTGCACGGTGTTAGCAGAGACTTTCCCGGGACAGTGAAACCCTATGTCAGAGACACTGAGAAGAAGCCCCAATGTTCCCTCCAGGCACTTTCAGTGTGGGTGCTTTCTCCACGTGGTTCCTGGTTTCACTGCAGCTCTGAAGAGAATGTTAGCAAAGAGGTAACCGGGACAGTGAAAACAGTACTCAAAGACAGGGAGAGCAAGCTCTCTCTTGGCACTTTGCATGTGGGACATACAGCGAGATGTTTGCTGCTTTTGCGTTTGGCTGTTGGGAGATTTACAGCACAAAGATATCTAGTTGATTTGAAGCAGTTCCGAGAAAGTCTAAACATAATCCCCACTTCTCCCTCCTGGCACTTTCCATGTGGGAGATATAGCAGGATGTATATTGGTTTTGAGGACAACTCAATGGACAGTGTAGGGAGAAAAGGTCCTGGCTCCTTGAATGCCGTTTCTGGAGACACTGCGATCAATGTGGGAGATATGTCAAGATGTGTGTTTGTTTTGAGGACGGCTCTCTGGAGAGTCTTAGCAAAGAGGTCACACAGATAATCAGAGCAATTCTCAGAGACACTGAGAACAAGCTCCGCAATTCCCTCCTGGCACTTTCCCTGTAGGAGATACTGCAAGACATTTCTGTATATTGGGCACAGCGCTCTGCACGGTGTTAGCAGAGACTTTCCCGGGACAGTGAAACCCTATGTCAGAGACACTGAGAAGAAGCCCCAATGTTCCCTCCAGGCACTTTCAGTGTGGGTGCTTTCTCCACGTGGTTCCTGGTTTCACTGCAGCTCTGAAGAGAATGTTAGCAAAGAGGTAACCGGGACAGTGAAAACAGTACTCAAAGACAGGGAGAGCAAGCTCTCTCTTGGCACTTTGGATGTGGGACATACAGCGAGATGTTTGCTGCTTTTGCGTTTGGCTGTTGGGAGATTTACAGCACAAAGATATCTAGTTGATTTGAAGCAGTTCCGAGAAAGTCTAAACATAATCCCCACTTCTCCCTCCTGGCACTTTCCATGTGGGAGATATAGCAGGATGTATATTGGTTTTGAGGACAACTCAATGGACAGTGTAGGGAGAAAACCTCCTGGCTCCTTGAATGCCGTTTCTGGAGACACTGCGATCAATGTGGGAGATATGTCAAGATGTGTGTTTGTTTTGAGGACGGCTCTCTGGAGAGTCTTAGCAAAGAGGTCACACAGATAATCAGAGCAATTCTCAGAGACACTGAGAACAAGCTCCGCAATTCCCTCCTGGCACTTTCCCTGTAGGAGATACCGCAAGACATTTCTGTATATTGGGCACAGCGCTCTGCACGGTGTTAGCAGAGACTTTCCCGGGACAGTGAAACCCTATGTCAGAGACACTGAGAAGAAGCCCCAATGTTCCCTCCAGGCACTTTCAGTGTGGGTGCTTTCTCCACGTGGTTCCTGGATTCACTGCAGCTCTGAAGAGAATGTTAGCAAAGAGGTAACCGGGACAGTGAAAACAGTACTCAAAGACAGGGAGAGCAAGCTCTCTCTTGGCACTTTGGATGTGGGACATACAGCGAGATGTTTGCTGCTTTTGCGTTTGGCTGTTGGGAGATTTACAGCACAAAGATATCTAGTTGATTTGAAGCAGTTCCGAGAAAGTCTAAACATAATCCCCACTTCTCCCTCCTGGCACTTTCCATGTGGGAGATATAGCAGGATGTATATTGGTTTTGAGGACAACTCAATGGACAGTGTAGGGAGAAAACCTCCTGGCTCCTTGAATGCCGTTTCTGGAGACACTGCGATCAATGTGGGAGATATGTCAAGATGTGTGTTTGTTTTGAGGACGGCTCTCTGGAGAGTCTTAGCAAAGAGGTCACACAGATAATCAGAGCAATTCTCAGAGACACTGAGAACAAGCTCCGCAATTCCCTCCTGGCACTTTCCCTGTAGGAGATACCGCAAGACGTTTCTGTATATTGGGCACAGCGCTCTGCACGGTGTTAGCAGAGACTTTCCCGGGACAGTGAAACCCTATGTCAGAGACACTGAGAAGAAGCCCCAATGTTCCCTCCAGGCACTTTCAGTGTGGGTGCCTTCTCCACGTGGTTCCTGGTTTCACTGCAGCTCTGAAGAGAATGTTAGCAAAGAGGTAACCGGGACAGTGAAAACAGTACTCAAAGACAGGGAGAGCAAGCTCTCTCTTGGCACTTTGCATGTGGGACATACAGCGAGATGTTTGCTGCTTTTGCGTTTGGCTGTTGGGAGATTTACAGCACAAAGATATCTAGTTGATTTGAAGCAGTTCCGAGAAAGTCTAAACATAATCCCCACTTCTCCCTCCTGGCACTTTCCATGTGGGAGATATAGCAGGATGTATATTGGTTTTGAGGACAACTCAATGGACAATGTAGGGAGAAAAGGTCCTGGCTCCTTGAATGCCGTTTCTGGAGACACTGCGATCAATGTGGGAGATATGTCAAGATGTGTGTTTGTTTTGAGGACGGCTCTCTGGAGAGTCTTAGCAAAGAGGTCACACAGATAATCAGAGCAATTCTCAGAGACACTGAGAACAAGCTCCGCAATTCCCTCCTGGCACTTTCCCTGTAGGAGATACCGCAAGACGTTTCTGTATATTGGGCACAGCGCTCTGCACGGTGTTAGCAGAGACTTTCCCGGGACAGTGAAACCCTATGTCAGAGACACTGAGAAGAAGCCCCAATGTTCCCTCCAGGCACTTTCAGTGTGGGTGCTTTCTCCACGTGGTTCCTGGTTTCACTGCAGCTCTGAAGAGAATGTTAGCAAAGAGGTAACCGGGACAGTGAAAACAGTACTCAAAGACAGGGAGAGCAAGCTCTCTCTTGGCACTTTGCATGTGGGACATACAGCGAGATGTTTGCTGCTTTTGCGTTTGGCTGTTGGGAGATTTACAGCACAAAGATATCTAGTTGATTTGAAGCAGTTCCGAGAAAGTCTAAACATAATCCCCACTTCTCCCTCCTGGCACTTTCCATGTGGGAGATATAGCAGGATGTATATTGGTTTTGAGGACAACTCAATGGACAGTGTAGGGAGAAAACCTCCTGGCTCCTTGAATGCCGTTTCTGGAGACACTGCGATCAATGTGGGAGATATGTCAAGATGTGTGTTTGTTTTGAGGACGGCTCTCTGGAGAGTCTTAGCAAAGAGGTCACACAGATAATCAGAGCAATTCTCAGAGACACTGAGAACAAGCTCTGCAATTCCCTCCTGGCACTTTCCCTGTAGGAGATACCGCAAGACGTTTCTGTATATTGGGCACAGCGCTCTGCACGGTGTTAGCAGAGACTTTCCCGGGACAGTGAAACCCTATGTCAGAGACACTGAGAAGAAGCCCCAATGTTCCCTCCAGGCACTTTCAGTGTGGGTGCTTTCTCCACGTGGTTCCTGGTTTCACTGCAGCTCTGAAGAGAATGTTAGCAAAGAGGTAACCGGGACAGTGAAAACAGTACTCAAAGACAGGGAGAGCAAGCTCTCTCTTGGCACTTTGGATGTGGGACATACAGCGAGATGTTTGCTGCTTTTGCGTTTGGCTGTTGGGAGATTTACAGCACAAAGATATCTAGTTGATTTGAAGCAGTTCCGAGAAAGTCTAAACATAATCCCCACTTCTCCCTCCTGGCACTTTCCATGTGGGAGATATAGCAGGATGTATATTGGTTTTGAGGACAACTCAATGGACAGTGTAGGGAGAAAACCTCCTGGCTCCTTGAATGCCGTTTCTGGAGACACTGCGATCAATGTGGGAGATATGTCAAGATGTGTGTTTGTTTTGAGGACGGCTCTCTGGAGAGTCTTAGCAAAGAGGTCACACAGATAATCAGAGCAATTCTCAGAGACACTGAGAACAAGCTCCGCAATTCCCTCCTGGCACTTTCCCTGTAGGAGATACCGCAAGACGTTTCTGTATATTGGGCACAGCGCTCTGCACGGTGTTAGCAGAGACTTCCCCGGGACAGTGAAACCCTATGTCAGAGACACTGAGAAGAAGCCCCAATGTTCCCTCCAGGCACTTTCAGTGTGGCTGCCTTCTCCACGTGGTTCCTGGTTTCACTGCAGCTCTGAAGAGAATGTTAGCAAAGAGGTAACCGGGACAGTGAAAACAGTACTCAAAGACAGGGAGAGCAAGCTCTCTCTTGGCACTTTGGATGTGGGACATACAGCGAGATGTTTGCTGCTTTTGCGTTTGGCTGTTGGGAGATTTACAGCACAAAGATATCTAGTTGATTTGAAGCAGTTCCGAGAAAGTCTAAACATAATCCCCACTTCTCCCTCCTGGCACTTTCCATGTGGGAGATATAGCAGGATGTATATTGGTTTTGAGGACAACTCAATGGACAGTGTAGGGAGAAAACCTCCTGGCTCCTTGAATGCCGTTTCTGGAGACACTGCGATCAATGTGGGAGATATGTCAAGATGTGTGTTTGTTTTGAGGACGGCTCTCTGGAGAGTCTTAGCAAAGAGGTCACACAGATAATCAGAGCAATTCTCAGAGACACTGAGAACAAGCTCCGCAATTCCCTCCTGGCACTTTCCCTGTAGGAGATACCGCAAGACGTTTCTGTATATTGGGCACAGCGCTCTGCACGGTGTTAGCAGAGACTTTCCCGGGACAGTGAAACCCTATGTCAGAGACACTGAGAAGAAGCCCCAATGTTCCCTCCAGGCACTTTCAGTGTGGGTGCTTTCTCCACGTGGTTCCTGGTTTCACTGCAGCTCTGAAGAGAATGTTAGCAAAGAGGTAACCGGGACAGTGAAAACAGTACTCAAAGACAGGGAGAGCAAGCTCTCTCTTGGCACTTTGGATGTGGGACATACAGCGAGATGTTTGCTGCTTTTGCATTTGGCTGTTGGGAGATTTACAGCACAAAGATATCTAGTTGATTTGAAGCAGTTCCGAGAAAGTCTAAACATAATCCCCACTTCTCCCTCCTGGCACTTTCCATGTGGGAGATATAGCAGGATGTATATTGGTTTTGAGGACAACTCAATGGACAGTGTAGGGAGAAAAGGTCCTGGCTCCTTGAATGCCGTTTCTGGAGACACTGCGATCAATGTGGGAGATATGTCAAGATGTGTGTTTGTTTTGAGGACGGCTCTCTGGAGAGTCTTAGCAAAGAGGTCACACAGATAATCAGAGCAATTCTCAGAGACACTGAGAACAAGCTCCGCAATTCCCTCCTGGCACTTTCCCTGTAGGAGATACCGCAAGACGTTTCTGTATATTGGGCACAGCGCTCTGCACGGTGTTAGCAGAGACTTTCCCGGGACAGTGAAACCCTATGTCAGAGACACTGAGAAGAAGCCCCAATGTTCCCTCCAGGCACTTTCAGTGTGGGTGCTTTCTCCACGTGGTTCCTGGATTCACTGCAGCTCTGAAGAGAATGTTAGCAAAGAGGTAACCGGGACAGTGAAAACAGTACTCAAAGACAGGGAGAGCAAGCTCTCTCTTGGCACTTTGGATGTGGGACATACAGCGAGATGTTTGCTGCTTTTGCGTTTGGCTGTTGGGAGATTTACAGCACAAAGATATCTAGTTGATTTGAAGCAGTTCCGAGAAAGTCTAAACATAATCCCCACTTCTCCCTCCTGGCACTTTCCATGTGGGAGATATAGCAGGATGTATATTGGTTTTGAGGACAACTCAATGGACAGTGTAGGGAGAAAACCTCCTGGCTCCTTGAATGCCGTTTCTGGAGACACTGCGATCAATGTGGGAGATATGTCAAGATGTGTGTTTGTTTTGAGGACGGCTCTCTGGAGAGTCTTAGCAAAGAGGTCACACAGATAATCAGAGCAATTCTCAGAGACACTGAGAACAAGCTCTGCAATTCCCTCCTGGCACTTTCCCTGTAGGAGATACCGCAAGACGTTTCTGTATATTGGGCACAGCGCTCTGCACGGTGTTAGCAGAGACTTTCCCGGGACAGTGAAACCCTATGTCAGAGACACTGAGAAGAAGCCCCAATGTTCCCTCCAGGCACTTTCAGTGTGGGTGCTTTCTCCACGTGGTTCCTGGTTTCACTGCAGCTCTGAAGAGAATGTTAGCAAAGAGGTAACCGGGACAGTGAAAACAGTACTCAAAGACAGGGAGAGCAAGCTCTCTCTTGGCACTTTGGATGTGGGACATACAGCGAGATGTTTGCTGCTTTTGCGTTTGGCTGTTGGGAGATTTACAGCACAAAGATATCTAGTTGATTTGAAGCAGTTCCGAGAAAGTCTAAACATAATCCCCACTTCTCCCTCCTGGCACTTTCCATGTGGGAGATATAGCAGGATGTATATTGGTTTTGAGGACAACTCAATGGACAGTGTAGGGAGAAAAGGTCCTGGCTCCTTGAATGCCGTTTCTGGAGACACTGCGATCAATGTGGGAGATATGTCAAGATGTGTGTTTGTTTTGAGGACGGCTCTCTGGAGAGTCTTAGCAAAGAGGTCACACAGATAATCAGAGCAATTCTCAGAGACACTGAGAACAAGCTCCACAATTCCCTCCTGGCACTTCCCCTGTAGGAGATACCGCAAGACGTTTCTGTATATTGGGCACAGCGCTCTGCACGGTGTTAGCAGAGACTTTCCCGGGACAGTGAAACCCTATGTCAGAGACACTGAGAAGAAGCCCCAATGTTCCCTCCAGGCACTTTCAGTGTGGGTGCTTTCTCCACGTGGTTCCTGGTTTCACTGCAGCTCTGAAGAGAATGTTAGCAAAGAGGTAACCGGGACAGTGAAAACAGTACTCAAAGACAGGGAGAGCAAGCTCTCTCTTGGCACTTTGGATGTGGGACATACAGCGAGATGTTTGCTGCTTTTGCGTTTGGCTGTTGGGAGATTTACAGCACAAAGATATCTAGTTGATTTGAAGCAGTTCCGAGAAAGTCTAAACATAATCCCCACTTCTCCCTCCTGGCACTTTCCATGTGGGAGATATAGCAGGATGTATATTGGTTTTGAGGACAACTCAATGGACAGTGTAGGGAGAAACGGTCCTGGCTCCTTGAATGCCGTTCCTGGAGACACTGCGATCAATGTGGGAGATATGTCAAGATGTGTGTTGGTTTTGAGGACGGCTCTCTGGAGAGTCTTAGCAAAGAGGTCACACAGATAATCAGAGCAATTCTCAGAGACACTGAGAACAAGCTCCGCAATTCCCTCCTGGCACTTTCCCTGTAGGAGATACCGCAAGACGTTTCTGTATATTGGGCACAGCACTCTGCACGGTGTTAGCAGAGACTTTCCCGGGACAGTGAAACCCTATGTCAGAGACACTGAGAAGAAGCCCCAATGTTCCCTCCAGGCACTTTCAGTGTGGCTGCCTTCTCCACGTGGTTCCTGGTTTCACTGCAGCTCTGAAGAGAATGTTAGCAAAGAGGTAACCGGGACAGTGAAAACAGTACTCAAAGACAGGGAGAGCAAGCTCTCTCTTGGCACTTTGGATGTGGGACATACAGCGAGATGTTTGCTGCTTTTGCGTTTGGCTGTTGGGAGATTTACAGCACAAAGATATCTAGTTGATTTGAAGCAGTTCCGAGAAAGTCTAAACATAATCCCCACTTCTCCCTCCTGGCACTTTCCATGTGGGAGATATAGCAGGATGTATATTGGTTTTGAGGACAACTCAATGGACAGTGTAGGGAGAAAACCTCCTGGCTCCTTGAATGCCGTTTCTGGAGACACTGCGATCAATGTGGGAGATATGTCAAGATGTGTGTTTGTTTTGAGGACGGCTCTCTGGAGAGTCTTAGCAAAGAGGTCACACAGATAATCAGAGCAATTCTCAGAGACACTGAGAACAAGCTCCGCAATTCCCTCCTGGCACTTTCCCTGTAGGAGATACCGCAAGACGTTTCTGTATATTGGGCACAGCGCTCTGCACGGTGTTAGCAGAGACTTTCCCGGGACAGTGAAACCCTATGTCAGAGACACTGAGAAGAAGCCCCAATGTTCCCTCCAGGCACTTTCAGTGTGGGTGCTTTCTCCACGTGGTTCCTGGTTTCACTGCAGCTCTGAAGAGAATGTTAGCAAAGAGGTAACCGGGACACTGAAAACAGTACTCAAAGACAGGGAGAGCAAGCTCTCTCTTGGCACTTTGGATGTGGGACATACAGCGAGATGTTTGCTGCTTTTGCGTTTGGCTGTTGGGAGATTTACAGCACAAAGATATCTAGTTGATTTGAAGCAGTTCCGAGAAAGTCTAAACATAATCCCCACTTCTCCCTCCTGGCACTTTCCATGTGGGAGATATAGCAGGATGTATATTGGTTTTGAGGACAACTCAATGGACAGTGTAGGGAGAAAAGGTCCTGGCTCCTTGAATGCCGTTTCTGGAGACACTGCGATCAATGTGGGAGATATGTCAAGGTGTGTGTTTGTTTTGAGGACGGCTCTCTGGAGAGTCTTAGCAAAGAGGTCACACAGATAATCAGAGCAATTCTCAGAGACACTAAGAACAAGCTCCACAATTCCCTCCTGGCACTTTCCCTGTAGGAGATACCGCAAGACGTTTCTGTATATTGGGCACAGCGCTCTGCAGGGTGTTAGCAGAGACTTTCCCGGGACAGTGAAACCCTATGTCAGAGACACTGAGAAGAAGCCCCAATGTTCCCTCCAGGCACTTTCAGTGTGGGTGCTTTCTCCACGTGGTTCCTGGTTTCACTGCAGCTCTGAAGAGAATGTTAGCAAAGAGGTAACCGGGACAGTGAAAACAGTACTCAAAGACAGGGAGAGCAAGCTCTCTCTTGGCACTTTGGATGTGGGACATAGAGCGAGATGTTTGCTGCTTTTGCGTTTGGCTGTTGGGAGATTTACAGCACAAAGATATCTAGTTGATTTGAAGCAGTTCCGAGAAAGTCTAAACATAATCCCCACTTCTCCCTCCTGGCACTTTCCATGTGGGAGATATAGCAGGATGTATATTGGTTTTGAGGACAACTCAATGGACAGTGTAGGGAGAAAACCTCCTGGCTCCTTGAATGCCGTTTCTGGAGACACTGCGATCAATGTGGGAGATATGTCAAGATGTGTGTTTGTTTTGAGGACAGCTCTCTGGAGAGTCTTAGCAAAGAGGTCACACAGATAATCAGAGCAATTCTCAGAGACACTGAGAACAAGCTCCGCAATTCCCTCCTGGCACTTCCCCTGTAGGAGATACCGCAAGACGTTTCTGTATATTGGGCACAGCGCTCTGCACGGTGTTAGCAGAGACTTTCCCGGGACAGTGAAACCCTATGTCAGAGACACTGAGAAGAAGCCCCAATGTTCCCTCCAGGCACTTTCAGCGTGGGTGCTTTCTCCACGTGGTTCCTGGTTTCACTGCGGCTCTGAAGAGAATGTTAGCAAAGAGGTAACCGGGACAGTGAAAACAGTACTCAAAGACAGGGAGAGCAAGCTCTCTCTTGGCACTTTGGATGTGGGACATACAGCGAGATGTTTGCTGCTTTTGCGTTTGGCTGTTGGGAGATTTACAGCACAAAGATATCTAGTTGATTTGAAGCAGTTCCGAGAAAGTCTAAACATAATCCCCACTTCTCCCTCCTGGCACTTTCCATGTGGGAGATATAGCAGGATGTATATTGGTTTTGAGGACAACTCAATGGACAGTGTAGGGAGAAAAGGTCCTGGCTCCTTGAATGCCGTTTCTGGAGACACTGCGATCAATGTGGGAGATATGTCAAGATGTGTGTTTGTTTTGAGGACAGCTCTCTGGAGAGTCTTAGCAAAGAGGTCACACAGATAATCAGAGCAATTCTCAGAGACACTGAGAACAAGCTCCACAATTCCCTCCTGGCACTTCCCCTGTAGGAGATACCTCAAGACGTTTCTGTATATTGGGCACAGCGCTCTGCACGGTGTTAGCAGAGACTTTCCCGGGACAGTGAAACCCTATGTCAGAGACACTGAGAAGAAGCCCCAATGTTCCCTCCAGGCACTTTCAGTGTGGGTGCTTTCTCCACGTGGTTCCTGGTTTCACTGCAGCTCTGAAGAGAATGTTAGCAAAGAGGTAACCGGGACAGTGAAAACAGTACTCAAAGACAGGGAGAGCAAGCTCTCTCTTGGCACTTTGGATGTGGGACATACAGCGAGATGTTTGCTGCTTTTGCGTTTGGCTGTTGGGAGATTTACAGCACAAAGATATCTAGTTGATTTGAAGCAGTTCCGAGAAAGTCTAAACATAATCCCCACTTCTCCCTCCTGGCACTTTCCATGTGGGAGATATAGCAGGATGTATATTGGTTTTGAGGACAACTCAATGGACAGTGTAGGGAGAAAAGGTCCTGGCTCCTTGAATGCCGTTTCTGGAGACACTGCGATCAATGTGGGAGATATGTCAAGGTGTGTGTTTGTTTTGAGGACGGCTCTCTGGAGAGTCTTAGCAAAGAGGTCACACAGATAATCAGAGCAATTCTCAGAGACACTGAGAACAAGCTCCACAATTCCCTCCTGGCACTTTCCCTGTAGGAGATACCGCAAGACGTTTCTGTATATTGGGCACAGCGCTCTGCACGGTGTTAGCAGAGACTTTCCCGGGACAGTGAAACCCTATGTCAGAGACACTGAGAAGAAGCCCCAATGTTCCCTCCAGGCACTTTCAGTGTGGGTGCTTTCTCCACGTGGTTCCTGGTTTCACTGCAGCTCTGAAGAGAATGTTAGCAAAGAGGTAACCGGGACAGTGAAAACAGTACTCAAAGACAGGGAGAGCAAGCTCTCTCTTGGCACTTTGGATGTGGGACATACAGCGAGATGTTTGCTGCTTTTGCGTTTGGCTGTTGGGAGATTTACAGCACAAAGATATCTAGTTGATTTGAAGCAGTTCCGAGAAAGTCTAAACATAATCCCCACTTCTCCCTCCTGGCACTTTCCATGTGGGAGATATAGCAGGATGTATATTGGTTTTGAGGACAACTCAATGGACAGTGTAGGGAGAAAAGGTCCTGGCTCCTTGAATGCCGTTTCTGGAGACACTGCGATCAATGTGGGAGATATGTCAAGATGTGTGTTTGTTTTGAGGACGGCTCTCTGGAGAGTCTTAGCAAAGAGGTCACACAGATAATCAGAGCAATTCTCAGAGACACTGAGAACAAGCTCCACAATTCCCTCCTGGCACTTCCCCTGTAGGAGATACCGCAAGACGTTTCTGTATATTGGGCACAGCGCTCTGCACGGTGTTAGCAGAGACTTTCCCGGGACAGTGAAACCCTATGTCAGAGACACTGAGAAGAAGCCCCAATGTTCCCTCCAGGCACTTTCAGTGTGGGTGCTTTCTCCACGTGGTTCCTGGTTTCACTGCAGCTCTGAAGAGAATGTTAGCAAAGAGGTAACCGGGACAGTGAAAACAGTACTCAAAGACAGGGAGAGCAAGCTCTCTCTTGGCACTTTGGATGTGGGACATACAGCGAGATGTTTGCTGCTTTTGCGTTTGGCTGTTGGGAGATTTACAGCACAAAGATATCTAGTTGATTTGAAGCAGTTCCGAGAAAGTCTAAACATAATCCCCACTTCTCCCTCCTGGCACTTTCCATGTGGGAGATATAGCAGGATGTATATTGGTTTTGAGGACAACTCAATGGACAGTGTAGGGAGAAAAGGTCCTGGCTCCTTGAATGCCGTTTCTGGAGACACTGCGATCAATGTGGGAGATATGTCAAGGTGTGTGTTTGTTTTGAGGACGGCTCTCTGGAGAGTCTTAGCAAAGAGGTCACACAGATAATCAGAGCAATTCTCAGAGACACTGAGAACAAGCTCCACAATTCCCTCCTGGCACTTTCCCTGTAGGAGATACCGCAAGACGTTTCTGTATATTGGGCACAGCGCTCTGCACGGTGTTAGCAGAGACTTTCCCGGGACAGTGAAACCCTATGTCAGAGACACTGAGAAGAAGCCCCAATGTTCCCTCCAGGCACTTTCAGTGTGGGTGCTTTCTCCACGTGGTTCCTGGTTTCACTGCAGCTCTGAAGAGAATGTTAGCAAAGAGGTAACCGGGACAGTGAAAACAGTACTCAAAGACAGGGAGAGCAAGCTCTCTCTTGGCACTTTGGATGTGGGACATACAGCGAGATGTTTGCTGCTTTTGCGTTTGGCTGTTGGGAGATTTACAGCACAAAGATATCTAGTTGATTTGAAGCAGTTCCGAGAAAGTCTAAACATAATCCCCACTTCTCCCTCCTGGCACTTTCCATGTGGGAGATATAGCAGGATGTATATTGGTTTTGAGGACAACTCAATGGACAGTGTAGGGAGAAAAGGTCCTGGCTCCTTGAATGCCGTTTCTGGAGACACTGCGATCAATGTGGGAGATATGTCAAGGTGTGTGTTTGTTTTGAGGACGGCTCTCTGGAGAGTCTTAGCAAAGAGGTCACACAGATAATCAGAGCAATTCTCAGAGACACTGAGAACAAGCTCCACAATTCCCTCCTGGCACTTTCCCTGTAGGAGATACCGCAAGACGTTTCTGTATATTGGGCACAGCGCTCTGCACGGTGTTAGCAGAGACTTTCCCGGGACAGTGAAACCCTATGTCAGAGACACTGAGAAGAAGCCCCAATGTTCCCTCCAGGCACTTTCAGTGTGGGTGCTTTCTCCACGTGGTTCCTGGTTTCACTGCAGCTCTGAAGAGAATGTTAGCAAAGAGGTAACCGGGACAGTGAAAACAGTACTCAAAGACAGGGAGAGCAAGCTCTCTCTTGGCACTTTGGATGTGGGACATACAGCGAGATGTTTGCTGCTTTTGCGTTTGGCTGTTGGGAGATTTACAGCACAAAGATATCTAGTTGATTTGAAGCAGTTCCGAGAAAGTCTAAACATAATCCCCACTTCTCCCTCCTGGCACTTTCCATGTGGGAGATATAGCAGGATGTATATTGGTTTTGAGGACAACTCAATGGACAGTGTAGGGAGAAAAGGTCCTGGCTCCTTGAATGCCGTTTCTGGAGACACTGCGATCAATGTGGGAGATATGTCAAGATGTGTGTTTGTTTTGAGGATGGCTCTCTGGAGAGTCTTAGCAAAGAGGTCACACAGATAATCAGAGCAATTCTCAGAGACACTAAGAACAAGCTCCACAATTCCCTCCTGGCACTTTCCCTGTAGGAGATACCGCAAGACGTTTCTGTATATTGGGCACAGCGCTGTGCACGGTGTTAGCAGAGACTTTCCCGGGACAGTGAAACCCTATGTCAGAGACACTGAGAAGAAGCCCCAATGTTCCCTCCAGGCACTTTCAGTGTGGGTGCCTTCTCCACGTGGTTCCTGGTTTCACTGCAGCTCTGAAGAGAATGTTAGCAAAGAGGTAACCGGGACAGTGAAAACAGTACTCAAAGACAGGGAGAGCAAGCTCTCTCTTGGCACTTTGGATGTGGGACATACAGCGAGATGTTTGCTGCTTTTGCGTTTGGCTGTTGGGAGATTTACAGCACAAAGATATCTAGTTGATTTGAAGCAGTTCCGAGAAAGTCTAAACATAATCCCCACTTCTCCCTCCTGGCACTTTCCATGTGGGAGATATAGCAGGATGTATATTGGTTTTGAGGACAACTCAATGGACAGTGTAGGGAGAAAAGGTCCTGGCTCCTTGAATGCCGTTTCTGGAGACACTGCGATCAATGTGGGAGATATGTCAAGATGTGTGTTTGTTTTGAGGACGGCTCTCTGGAGAGTCTTAGCAAAGAGGTCACACAGATAATCAGAGCAATTCTCAGAGACACTGAGAACAAGCTCCGCAATTCCCTCCTGGCACTTTCCCTGTAGGAGATACCGCAAGACGTTTCTGTATATTGGGCACAGCGCTCTGCACGGTGTTAGCAGAGACTTTCCCGGGACAGTGAAACCCTATGTCAGAGACACTGAGAAGAAGCCCCAATGTTCCCTCCAGGCACTTTCAGTGTGGGTGCTTTCTCCACGTGGTTCCTGGTTTCACTGCAGCTCTGAAGAGAATGTTAGCAAAGAGGTAACCGGGACAGTGAAAACAGTACTCAAAGACAGGGAGAGCAAGCTCTCTCTTGGCACTTTGGATGTGGGACATACAGCGAGATGTTTGCTGCTTTTGCGTTTGGCTGTTGGGAGATTTACAGCACAAAGATATCTAGTTGATTTGAAGCAGTTCCGAGAAAGTCTAAACATAATCCCCACTTCTCCCTCCTGGCACTTTCCATGTGGGAGATATAGCAGGATGTATATTGGTTTTGAGGACAACTCAATGGACAGTGTAGGGAGAAAAGGTCCTGGCTCCTTGAATGCCGTTTCTGGAGACACTGCGATCAATGTGGGAGATATGTCAAGGTGTGTGTTTGTTTTGAGGACGGCTCTCTGGAGAGTCTTAGCAAAGAGGTCACACAGATAATCAGAGCAATTCTCAGAGACACTAAGAACAAGCTCCACAATTCCCTCCTGGCACTTTCCCTGTAGGAGATACCGCAAGACGTTTCTGTATATTGGGCACAGCGCTCTGCAGGGTGTTAGCAGAGACTTTCCCGGGACAGTGAAACCCTATGTCAGAGACACTGAGAAGAAGCCCCAATGTTCCCTCCAGGCACTTTCAGTGTGGGTGCTTTCTCCACGTGGTTCCTGGTTTCACTGCAGCTCTGAAGAGAATGTTAGCAAAGAGGTAACCGGGACAGTGAAAACAGTACTCAAAGACAGGGAGAGCAAGCTCTCTCTTGGCACTTTGGATGTGGGACATAGAGCGAGATGTTTGCTGCTTTTGCGTTTGGCTGTTGGGAGATTTACAGCACAAAGATATCTAGTTGATTTGAAGCAGTTCCGAGAAAGTCTAAACATAATCCCCACTTCTCCCTCCTGGCACTTTCCATGTGGGAGATATAGCAGGATGTATATTGGTTTTGAGGACAACTCAATGGACAGTGTAGGGAGAAAACCTCCTGGCTCCTTGAATGCCGTTTCTGGAGACACTGCGATCAATGTGGGAGATATGTCAAGATGTGTGTTTGTTTTGAGGACAGCTCTCTGGAGAGTCTTAGCAAAGAGGTCACACAGATAATCAGAGCAATTCTCAGAGACACTGAGAACAAGCTCCGCAATTCCCTCCTGGCACTTCCCCTGTAGGAGATACCGCAAGACGTTTCTGTATATTGGGCACAGCGCTCTGCACGGTGTTAGCAGAGACTTTCCCGGGACAGTGAAACCCTATGTCAGAGACACTGAGAAGAAGCCCCAATGTTCCCTCCAGGCACTTTCAGCGTGGGTGCTTTCTCCACGTGGTTCCTGGTTTCACTGCGGCTCTGAAGAGAATGTTAGCAAAGAGGTAACCGGGACAGTGAAAACAGTACTCAAAGACAGGGAGAGCAAGCTCTCTCTTGGCACTTTGGATGTGGGACATACAGCGAGATGTTTGCTGCTTTTGCGTTTGGCTGTTGGGAGATTTACAGCACAAAGATATCTAGTTGATTTGAAGCAGTTCCGAGAAAGTCTAAACATAATCCCCACTTCTCCCTCCTGGCACTTTCCATGTGGGAGATATAGCAGGATGTATATTGGTTTTGAGGACAACTCAATGGACAGTGTAGGGAGAAAACCTCCTGGCTCCTTGAATGCCGTTTCTGGAGACACTGCGATCAATGTGGGAGATATGTCAAGATGTGTGTTTGTTTTGAGGACAGCTCTCTGGAGAGTCTTAGCAAAGAGGTCACACAGATAATCAGAGCAATTCTCAGAGACACTGAGAACAAGCTCCACAATTCCCTCCTGGCACTTCCCCTGTAGGAGATACCTCAAGACGTTTCTGTATATTGGGCACAGCGCTCTGCACGGTGTTAGCAGAGACTTTCCCGGGACAGTGAAACCCTATGTCAGAGACACTGAGAAGAAGCCCCAATGTTCCCTCCAGGCACTTTCAGTGTGGGTGCTTTCTCCACGTGGTTCCTGGTTTCACTGCAGCTCTGAAGAGAATGTTAGCAAAGAGGTAACCGGGACAGTGAAAACAGTACTCAAAGACAGGGAGAGCAAGCTCTCTCTTGGCACTTTGGATGTGGGACATACAGCGAGATGTTTGCTGCTTTTGCGTTTGGCTGTTGGGAGATTTACAGCACAAAGATATCTAGTTGATTTGAAGCAGTTCCGAGAAAGTCTAAACATAATCCCCACTTCTCCCTCCTGGCACTTTCCATGTGGGAGATATAGCAGGATGTATATTGGTTTTGAGGACAACTCAATGGACAGTGTAGGGAGAAAAGGTCCTGGCTCCTTGAATGCCGTTTCTGGAGACACTGCGATCAATGTGGGAGATATGTCAAGGTGTGTGTTTGTTTTGAGGACGGCTCTCTGGAGAGTCTTAGCAAAGAGGTCACACAGATAATCAGAGCAATTCTCAGAGACACTGAGAACAAGCTCCACAATTCCCTCCTGGCACTTTCCCTGTAGGAGATACCGCAAGACGTTTCTGTATATTGGGCACAGCGCTCTGCACGGTGTTAGCAGAGACTTTCCCGGGACAGTGAAACCCTATGTCAGAGACACTGAGAAGAAGCCCCAATGTTCCCTCCAGGCACTTTCAGTGTGGGTGCTTTCTCCACGTGGTTCCTGGTTTCACTGCAGCTCTGAAGAGAATGTTAGCAAAGAGGTAACCGGGACAGTGAAAACAGTACTCAAAGACAGGGAGAGCAAGCTCTCTCTTGGCACTTTGGATGTGGGACATACAGCGAGATGTTTGCTGCTTTTGCGTTTGGCTGTTGGGAGATTTACAGCACAAAGATATCTAGTTGATTTGAAGCAGTTCCGAGAAAGTCTAAACATAATCCCCACTTCTCCCTCCTGGCACTTTCCATGTGGGAGATATAGCAGGATGTATATTGGTTTTGAGGACAACTCAATGGACAGTGTAGGGAGAAAAGGTCCTGGCTCCTTGAATGCCGTTTCTGGAGACACTGCGATCAATGTGGGAGATATGTCAAGATGTGTGTTTGTTTTGAGGACAGCTCTCTGGAGAGTCTTAGCAAAGAGGTCACACAGATAATCAGAGCAATTCTCAGAGACACTGAGAACAAGCTCCACAATTCCCTCCTGGCACTTCCCCTGTAGGAGATACCGCAAGACGTTTCTGTATATTGGGCACAGCGCTCTGCACGGTGTTAGCAGAGACTTTCCCGGGACAGTGAAACCCTATGTCAGAGACACTGAGAAGAAGCCCCAATGTTCCCTCCAGGCACTTTCAGTGTGGGTGCTTTCTCCACGTGGTTCCTGGTTTCACTGCAGCTCTGAAGAGAATGTTAGCAAAGAGGTAACCGGGACAGTGAAAACAGTACTCAAAGACAGGGAGAGCAAGCTCTCTCTTGGCACTTTGGATGTGGGACATACAGCGAGATGTTTGCTGCTTTTGCGTTTGGCTGTTGGGAGATTTACAGCACAAAGATATCTAGTTGATTTGAAGCAGTTCCGAGAAAGTCTAAACATAATCCCCACTTCTCCCTCCTGGCACTTTCCATGTGGGAGATATAGCAGGATGTATATTGGTTTTGAGGACAACTCAATGGACAGTGTAGGGAGAAAACCTCCTGGCTCCTTGAATGCCGTTTCTGGAGACACTGCGATCAATGTGGGAGATATGTCAAGGTGTGTGTTTGTTTTGAGGACGGCTCTCTGGAGAGTCTTAGCAAAGAGGTCACACAGATAATCAGAGCAATTCTCAGAGACACTGAGAACAAGCTCCACAATTCCCTCCTGGCACTTTCCCTGTAGGAGATACCGCAAGACGTTTCTGTATATTGGGCACAGCGCTCTGCACGGTGTTAGCAGAGACTTTCCCGGGACAGTGAAACCCTATGTCAGAGACACTGAGAAGAAGCCCCAATGTTCCCTCCAGGCACTTTCAGTGTGGGTGCTTTCTCCACGTGGTTCCTGGTTTCACTGCAGCTCTGAAGAGAATGTTAGCAAAGAGGTAACCGGGACAGTGAAAACAGTACTCAAAGACAGGGAGAGCAAGCTCTCTCTTGGCACTTTGGATGTGGGACATACAGCGAGATGTTTGCTGCTTTTGCGTTTGGCTGTTGGGAGATTTACAGCACAAAGATATCTAGTTGATTTGAAGCAGTTCCGAGAAAGTCTAAACATAATCCCCACTTCTCCCTCCTGGCACTTTCCATGTGGGAGATATAGCAGGATGTATATTGGTTTTGAGGACAACTCAATGGACAGTGTAGGGAGAAAAGGTCCTGGCTCCTTGAATGCCGTTTCTGGAGACACTGCGATCAATGTGGGAGATATGTCAAGGTGTGTGTTTGTTTTGAGGACGGCTCTCTGGAGAGTCTTAGCAAAGAGGTCACACAGATAATCAGAGCAATTCTCAGAGACACTGAGAACAAGCTCCACAATTCCCTCCTGGCACTTTCCCTGTAGGAGATACCGCAAGACGTTTCTGTATATTGGGCACAGCGCTCTGCACGGTGTTAGCAGAGACTTTCCCGGGACAGTGAAACCCTATGTCAGAGACACTGAGAAGAAGCCCCAATGTTCCCTCCAGGCACTTTCAGTGTGGGTGCTTTCTCCACGTGGTTCCTGGTTTCACTGCAGCTCTGAAGAGAATGTTAGCAAAGAGGTAACCGGGACAGTGAAAACAGTACTCAAAGACAGGGAGAGCAAGCTCTCTCTTGGCACTTTGGATGTGGGACATACAGCGAGATGTTTGCTGCTTTTGCGTTTGGCTGTTGGGAGATTTACAGCACAAAGATATCTAGTTGATTTGAAGCAGTTCCGAGAAAGTCTAAACATAATCCCCACTTCTCCCTCCTGGCACTTTCCATGTGGGAGATATAGCAGGATGTATATTGGTTTTGAGGACAACTCAATGGACAGTGTAGGGAGAAAAGGTCCTGGCTCCTTGAATGCCGTTTCTGGAGACACTGCGATCAATGTGGGAGATATGTCAAGATGTGTGTTTGTTTTGAGGATGGCTCTCTGGAGAGTCTTAGCAAAGAGGTCACACAGATAATCAGAGCAATTCTCAGAGACACTAAGAACAAGCTCCACAATTCCCTCCTGGCACTTTCCCTGTAGGAGATACCGCAAGACGTTTCTGTATATTGGGCACAGCGCTGTGCACGGTGTTAGCAGAGACTTTCCCGGGACAGTGAAACCCTATGTCAGAGACACTGAGAAGAAGCCCCAATGTTCCCTCCAGGCACTTTCAGTGTGGGTGCCTTCTCCACGTGGTTCCTGGTTTCACTGCAGCTCTGAAGAGAATGTTAGCAAAGAGGTAACCGGGACAGTGAAAACAGTACTCAAAGACAGGGAGAGCAAGCTCTCTCTTGGCACTTTGGATGTGGGACATACAGCGAGATGTTTGCTGCTTTTGCGTTTGGCTGTTGGGAGATTTACAGCACAAAGATATCTAGTTGATTTGAAGCAGTTCCGAGAAAGTCTAAACATAATCCCCACTTCTCCCTCCTGGCACTTTCCATGTGGGAGATATAGCAGGATGTATATTGGTTTTGAGGACAACTCAATGGACAGTGTAGGGAGAAAAGGTCCTGGCTCCTTGAATGCCGTTTCTGGAGACACTGCGATCAATGTGGGAGATATGTCAAGATGTGTGTTTGTTTTGAGGACGGCTCTCTGGAGAGTCTTAGCAAAGAGGTCACACAGATAATCAGAGCAATTCTCAGAGACACTGAGAACAAGCTCCGCAATTCCCTCCTGGCACTTTCCCTGTAGGAGATACCGCAAGACGTTTCTGTATATTGGGCACAGCGCTCTGCACGGTGTTAGCAGAGACTTTCCCGGGACAGTGAAACCCTATGTCAGAGACACTGAGAAGAAGCCCCAATGTTCCCTCCAGGCACTTTCAGTGTGGGTGCTTTCTCCACGTGGTTCCTGGTTTCACTGCAGCTCTGAAGAGAATGTTAGCAAAGAGGTAACCGGGACAGTGAAAACAGTACTCAAAGACAGGGAGAGCAAGCTCTCTCTTGGCACTTTGGATGTGGGACATACAGCGAGATGTTTGCTGCTTTTGCGTTTGGCTGTTGGGAGATTTACAGCACAAAGATATCTAGTTGATTTGAAGCAGTTCCGAGAAAGTCTAAACATAATCCCCACTTCTCCCTCCTGGCACTTTCCATGTGGGAGATATAGCAGGATGTATATTGGTTTTGAGGACAACTCAATGGACAGTGTAGGGAGAAAAGGTCCTGGCTCCTTGAATGCCGTTTCTGGAGACACTGCGATCAATGTGGGAGATATGTCAAGGTGTGTGTTTGTTTTGAGGACGGCTCTCTGGAGAGTCTTAGCAAAGAGGTCACACAGATAATCAGAGCAATTCTCAGAGACACTGAGAACAAGCTCTGCAATTCCCTCCTGGCACTTTCCCTGTAGGAGATACCGCAAGACGTTTCTGTATATTGGGCACAGCGCTCTGCAGGGTGTTAGCAGAGACTTTCCCGGGACAGTGAAACCCTATGTCAGAGACACTGAGAAGAAGCCCCAATGTTCCCTCCAGGCACTTTCAGTGTGGGTGCTTTCTCCACGTGGTTCCTGGTTTCACTGCAGCTCTGAAGAGAATGTTAGCAAAGAGGTAACCGGGACAGTGAAAACAGTACTCAAAGACAGGGAGAGCAAGCTCTCTCTTGGCACTTTGGATGTGGGACATACAGCGAGATGTTTGCTGCTTTTGCGTTTGGCTGTTGGGAGATTTACAGCACAAAGATATCTAGTTGATTTGAAGCAGTTCCGAGAAAGTCTAAACATAATCCCCACTTCTCCCTCCTGGCACTTTCCATGTGGGAGATATAGCAGGATGTATATTGGTTTTGAGGACAACTCAATGGACAGTGTAGGGAGAAAAGGTCCTGGCTCCTTGAATGCCGTTTCTGGAGACACTGCGATCAATGTGGGAGATATGTCAAGATGTGTGTTTGTTTTGAGGACAGCTCTCTGGAGAGTCTTAGCAAAGAGGTCACACAGATAATCAGAGCAATTCTCAGAGACACTGAGAACAAGCTCCACAATTCCCTCCTGGCACTTTCCCTGTAGGAGATACCGCAAGACGTTTCTGTATATTGGGCACAGCGCTCTGCACGGTGTTAGCAGAGACTTTCCCGGGACAGTGAAACCCTATGTCAGAGACACTGAGAAGAAGCCCCAATGTTCCCTCCAGGCACTTTCAGTGTGGGTGCTTTCTCCACGTGGTTCCTGGTTTCACTGCAGCTCTGAAGAGAATGTTAGCAAAGAGGTAACCGGGACAGTGAAAACAGTACTCAAAGACAGGGAGAGCAAGCTCTCTCTTGGCACTTTGGATGTGGGACATACAGCGAGATGTTTGCTGCTTTTGCGTTTGGCTGTTGGGAGATTTACAGCACAAAGATATCTAGTTGATTTGAAGCAGTTCCGAGAAAGTCTAAACATAATCCCCACTTCTCCCTCCTGGCACTTTCCATGTGGGAGATATAGCAGGATGTATATTGGTTTTGAGGACAACTCAATGGACAGTGTAGGGAGAAAAGGTCCTGGCTCCTTGAATGCCGTTTCTGGAGACACTGCGATCAATGTGGGAGATATGTCAAGGTGTGTGTTTGTTTTGAGGACGGCTCTCTGGAGAGTCTTAGCAAAGAGGTCACACAGATAATCAGAGCAATTCTCAGAGACACTGAGAACAAGCTCCACAATTCCCTCCTGGCACTTTCCCTGTAGGAGATACCGCAAGACGTTTCTGTATATTGGGCACAGCGCTCTGCACGGTGTTAGCAGAGACTTTCCCGGGACAGTGAAACCCTATGTCAGAGACACTGAGAAGAAGCCCCAATGTTCCCTCCAGGCACTTTCAGTGTGGGTGCTTTCTCCACGTGGTTCCTGGTTTCACTGCAGCTCTGAAGAGAATGTTAGCAAAGAGGTAACCGGGACAGTGAAAACAGTACTCAAAGACAGGGAGAGCAAGCTCTCTCTTGGCACTTTGGATGTGGGACATACAGCGAGATGTTTGCTGCTTTTGCGTTTGGCTGTTGGGAGATTTACAGCACAAAGATATCTAGTTGATTTGAAGCAGTTCCGAGAAAGTCTAAACATAATCCCCACTTCTCCCTCCTGGCACTTTCCATGTGGGAGATATAGCAGGATGTATATTGGTTTTGAGGACAACTCAATGGACAGTGTAGGGAGAAAACCTCCTGGCTCCTTGAATGCCGTTTCTGGAGACACTGCGATCAATGTGGGAGATATGTCAAGATGTGTGTTTGTTTTGAGGACGTCTCTCTGGAGAGTCTTAGCAAAGAGGTCACACAGATAATCAGAGCAATTCTCAGAGACACTGAGAACAAGCTCCGCAATTCCCTCCTGGCACTTTCCCTGTAGGAGATACCGCAAGACGTTTCTGTATATTGGGCACAGCGCTCTGCACGGTGTTAGCAGAGACTTTCCCGGGACAGTGAAACCCTATGTCAGAGACACTGAGAAGAAGCCCCAATGTTCCCTCCAGGCACTTTCAGTGTGGGTGCTTTCTCCACGTGGTTCCTGGTTTCACTGCAGCTCTGAAGAGAATGTTAGCAAAGAGGTAACCGGGACAGTGAAAACAGTACTCAAAGACAGGGAGAGCAAGCTCTCTCTTGGCACTTTGGATGTGGGACATACAGCGAGATGTTTGCTGCTTTTGCGTTTGGCTGTTGGGAGATTTACAGCACAAAGATATCTAGTTGATTTGAAGCAGTTCCGAGAAAGTCTAAACATAATCCCCACTTCTCCCTCCTGGCACTTTCCATGTGGGAGATATAGCAGGATGTATATTGGTTTTGAGGACAACTCAATGGACAGTGTAGGGAGAAAAGGTCCTGGCTCCTTGAATGCCGTTTCTGGAGACACTGCGATCAATGTGGGAGATATGTCAAGGTGTGTGTTTGTTTTGAGGACGGCTCTCTGGAGAGTCTTAGCAAAGAGGTCACACAGATAATCAGAGCAATTCTCAGAGACACTGAGAACAAGCTCCACAATTCCCTCCTGGCACTTTCCCTGTAGGAGATACCGCAAGACGTTTCTGTATATTGGGCACAGCGCGCTGCACGGTGTTAGCAGAGACTTTCCCGGGACAGTGAAACCCTATGTCAGAGACACTGAGAAGAAGCCCCAATGTTCCCTCCAGGCACTTTCAGTGTGGGTGCTTTCTCCACGTGGTTCCTGGTTTCACTGCGGCTCTGAAGAGAATGTTAGCAAAGAGGTAACCGGGACAGTGAAAACAGTACTCAAAGACAGGGAGAGCAAGCTCTCTCTTGGCACTTTGGATGTGGGACATACAGCGAGATGTTTGCTGCTTTTGCGTTTGGCTGTTGGGAGATTTACAGCACAAAGATATCTAGTTGATTTGAAGCAGTTCCGAGAAAGTCTAAACATAATCCCCACTTCTCCCTCCTGGCACTTTCCATGTGGGAGATATAGCAGGATGTATATTGGTTTTGAGGACAACTCAATGGACAGTGTAGGGAGAAAACCTCCTGGCTCCTTGAATGCCGTTTCTGGAGACACTGCGATCAATGTGGGAGATATGTCAAGATGTGTGTTTGTTTTGAGGACGGCTCTCTGGAGAGTCTTAGCAAAGAGGTCACACAGATAATCAGAGCAATTCTCAGAGACACTGAGAACAAGCTCCGCAATTCCCTCCTGGCACTTTCCCTGTAGGAGATACCGCAAGACGTTTCTGTATATTGGGCACAGCGCTCTGCACGGTGTTAGCAGAGACTTTCCCGGGACAGTGAAACCCTATGTCAGAGACACTGAGAAGAAGCCCCAATGTTCCCTCCAGGCACTTTCAGTGTGGGTGCTTTCTCCACGTGGTTCCTGGTTTCACTGCAGCTCTGAAGAGAATGTTAGCAAAGAGGTAACCGGGACAGTGAAAACAGTACTCAAAGACAGGGAGAGCAAGCTCTCTCTTGGCACTTTGCATTTGGGACATACAGCGAGATGTTTGCTGCTTTTGCGTTTGGCTGTTGGGAGATTTACAGCACAAAGATATCTAGTTGATTTGAAGCAGTTCCGAGAAAGTCTAAACATAATCCCCACTTCTCCCTCCTGGCACTTTCCATGTGGGAGATATAGCAGGATGTATATTGGTTTTGAGGACAACTCAATGGACAGTGTAGGGAGAAAAAGTCCTGGCTCCTTGAATGCCGTTTCTGGAGACACTGCGATCAATGTGGGAGATATGTCAAGATGTGTGTTTGTTTTGAGGACGGCTCTCTGGAGAGTCTTAGCAAAGAGGTCACACAGATAATCAGAGCAATTCTCAGAGACACTGAGAACAAGCTCCGCAATTCCCTCCTGGCACTTTCCCTGTAGGAGATACCGCAAGACGTTTCTGTATATTGGGCACAGCGCTCTGCACGGTGTTAGCAGAGACTTTCCCGGGACAGTGAAACCCTATGTCAGAGACACTGAGAAGAAGCCCCAATGTTCCCTCCAGGCACTTTCAGTGTGGGTGCTTTCTCCACGTGGTTCCTGGTTTCACTGCAGCTCTGAAGAGAATGTTAGCAAAGAGGTAACCGGGACAGTGAAAACAGTACTCAAAGACAGGGAGAGCAAGCTCTCTCTTGGCACTTTGGATGTGGGACATACAGCGAGATGTTTGCTGCTTTTGCGTTTGGCTGTTGGGAGATTTACAGCACAAAGATATCTAGTTGATTTGAAGCAGTTCCGAGAAAGTCTAAACATAATCCCCACTTCTCCCTCCTGGCACTTTCCATGTGGGAGATATAGCAGGATGTATATTGGTTTTGAGGACAACTCAATGGACAGTGTAGGGAGAAAAAGTCCTGGCTCCTTGAATGCCGTTTCTGGAGACACTGCGATCAATGTGGGAGATATGTCAAGATGTGTGTTTGTTTTGAGGACGGCTCTCTGGAGAGTCTTAGCAAAGAGGTCACACAGATAATCAGAGCAATTCTCAGAGACACTGAGAACAAGCTCCGCAATTCCCTCCTGGCACTTTCCCTGTAGGAGATACCGCAAGACGTTTCTGTATATTGGGCACAGCGCTCTGCACGGTGTTAGCAGAGACTTTCCCGGGACAGTGAAACCCTATGTCAGAGACACTGAGAAGAAGCCCCAATGTTCCCTCCAGGCACTTTCAGTGTGGGTGCTTTCTCCACGTGGTTCCTGGTTTCACTGCAGCTCTGAAGAGAATGTTAGCAAAGAGGTAACCGGGACAGTGAAAACAGTACTCAAAGACAGGGAGAGCAAGCTCTCTCTTGGCACTTTGGATGTGGGACATACAGCGAGATGTTTGCTGCTTTTGCGTTTGGCTGTTGGGAGATTTACAGCACAAAGATATCTAGTTGATTTGAAGCAGTTCCGAGAAAGTCTAAACATAATCCCCACTTCTCCCTCCTGGCACTTTCCATGTGGGAGATATAGCAGGATGTATATTGGTTTTGAGGACAACTCAATGGACAGTGTAGGGAGAAAAGGTCCTGGCTCCTTGAATGCCGTTTCTGGAGACACTGCGATCAATGTGGGAGATATGTCAAGGTGTGTGTTTGTTTTGAGGACGGCTCTCTGGAGAGTCTTAGCAAAGAGGTCACACAGATAATCAGAGCAATTCTCAGAGACACTGAGAACAAGCTCCGCAATTCCCTCCTGGCACTTTCCCTGTAGGAGATACCGCAAGACGTTTCTGTATATTGGGCACAGCGCTCTGCACGGTGTTAGCAGAGACTTTCCCGGGACAGTGAAACCCTATGTCAGAGACACTGAGAAGAAGCCCCAATGTTCCCTCCAGGCACTTTCAGTGTGGGTGCTTTCTCCACGTGGTTCCTGGTTTCACTGCGGCTCTGAAGAGAATGTTAGCAAAGAGGTAACCGGGACAGTGAAAACAGTACTCAAAGACAGGGAGAGCAAGCTCTCTCTTGGCACTTTGGATGTGGGACATACAGCGAGATGTTTGCTGCTTTTGCGTTTGGCTGTTGGGAGATTTACAGCACAAAGATATCTAGTTGATTTGAAGCAGTTCCGAGAAAGTCTAAACATAATCCCCACTTCTCCCTCCTGGCACTTTCCATGTGGGAGATATAGCAGGATGTATATTGGTTTTGAGGACAACTCAATGGACAGTGTAGGGAGAAAACCTCCTGGCTCCTTGAATGCCGTTTCTGGAGACACTGCGATCAATGTGGGAGATATGTCAAGATGTGTGTTTGTTTTGAGGACGTCTCTCTGGAGAGTCTTAGCAAAGAGGTCACACAGATAATCAGAGCAATTCTCAGAGACACTGAGAACAAGCTCCGCAATTCCCTCCTGGCACTTTCCCTGTAGGAGATACCGCAAGACGTTTCTGTATATTGGGCACAGCGCTCTGCACGGTGTTAGCAGAGACTTTCCCGGGACAGTGAAACCCTATGTCAGAGACACTGAGAAGAAGCCCCAATGTTCCCTCCAGGCACTTTCAGTGTGGGTGCTTTCTCCACGTGGTTCCTGGTTTCACTGCAGCTCTGAAGAGAATGTTAGCAAAGAGGTAACCGGGACAGTGAAAACAGTACTCAAAGACAGGGAGAGCAAGCTCTCTCTTGGCACTTTGGATGTGGGACATACAGCGAGATGTTTGCTGCTTTTGCGTTTGGCTGTTGGGAGATTTACAGCACAAAGATATCTAGTTGATTTGAAGCAGTTCCGAGAAAGTCTAAACATAATCCCCACTTCTCCCTCCTGGCACTTTCCATGTGGGAGATATAGCAGGATGTATATTGGTTTTGAGGACAACTCAATGGACAGTGTAGGGAGAAAAGGTCCTGGCTCCTTGAATGCCGTTTCTGGAGACACTGCGATCAATGTGGGAGATATGTCAAGATGTGTGTTTGTTTTGAGGACGGCTCTCTGGAGAGTCTTAGCAAAGAGGTCACACAGATAATCAGAGCAATTCTCAGAGACACTGAGAACAAGCTCCACAATTCCCTCCTGGCACTTTCCCTGTAGGAGATACCGCAAGACGTTTCTGTATATTGGGCACAGCGCTCTGCACGGTGTTAGCAGAGACTTTCCCGGGACAGTGAAACCCTATGTCAGAGACACTGAGAAGAAGCCCCAATGTTCCCTCCAGGCACTTTCAGTGTGGGTGCTTTCTCCACGTGGTTCCTGGTTTCACTGCGGCTCTGAAGAGAATGTTAGCAAAGAGGTAACCGGGACAGTGAAAACAGTACTCAAAGACAGGGAGAGCAAGCTCTCTCTTGGCACTTTGGATGTGGGACATACAGCGAGATGTTTGCTGCTTTTGCGTTTGGCTGTTGGGAGATTTACAGCACAAAGATATCTAGTTGATTTGAAGCAGTTCCGAGAAAGTCTAAACATAATCCCCACTTCTCCCTCCTGGCACTTTCCATGTGGGAGATATAGCAGGATGTATATTGGTTTTGAGGACAACTCAATGGACAGTGTAGGGAGAAAACCTCCTGGCTCCTTGAATGCCGTTTCTGGAGACACTGCGATCAATGTGGGAGATATGTCAAGATGTGTGTTTGTTTTGAGGACGGCTCTCTGGAGAGTCTTAGCAAAGAGGTCACACAGATAATCAGAGCAATTCTCAGAGACACTGAGAACAAGCTCCGCAATTCCCTCCTGGCACTTTCCCTGTAGGAGATACCGCAAGACGTTTCTGTATATTGGGCACAGCGCTCTGCACGGTGTTAGCAGAGACTTTCCCGGGACAGTGAAACCCTATGTCAGAGACACTGAGAAGAAGCCCCAATGTTCCCTCCAGGCACTTTCAGTGTGGGTGCTTTCTCCACGTGGTTCCTGGTTTCACTGCAGCTCTGAAGAGAATGTTAGCAAAGAGGTAACCGGGACAGTGAAAACAGTACTCAAAGACAGGGAGAGCAAGCTCTCTCTTGGCACTTTGCATTTGGGACATACAGCGAGATGTTTGCTGCTTTTGCGTTTGGCTGTTGGGAGATTTACAGCACAAAGATATCTAGTTGATTTGAAGCAGTTCCGAGAAAGTCTAAACATAATCCCCACTTCTCCCTCCTGGCACTTTCCATGTGGGAGATATAGCAGGATGTATATTGGTTTTGAGGACAACTCAATGGACAGTGTAGGGAGAAAAGGTCCTGGCTCCTTGAATGCCGTTTCTGGAGACACTGCGATCAATGTGGGAGATATGTCAAGATGTGTGTTTGTTTTGAGGACGGCTCTCTGGAGAGTCTTAGCAAAGAGGTCACACAGATAATCAGAGCAATTCTCAGAGACACTGAGAACAAGCTCCACAATTCCCTCCTGGCACTTTCCCTGTAGGAGATACCGCAAGACGTTTCTGTATATTGGGCACAGCGCTCTGCACGATGTTAGCAGAGACTTTCCCGGGACAGTGAAACCCTATGTCAGAGACACTGAGAAGAAGCCCCAATGTTCCCTCCAGGCACTTTCAGTGTGGGTGCTTTCTCCACGTGGTTCCTGGTTTCACTGCAGCTCTGAAGAGAATGTTAGCAAAGAGGTAACCGGGACAGTGAAAACAGTACTCAAAGACAGGGAGAGCAAGCTCTCTCTTGGCACTTTGGATGTGGGACATACAGCGAGATGTTTGCTGCTTTTGCGTTTGGCTGTTGGGAGATTTACAGCACAAAGATATCTAGTTGATTTGAAGCAGTTCCGAGAAAGTCTAAACATAATCCCCACTTCTCCCTCCTGGCACTTTCCATGTGGGAGATATAGCAGGATGTATATTGGTTTTGAGGACAACTCAATGGACAGTGTAGGGAGAAAAGGTCCTGGCTCCTTGAATGCCGTTTCTGGAGACACTGCGATCAATGTGGGAGATATGTCAAGGTGTGTGTTTGTTTTGAGGACGGCTCTCTGGAGAGTCTTAGCAAAGAGGTCACACAGATAATCAGAGCAATTCTCAGAGACACTGAGAACAAGCTCCACAATTCCCTCCTGGCACTTTCCCTGTAGGAGATACCGCAAGACGTTTCTGTATATTGGGCACAGCGCTCTGCACGGTGTTAGCAGAGACTTTCCCGGGACAGTGAAACCCTATGTCAGAGACACTGAGAAGAAGCCCCAATGTTCCCTCCAGGCACTTTCAGTGTGGGTGCTTTCTCCACGTGGTTCCTGGTTTCACTGCGGCTCTGAAGAGAATGTTAGCAAAGAGGTAACCGGGACAGTGAAAACAGTACTCAAAGACAGGGAGAGCAAGCTCTCTCTTGGCACTTTGGATGTGGGACATACAGCGAGATGTTTGCTGCTTTTGCGTTTGGCTGTTGGGAGATTTACAGCACAAAGATATCTAGTTGATTTGAAGCAGTTCCGAGAAAGTCTAAACATAATCCCCACTTCTCCCTCCTGGCACTTTCCATGTGGGAGATATAGCAGGATGTATATTGGTTTTGAGGACAACTCAATGGACAGTGTAGGGAGAAAACCTCCTGGCTCCTTGAATGCCGTTTCTGGAGACACTGCGATCAATGTGGGAGATATGTCAAGATGTGTGTTTGTTTTGAGGACGGCTCTCTGGAGAGTCTTAGCAAAGAGGTCACACAGATAATCAGAGCAATTCTCAGAGACACTGAGAACAAGCTCCGCAATTCCCTCCTGGCACTTTCCCTGTAGGAGATACCGCAAGACGTTTCTGTATATTGGGCACAGCGCTCTGCACGGTGTTAGCAGAGACTTTCCCGGGACAGTGAAACCCTATGTCAGAGACACTGAGAAGAAGCCCCAATGTTCCCTCCAGGCACTTTCAGTGTGGGTGCTTTCTCCACGTGGTTCCTGGTTTCACTGCAGCTCTGAAGAGAATGTTAGCAAAGAGGTAACCGGGACAGTGAAAACAGTACTCAAAGACAGGGAGAGCAAGCTCTCTCTTGGCACTTTGCATTTGGGACATACAGCGAGATGTTTGCTGCTTTTGCGTTTGGCTGTTGGGAGATTTACAGCACAAAGATATCTAGTTGATTTGAAGCAGTTCCGAGAAAGTCTAAACATAATCCCCACTTCTCCCTCCTGGCACTTTCCATGTGGGAGATATAGCAGGATGTATATTGGTTTTGAGGACAACTCAATGGACAGTGTAGGGAGAAAAGGTCCTGGCTCCTTGAATGCCGTTTCTGGAGACACTGCGATCAATGTGGGAGATATGTCAAGATGTGTGTTTGTTTTGAGGACGGCTCTCTGGAGAGTCTTAGCAAAGAGGTCACACAGATAATCAGAGCAATTCTCAGAGACACTGAGAACAAGCTCCACAATTCCCTCCTGGCACTTTCCCTGTAGGAGATACCGCAAGACGTTTCTGTATATTGGGCACAGCGCTCTGCACGGTGTTAGCAGAGACTTTCCCGGGACAGTGAAACCCTATGTCAGAGACACTGAGAAGAAGCCCCAATGTTCCCTCCAGGCACTTTCAGTGTGGGTGCTTTCTCCACGTGGTTCCTGGTTTCACTGCAGCTCTGAAGAGAATGTTAGCAAAGAGGTAACCGGGACAGTGAAAACAGTACTCAAAGACAGGGAGAGCAAGCTCTCTCTTGGCACTTTGGATGTGGGACATACAGCGAGATGTTTGCTGCTTTTGCGTTTGGCTGTTGGGAGATTTACAGCACAAAGATATCTAGTTGATTTGAAGCAGTTCCGAGAAAGTCTAAACATAATCCCCACTTCTCCCTCCTGGCACTTTCCATGTGGGAGATATAGCAGGATGTATATTGGTTTTGAGGACAACTCAATGGACAGTGTAGGGAGAAAAAGTCCTGGCTCCTTGAATGCCGTTTCTGGAGACACTGCGATCAATGTGGGAGATATGTCAAGATGTGTGTTTGTTTTGAGGACGGCTCTCTGGAGAGTCTTAGCAAAGAGGTCACACAGATAATCAGAGCAATTCTCAGAGACACTGAGAACAAGCTCCGCAATTCCCTCCTGGCACTTTCCCTGTAGGAGATACCGCAAGACGTTTCTGTATATTGGGCACAGCGCTCTGCACGGTGTTAGCAGAGACTTTCCCGGGACAGTGAAACCCTATGTCAGAGACACTGAGAAGAAGCCCCAATGTTCCCTCCAGGCACTTTCAGTGTGGGTGCTTTCTCCACGTGGTTCCTGGTTTCACTGCAGCTCTGAAGAGAATGTTAGCAAAGAGGTAACCGGGACAGTGAAAACAGTACTCAAAGACAGGGAGAGCAAGCTCTCTCTTGGCACTTTGGATGTGGGACATACAGCGAGATGTTTGCTGCTTTTGCGTTTGGCTGTTGGGAGATTTACAGCACAAAGATATCTAGTTGATTTGAAGCAGTTCCGAGAAAGTCTAAACATAATCCCCACTTCTCCCTCCTGGCACTTTCCATGTGGGAGATATAGCAGGATGTATATTGGTTTTGAGGACAACTCAATGGACAGTGTAGGGAGAAAAAGTCCTGGCTCCTTGAATGCCGTTTCTGGAGACACTGCGATCAATGTGGGAGATATGTCAAGATGTGTGTTTGTTTTGAGGACGGCTCTCTGGAGAGTCTTAGCAAAGAGGTCACACAGATAATCAGAGCAATTCTCAGAGACACTGAGAACAAGCTCCGCAATTCCCTCCTGGCACTTTCCCTGTAGGAGATACCGCAAGACGTTTCTGTATATTGGGCACAGCGCTCTGCACGGTGTTAGCAGAGACTTTCCCGGGACAGTGAAACCCTATGTCAGAGACACTGAGAAGAAGCCCCAATGTTCCCTCCAGGCACTTTCAGTGTGGGTGCTTTCTCCACGTGGTTCCTGGTTTCACTGCAGCTCTGAAGAGAATGTTAGCAAAGAGGTAACCGGGACAGTGAAAACAGTACTCAAAGACAGGGAGAGCAAGCTCTCTCTTGGCACTTTGGATGTGGGACATACAGCGAGATGTTTGCTGCTTTTGCGTTTGGCTGTTGGGAGATTTACAGCACAAAGATATCTAGTTGATTTGAAGCAGTTCCGAGAAAGTCTAAACATAATCCCCACTTCTCCCTCCTGGCACTTTCCATGTGGGAGATATAGCAGGATGTATATTGGTTTTGAGGACAACTCAATGGACAGTGTAGGGAGAAAAGGTCCTGGCTCCTTGAATGCCGTTTCTGGAGACACTGCGATCAATGTGGGAGATATGTCAAGATGTGTGTTTGTTTTGAGGACGGCTCTCTGGAGAGTCTTAGCAAAGAGGTCACACAGATAATCAGAGCAATTCTCAGAGACACTGAGAACAAGCTCGACAATTCCCTCCTGGCACTTCCCCTGTAGGAGATACCGCAAGACGTTTCTGTATATTGGGCACAGCGCTCTGCACGGTGTTAGCAGAGACTTTCCCGGGACAGTGAAACCCTATGTCAGAGACACTGAGAAGAAGCCCCAATGTTCCCTCCAGGCACTTTCAGTGTGGGTGCTTTCTCCACGTGGTTCCTGGTTTCACTGCAGCTCTGAAGAGAATGTTAGCAAAGAGGTAACCGGGACAGTGAAAACAGTACTCAAAGACAGGGAGAGCAAGCTCTCTCTTGGCACTTTGGATGTGGGACATACAGCGAGATGTTTGCTGCTTTTGCGTTTGGCTGTTGGGAGATTTACAGCACAAAGATATCTAGTTGATTTGAAGCAGTTCCGAGAAAGTCTAAACATAATCCCCACTTCTCCCTCCTGGCACTTTCCATGTGGGAGATATAGCAGGATGTATATTGGTTTTGAGGACAACTCAATGGACAGTGTAGGGAGAAAAAGTCCTGGCTCCTTGAATGCCGTTTCTGGAGACACTGCGATCAATGTGGGAGATATGTCAAGATGTGTGTTTGTTTTGAGGACGGCTCTCTGGAGAGTCTTAGCAAAGAGGTCACACAGATAATCAGAGCAATTCTCAGAGACACTGAGAACAAGCTCCGCAATTCCCTCCTGGCACTTTCCCTGTAGGAGATACCGCAAGACGTTTCTGTATATTGGGCACAGCGCTCTGCACGGTGTTAGCAGAGACTTTCCCGGGACAGTGAAACCCTATGTCAGAGACACTGAGAAGAAGCCCCAATGTTCCCTCCAGGCACTTTCAGTGTGGGTGCTTTCTCCACGTGGTTCCTGGTTTCACTGCAGCTCTGAAGAGAATGTTAGCAAAGAGGTAACCGGGACAGTGAAAACAGTACTCAAAGACAGGGAGAGCAAGCTCTCTCTTGGCACTTTGGATGTGGGACATACAGCGAGATGTTTGCTGCTTTTGCGTTTGGCTGTTGGGAGATTTACAGCACAAAGATATCTAGTTGATTTGAAGCAGTTCCGAGAAAGTCTAAACATAATCCCCACTTCTCCCTCCTGGCACTTTCCATGTGGGAGATATAGCAGGATGTATATTGGTTTTGAGGACAACTCAATGGACAGTGTAGGGAGAAAAAGTCCTGGCTCCTTGAATGCCGTTTCTGGAGACACTGCGATCAATGTGGGAGATATGTCAAGATGTGTGTTTGTTTTGAGGACGGCTCTCTGGAGAGTCTTAGCAAAGAGGTCACACAGATAATCAGAGCAATTCTCAGAGACACTGAGAACAAGCTCCGCAATTCCCTCCTGGCACTTTCCCTGTAGGAGATACCGCAAGACGTTTCTGTATATTGGGCACAGCGCTCTGCACGGTGTTAGCAGAGACTTTCCCGGGACAGTGAAACCCTATGTCAGAGACACTGAGAAGAAGCCCCAATGTTCCCTCCAGGCACTTTCAGTGTGGGTGCTTTCTCCACGTGGTTCCTGGTTTCACTGCAGCTCTGAAGAGAATGTTAGCAAAGAGGTAACCGGGACAGTGAAAACAGTACTCAAAGACAGGGAGAGCAAGCTCTCTCTTGGCACTTTGGATGTGGGACATACAGCGAGATGTTTGCTGCTTTTGCGTTTGGCTGTTGGGAGATTTACAGCACAAAGATATCTAGTTGATTTGAAGCAGTTCCGAGAAAGTCTAAACATAATCCCCACTTCTCCCTCCTGGCACTTTCCATGTGGGAGATATAGCAGGATGTATATTGGTTTTGAGGACAACTCAATGGACAGTGTAGGGAGAAAAGGTCCTGGCTCCTTGAATGCCGTTTCTGGAGACACTGCGATCAATGTGGGAGATATGTCAAGATGTGTGTTTGTTTTGAGGACGGCTCTCTGGAGAGTCTTAGCAAAGAGGTCACACAGATAATCAGAGCAATTCTCAGAGACACTGAGAACAAGCTCCACAATTCCCTCCTGGCACTTTCCCTGTAGGAGATACCGCAAGACGTTTCTGTATATTGGGCACAGCGCTCTGCACGGTGTTAGCAGAGACTTTCCCGGGACAGTGAAACCCTATGTCAGAGACACTGAGAAGAAGCCCCAATGTTCCCTCCAGGCACTTTCAGTGTGGGTGCTTTCTCCACGTGGTTCCTGGTTTCACTGCAGCTCTGAAGAGAATGTTAGCAAAGAGGTAACCGGGACAGTGAAAACAGTACTCAAAGACAGGGAGAGCAAGCTCTCTCTTGGCACTTTGGATGTGGGACATACAGCGAGATGTTTGCTGCTTTTGCGTTTGGCTGTTGGGAGATTTACAGCACAAAGATATCTAGTTGATTTGAAGCAGTTCCGAGAAAGTCTAAACATAATCCCCACTTCTCCCTCCTGGCACTTTCCATGTGGGAGATATAGCAGGATGTATATTGGTTTTGAGGACAACTCAATGGACAGTGTAGGGAGAAACGGTCCTGGCTCCTTGAATGCCGTTCCTGGAGACACTGCGATCAATGTGGGAGATATGTCAAGATGTGTGTTTGTTTTGAGGACGGCTCTCTGGAGAGTCTTAGCAAAGAGGTCACACAGATAATCAGAGCAATTCTCAGAGACACTGAGAACAAGCTCCGCAATTCCCTCCTGGCACTTTCCCTGTAGGAGATACCGCAAGACGTTTCTGTATATTGGGCACAGCGCTCTGCACGGTGTTAGCAGAGACTTTCCCGGGACAGTGAAACCCTATGTCAGAGACACTGAGAAGAAGCCCCAATGTTCCCTCCAGGCACTTTCAGTGTGGGTGCTTTCTCCACGTGGTTCCTGGTTTCACTGCAGCTCTGAAGAGAATGTTAGCAAAGAGGTAACCGGGACAGTGAAAACAGTACTCAAAGACAGGGAGAGCAAGCTCTCTCTTGGCACTTTGGATGTGGGACATACAGCGAGATGTTTGCTGCTTTTGCGTTTGGCTCTTGGGAGATTTACAGCACAAAGATATCTAGTTGATTTGAAGCAGTTCCGAGAAAGTCTAAACATAATCCCCACTTCTCCCTCCTGGCACTTTCCATGTGGGAGATATAGCAGGATGTATATTGGTTTTGAGGACAACTCAATGGACAGTGTAGGGAGAAAAGGTCCTGGCTCCTTGAATGCCGTTTCTGGAGACACTGCGATCAATGTGGGAGATATGTCAAGATGTGTGTTTGTTTTGAGGACGGCTCTCTGGAGAGTCTTAGCAAAGAGGTCACACAGATAATCAGAGCAATTCTCAGAGACACTGAGAACAAGCTCCACAATTCCCTCCTGGCACTTTCCCTGTAGGAGATACCGCAAGACGTTTCTGTATATTGGGCACAGCGCTCTGCACGGTGTTAGCAGAGACTTTCCCGGGACAGTGAAACCCTATGTCAGAGACACTGAGAAGAAGCCCCAATGTTCCCTCCAGGCACTTTCAGTGTGGGTGCTTTCTCCACGTGGTTCCTGGTTTCACTGCAGCTCTGAAGAGAATGTTAGCAAAGAGGTAACCGGGACAGTGAAAACAGTACTCAAAGACAGGGAGAGCAAGCTCTCTCTTGGCACTTTGGATGTGGGACATACAGCGAGATGTTTGCTGCTTTTGCGTTTGGCTGTTGGGAGATTTACAGCACAAAGATATCTAGTTGATTTGAAGCAGTTCCGAGAAAGTCTAAACATAATCCCCACTTCTCCCTCCTGGCACTTTCCATGTGGGAGATATAGCAGGATGTATATTGGTTTTGAGGACAACTCAATGGACAGTGTAGGGAGAAACGGTCCTGGCTCCTTGAATGCCGTTCCTGGAGACACTGCGATCAATGTGGGAGATATGTCAAGATGTGTGTTTGTTTTGAGGACGGCTCTCTGGAGAGTCTTAGCAAAGAGGTCACACAGATAATCAGAGCAATTCTCAGAGACACTGAGAACAAGCTCCGCAATTCCCTCCTGGCACTTTCCCTGTAGGAGATACCGCAAGACGTTTCTGTATATTGGGCACAGCGCTCTGCACGGTGTTAGCAGAGACTTTCCCGGGACAGTGAAACCCTATGTCAGAGACACTGAGAAGAAGCCCCAATGTTCCCTCCAGGCACTTTCAGTGTGGGTGCTTTCTCCACGTGGTTCCTGGTTTCACTGCAGCTCTGAAGAGAATGTTAGCAAAGAGGTAACCGGGACAGTGAAAACAGTACTCAAAGACAGGGAGAGCAAGCTCTCTCTTGGCACTTTGGATGTGGGACATACAGCGAGATGTTTGCTGCTTTTGCGTTTGGCTGTTGGGAGATTTACAGCACAAAGATATCTAGTTGATTTGAAGCAGTTCCGAGAAAGTCTAAATATAATCCCCACTTCTCCCTCCTGGCACTTTCCATGTGGGAGATATAGCAGGATGTATATTGGTTTTGAGGACAACTCAATGGACAGTGTAGGGAGAAAAGGTCCTGGCTCCTTGAATGCCGTTTCTGGAGACACTGCGATCAATGTGGGAGATATGTCAAGATGTGTGTTTGTTTTGAGGACGGCTCTCTGGAGAGTCTTAGCAAAGAGGTCACACAGATAATCAGAGCAATTCTCAGAGACACTGAGAACAAGCTCCACAATTCCCTCCTGGCACTTTCCCTGTAGGAGATACCGCAAGACGTTTCTGTATATTGGGCACAGCGCTCTGCACGGTGTTAGCAGAGACTTTCCCGGGACAGTGAAACCCTATGTCAGAGACACTGAGAAGAAGCCCCAATGTTCCCTCCAGGCACTTTCAGTGTGGGTGCTTTCTCCACGTGGTTCCTGGTTTCACTGCAGCTCTGAAGAGAATGTTAGCAAAGAGGTAACCGGGACAGTGAAAACAGTACTCAAAGACAGGGAGAGCAAGCTCTCTCTTGGCACTTTGGATGTGGGACATACAGCGAGATGTTTGCTGCTTTTGCGTTTGGCTGTTGGGAGATTTACAGCACAAAGATATCTAGTTGATTTGAAGCAGTTCCGAGAAAGTCTAAACATAATCCCCACTTCTCCCTCCTGGCACTTTCCATGTGGGAGATATAGCAGGATGTATATTGGTTTTGAGGACAACTCAATGGACAGTGTAGGGAGAAAAAGTCCTGGCTCCTTGAATGCCGTTTCTGGAGACACTGCGATCAATGTGGGAGATATGTCAAGATGTGTGTTTGTTTTGAGGACGGCTCTCTGGAGAGTCTTAGCAAAGAGGTCACACAGATAATCAGAGCAATTCTCAGAGACACTGAGAACAAGCTCCACAATTCCCTCCTGGCACTTTCCCTGTAGGAGATACCGCAAGACGTTTCTGTATATTGGGCACAGCGCTCTGCACGGTGTTAGCAGAGACTTTCCCGGGACAGTGAAACCCTATGTCAGAGACACTGAGAAGAAGCCCCAATGTTCCCTCCAGGCACTTTCAGTGTGGGTGCTTTCTCCACGTGGTTCCTGGTTTCACTGCAGCTCTGAAGAGAATGTTAGCAAAGAGGTAACCGGGACAGTGAAAACAGTACTCAAAGACAGGGAGAGCAAGCTCTCTCTTGGCACTTTGGATGTGGGACATACAGCGAGATGTTTGCTGCTTTTGCGTTTGGCTGTTGGGAGATTTACAGCACAAAGATATCTAGTTGATTTGAAGCAGTTCCGAGAAAGTCTAAACATAATCCCCACTTCTCCCTCCTGGCACTTTCCATGTGGGAGATATAGCAGGATGTATATTGGTTTTGAGGACAACTCAATGGACAGTGTAGGGAGAAAAGGTCCTGGCTCCTTGAATGCCGTTTCTGGAGACACTGCGATCAATGTGGGAGATATGTCAAGATGTGTGTTTGTTTTGAGGACGGCTCTCTGGAGAGTCTTAGCAAAGAGGTCACACAGATAATCATAGCAATTCTCAGAGACACTGAGAACAAGCTCCGCAATTCCCTCCTGGCACTTTCCCTGTAGGAGATACCGCAAGACGTTTCTGTATATTGGGCACAGCGCTCTGCACGGTGTTAGCACAGACTTTCCCGGGACAGTGAAACCCTATGTCAGAGACACTGAGAAGAAGCCCCAATGTTCCCTCCAGGCACTTTCAGTGTGGGTGCTTTCTCCACGTGGTTCCTGGTTTCACTGCAGCTCTGAAGAGAATGTTAGCAAAGAGGTAACCGGGACACTGAAAACAGTACTCAAAGACAGGGAGAGCAAGCTCTCTCTTGGCACTTTGCATGTGGGACATACAGCGAGATGTTTGCTGCTTTTGCGTTTGGCTGTTGGGAGATTTACAGCACAAAGATATCTAGTTGATTTGAAGCAGTTCCGAGAAAGTCTAAAGATAATCCCCACTTCTCCCTCCTGGCACTTTCCATGTGGGAGATATAGCAGGATGTATATTGGTTTTGAGGACAACTCAATGGACAGTGTAGGGAGAAAAGGTCCTGGCTCCTTGAATGCCGTTCCTGGAGACACTGCGATCAATGTGGGAGATATGTCAAGATGTGTGTTTGTTTTGAGGACGGCTCTCTGGAGAGTCTTAGCAAAGAGGTCACACAGATAATCAGAGCAATTCTCAGAGACACTGAGAACAAGCTCCGCAATTCCCTCCTGGCACTTTCCCTGTAGGAGATACCGCAAGACGTTTCTGTATATTGGGCACAGCGCTCTGCACGGTGTTAGCAGAGACTTTCCCGGGACAGTGAAACCCTATGTCAGAGACACTGAGAAGAAGCCCCAATGTTCCCTCCAGGCACTTTCAGTGTGGGTGCTTTCTCCACGTGGTTCCTGGTTTCACTGCAGCTCTGAAGAGAATGTTAGCAAAGAGGTAACCGGGACAGTGAAAACAGTACTCAAAGACAGGGAGAGCAAGCTCTCTCTTGGCACTTTGGATGTGGGACATACAGCGAGATGTTTGCTGCTTTTGCGTTTGGCTGTTGGGAGATTTACAGCACAAAGATATCTAGTTGATTTGAAGCAGTTCCGAGAAAGTCTAAACATAATCCCCACTTCTCCCTCCTGGCACTTTCCATGTGGGAGATATAGCAGGATGTATATTGGTTTTGAGGACAACTCAATGGACAGTGTAGGGAGAAAACCTCCTGGCTCCTTGAATGCCGTTTCTGGAGACACTGCGATCAATGTGGGAGATATGTCAAGATGTGTGTTTGTTTTGAGGACGGCTCTCTGGAGAGTCTTAGCAAAGAGGTCACACAGATAATCAGAGCAATTCTCAGAGACACTGAGAACAAGCTCCACAATTCCCTCCTGGCACTTTCCCTGTAGGAGATACCGCAAGACGTTTCTGTATATTGGGCACAGCGCTCTGCAGGGTGTTAGCAGAGACTTTCCCGGGACAGTGAAACCCTATGTCAGAGACACTGAGAAGAAGCCCCAATGTTCCCTCCAGGCACTTTCAGTGTGGGTGCTTTCTCCACGTGGTTCCTGGTTTCACTGTAGCTCTGAAGAGAATGTTAGCAAAGAGGTAACCGGGACAGTGAAAACAGTACTCAAAGACAGGGAGAGCAAGCTCTCTCTTGGCACTTTGGATGTGGGACATACAGCGAGATGTTTGCTGCTTTTGCGTTTGGCTGTTGGGAGATTTACAGCACAAAGATATCTAGTTGATTTGAAGCAGTTCTGAGAAAGTCTAAACATAATCCCCACTTCTCCCTCCTGGCACTTTCCATGTGGGAGATATAGCAGGATGTATATTGGTTTTGAGGACAACTCAATGGACAGTGTAGGGAGAAAACCTCCTGGCTCCTTGAATGCCGTTTCTGGAGACACTGTGATCAATGTGGGAGATATGTCAAGATGTGTGTTTGTTTTGAGGACGGCTCTCTGGAGAGTCTTAGCAAAGAGGTCACACAGATAATCAGAGCAATTCTCAGAGACACTGAGAACAAGCTCCACAATTCCCTCCTGGCACTTTCCCTGTAGGAGATACCGCAAGACGTTTCTGTATATTGGGCACAGCGCTCTGCACGGTGTTAGCAGAGACTTTCCCGGGACAGTGAAACCCTATGTCAGAGACACTGAGAAGAAGCCCCAATGTTCCCTCCAGGCACTTTCAGTGTGGGTGCTTTCTCCACGTGGTTCCTGGTTTCACTGCAGCTCTGAAGAGAATGTTAGCAAAGAGGTAACCGGGACAGTGAAAACAGTACTCAAAGACAGGGAGAGCAAGCTCTCTCTTGGCACTTTGGATGTGGGACATACAGCGAGATGTTTGCTGCTTTTGCGTTTGGCTGTTGGGAGATTTACAGCACAAAGATATCTAGTTGATTTGAAGCAGTTCCGAGAAAGTCTAAACATAATCCCCACTTCTCCCTCCTGGCACTTTCCATGTGGGAGATATAGCAGGATGTATATTGGTTTTGAGGACAACTCAATGGACAGTGTAGGGAGAAAAGGTCCTGGCTCCTTGAATGCCGTTTCTGGAGACACTGCGATCAATGTGGGAGATATGTCAAGATGTGTGTTTGTTTTGAGGACGGCTCTCTGGAGAGTCTTAGCAAAGAGGTCACACAGATAATCAGAGCAATTCTCAGAGACACTGAGAACAAGCTCCACAATTCCCTCCTGGCACTTTCCCTGTAGGAGATACCGCAAGACGTTTCTGTATATTGGGCACAGCGCTCTGCACGGTGTTAGCAGAGACTTTCCCGGGACAGTGAAACCCTATGTCAGAGACACTGAGAAGAAGCCCCAATGTTCCCTCCAGGCACTTTCAGCGTGGGTGCTTTCTCCACGTGGTTCCTGGTTTCACTGCGGCTCTGAAGAGAATGTTAGCAAAGAGGTAACCGGGACAGTGAAAACAGTACTCAAAGACAGGGAGAGCAAGCTCTCTCTTGGCACTTTGGATGTGGGACATACAGCGAGATGTTTGCTGCTTTTGCGTTTGGCTGTTGGGAGATTTACAGCACAAAGATATCTAGTTGATTTGAAGCAGTTCCGAGAAAGTCTAAACATAATCCCCTCTTCTCCCTCCTGGCACTTTCCATGTGGGAGATATAGCAGGATGTATATTGGTTTTGAGGACAACTCAATGGACAGTGTAGGGAGAAAAGGTCCTGGCTCCTTGAATGCCGTTTCTGGAGACACTGCGATCAATGTGGGAGATATGTCAAGATGTGTGTTTGTTTTGAGGACGGCTCTCTGGAGAGTCTTAGCAAAGAGGTCACACAGATAATCAGAGCAATTCTCAGAGACACTGAGAACAAGCTCGACAATTCCCTCCTGGCACTTTCCCTGTAGGAGATACCGCAAGACGTTTCTGTATATTGGGCACAGCGCTCTGCACGGTGTTAGCACAGACTTTCCCGGGACAGTGAAACCCTATGTCAGAGACACTGAGAAGAAGCCCCAATGTTCCCTCCAGGCACTTTCAGTGTGGGTGCTTTCTCCACGTGGTTCCTGGTTTCACTGCAGCTCTGAAGAGAATGTTAGCAAAGAGGTAACCGGGACAGTGAAAACAGTACTCAAAGACAGGGAGAGCAAGCTCTCTCTTGGCACTTTGGATGCGGGACATACAGCGAGATGTTTGCTGCTTTTGCGTTTGGCTGTTGGGAGATTTACAGCACAAAGATATCTAGTTGATTTGAAGCAGTTCCGAGAAAGTCTAAACATAATCCCCACTTCTCCCTCCTGGCACTTTCCATGTGGGAGATATAGCAGGATGTATATTGGTTTTGAGGACAACTCAATGGACAGTGTAGGGAGAAAACCTCCTGGCTCCTTGAATGCCGTTTCTGGAGACACTGCGATCAATGTGGGAGATATGTCAAGATGTGTGTTTGTTTTGAGGACGGCTCTCTGGAGAGTCTTAGCAAAGAGGTCACACAGATAATCAGAGCAATTCTCAGAGACACTGAGAACAAGCTCCACAATTCCCTCCTGGCACTTTCCCTGTAGGAGATACCGCAAGACCTTTCTGTATATTGGGCACAGTGCTCTGCACGGTGTTAGCAGACACTTTCCCGGGACAGTGAAACCCTATGTCAGAGACACTGAGAAGAAGCCCCAATGTTCCCTCCAGGCACTTTCAGTGTGGGTGCTTTCTCCACGTGGTTCCTGGTTTCACTGCAGCTCTGAAGAGAATGTTAGCAAAGAGGTAACCGGGACAGTGAAAACAGTACTCAAAGACAGGGAGAGCAAGCTCTCTCTTGGCACTTTGGATGTGGGACATACAGCGAGATGTTTGCTGCTTTTGCGTTTGGCTGTTGGGAGATTTACAGCACAAAGATATCTAGTTGATTTGAAGCAGTTCCGAGAAAGTCTAAACATAATCCCCACTTCTCCCTCCTGGCACTTTCCATGTGGGAGATATAGCAGGATGTATATTGGTTTTGAGGACAACTCAATGGACAGTGTAGGGAGAAAAAGTCCTGGCTCCTTGAATGCCGTTTCTGGAGACACTGCGATCAATGTGGGAGATATGTCAAGATGTGTGTTTGTTTTGAGGACGGCTCTCTGGAGAGTCTTAGCAAAGAGGTCACACAGATAATCAGAGCAATTCTCAGAGACACTGAGAACAAGCTCCACAATTCCCTCCTGGCACTTTCCCTGTAGGAGATACCGCAAGACGTTTCTGTATATTGGGCACAGCGCTCTGCACGGTGTTAGCAGAGACTTTCCCGGGACAGTGAAACCCTATGTCAGAGACACTGAGAAGAAGCCCCAATGTTCCCTCCAGGCACTTTCAGTGTGGGTGCTTTCTCCACGTGGTTCCTGGTTTCACTGCAGCTCTGAAGAGAATGTTAGCAAAGAGGTAACCGGGACAGTGAAAACAGTACTCAAAGACAGGGAGAGCAAGCTCTCTCTTGGCACTTTGGATGTGGGACATACAGCGAGATGTTTGCTGCTTTTGCGTTTGGCTGTTGGGAGATTTACAGCACAAAGATATCTAGTTGATTTGAAGCAGTTCCGAGAAAGTCTAAACATAATCCCCACTTCTCCCTCCTGGCACTTTCCATGTGGGAGATATAGCAGGATGTATATTGGTTTTGAGGACAACTCAATGGACAGTGTAGGGAGAAAAGGTCCTGGCTCCTTGAATGCCGTTTCTGGAGACACTGCGATCAATGTGGGAGATATGTCAAGATGTGTGTTTGTTTTGAGGACGGCTCTCTGGAGAGTCTTAGCAAAGAGGTCACACAGATAATCATAGCAATTCTCAGAGACACTGAGAACAAGCTCCGCAATTCCCTCCTGGCACTTTCCCTGTAGGAGATACCGCAAGACGTTTCTGTATATTGGGCACAGCGCTCTGCACGGTGTTAGCACAGACTTTCCCGGGACAGTGAAACCCTATGTCAGAGACACTGAGAAGAAGCCCCAATGTTCCCTCCAGGCACTTTCAGTGTGGGTGCTTTCTCCACGTGGTTCCTGGTTTCACTGCAGCTCTGAAGAGAATGTTAGCAAAGAGGTAACCGGGACACTGAAAACAGTACTCAAAGACAGGGAGAGCAAGCTCTCTCTTGGCACTTTGCATGTGGGACATACAGCGAGATGTTTGCTGCTTTTGCGTTTGGCTGTTGGGAGATTTACAGCACAAAGATATCTAGTTGATTTGAAGCAGTTCCGAGAAAGTCTAAAGATAATCCCCACTTCTCCCTCCTGGCACTTTCCATGTGGGAGATATAGCAGGATGTATATTGGTTTTGAGGACAACTCAATGGACAGTGTAGGGAGAAAAGGTCCTGGCTCCTTGAATGCCGTTCCTGGAGACACTGTGATCAATGTGGGAGATATGTCAAGATGTGTGTTTGTTTTGAGGACGGCTCTCTGGAGAGTCTTAGCAAAGAGGTCACACAGATAATCAGAGCAATTCTCAGAGACACTGAGAACAAGCTCCGCAATTCCCTCCTGGCACTTTCCCTGTAGGAGATACCGCAAGACGTTTCTGTATATTGGGCACAGCGCTCTGCACGGTGTTAGCAGAGACTTTCCCGGGACAGTGAAACCCTATGTCAGAGACACTGAGAAGAAGCCCCAATGTTCCCTCCAGGCACTTTCAGTGTGGGTGCTTTCTCCACGTGGTTCCTGGTTTCACTGCAGCTCTGAAGAGAATGTTAGCAAAGAGGTAACCGGGACAGTGAAAACAGTACTCAAAGACAGGGAGAGCAAGCTCTCTCTTGGCACTTTGGATGTGGGACATACAGCGAGATGTTTGCTGCTTTTGCGTTTGGCTGTTGGGAGATTTACAGCACAAAGATATCTAGTTGATTTGAAGCAGTTCTGAGAAAGTCTAAACATAATCCCCACTTCTCCCTCCTGGCACTTTCCATGTGGGAGATATAGCAGGATGTATATTGGTTTTGAGGACAACTCAATGGACAGTGTAGGGAGAAAACCTCCTGGCTCCTTGAATGCCGTTTCTGGAGACACTGTGATCAATGTGGGAGATATGTCAAGATGTGTGTTTGTTTTGAGGACGGCTCTCTGGAGAGTCTTAGCAAAGAGGTCACACAGATAATCAGAGCAATTCTCAGAGACACTGAGAACAAGCTCCACAATTCCCTCCTGGCACTTTCCCTGTAGGAGATACCGCAAGACGTTTCTGTATATTGGGCACAGCGCTCTGCACGGTGTTAGCAGAGACTTTCCCGGGACAGTGAAACCCTATGTCAGAGACACTGAGAAGAAGCCCCAATGTTCCCTCCAGGCACTTTCAGTGTGGGTGCTTTCTCCACGTGGTTCCTGGTTTCACTGCAGCTCTGAAGAGAATGTTAGCAAAGAGGTAACCGGGACAGTGAAAACAGTACTCAAAGACAGGGAGAGCAAGCTCTCTCTTGGCACTTTGGATGTGGGACATACAGCGAGATGTTTGCTGCTTTTGCGTTTGGCTGTTGGGAGATTTACAGCACAAAGATATCTAGTTGATTTGAAGCAGTTCCGAGAAAGTCTAAACATAATCCCCACTTCTCCCTCCTGGCACTTTCCATGTGGGAGATATAGCAGGATGTATATTGGTTTTGAGGACAACTCAATGGACAGTGTAGGGAGAAAAGGTCCTGGCTCCTTGAATGCCGTTTCTGGAGACACTGCGATCAATGTGGGAGATATGTCAAGATGTGTGTTTGTTTTGAGGACGGCTCTCTGGAGAGTCTTAGCAAAGAGGTCACACAGATAATCAGAGCAATTCTCAGAGACACTGAGAACAAGCTCCACAATTCCCTCCTGGCACTTTCCCTGTAGGAGATACCGCAAGACGTTTCTGTATATTGGGCACAGCGCTCTGCACGGTGTTAGCAGAGACTTTCCCGGGACAGTGAAACCCTATGTCAGAGACACTGAGAAGAAGCCCCAATGTTCCCTCCAGGCACTTTCAGCGTGGGTGCTTTCTCCACGTGGTTCCTGGTTTCACTGCGGCTCTGAAGAGAATGTTAGCAAAGAGGTAACCGGGACAGTGAAAACAGTACTCAAAGACAGGGAGAGCAAGCTCTCTCTTGGCACTTTGGATGTGGGACATACAGCGAGATGTTTGCTGCTTTTGCGTTTGGCTGTTGGGAGATTTACAGCACAAAGATATCTAGTTGATTTGAAGCAGTTCCGAGAAAGTCTAAACATAATCCCCTCTTCTCCCTCCTGGCACTTTCCATGTGGGAGATATAGCAGGATGTATATTGGTTTTGAGGACAACTCAATGGACAGTGTAGGGAGAAAAGGTCCTGGCTCCTTGAATGCCGTTTCTGGAGACACTGCGATCAATGTGGGAGATATGTCAAGATGTGTGTTTGTTTTGAGGACGGCTCTCTGGAGAGTCTTAGCAAAGAGGTCACACAGATAATCAGAGCAATTCTCAGAGACACTGAGAACAAGCTCGACAATTCCCTCCTGGCACTTTCCCTGTAGGAGATACCGCAAGACGTTTCTGTATATTGGGCACAGCGCTCTGCACGGTGTTAGCAGAGACTTTCCCGGGACAGTGAAACCCTATGTCAGAGACACTGAGAAGAAGCCCCAATGTTCCCTCCAGGCACTTTCAGTGTGGGTGCTTTCTCCACGTGGTTCCTGGTTTCACTGCAGCTCTGAAGAGAATGTTAGCAAAGAGGTAACCGGGACAGTGAAAACAGTACTCAAAGACAGGGAGAGCAAGCTCTCTCTTGGCACTTTGGATGCGGGACATACAGCGAGATGTTTGCTGCTTTTGCGTTTGGCTGTTGGGAGATTTACAGCACAAAGATATCTAGTTGATTTGAAGCAGTTCCGAGAAAGTCTAAACATAATCCCCACTTCTCCCTCCTGGCACTTTCCATGTGGGAGATATAGCAGGATGTATATTGGTTTTGAGGACAACTCAATGGACAGTGTAGGGAGAAAACCTCCTGGCTCCTTGAATGCCGTTTCTGGAGACACTGCGATCAATGTGGGAGATATGTCAAGATGTGTGTTTGTTTTGAGGACGGCTCTCTGGAGAGTCTTAGCAAAGAGGTCACACAGATAATCAGAGCAATTCTCAGAGACACTGAGAACAAGCTCCACAATTCCCTCCTGGCACTTTCCCTGTAGGAGATACCGCAAGACCTTTCTGTATATTGGGCACAGTGCTCTGCACGGTGTTAGCAGAGACTTTCCCGGGACAGTGAAACCCTATGTCAGAGACACTGAGAAGAAGCCCCAATGTTCCCTCCAGGCACTTTCAGCGTGGGTGCTTTCTCCACGTGGTTCCTGGATTCACTGCAGCTCTGAAGAGAATGTTAGCAAAGAGGTAACCGGGACAGTGAAAACAGTACTCAAAGACAGGGAGAGCAAGCTCTCTCTTGGCACTTTGGATGTGGGACATACAGCGAGATGTTTGCTGCTTTTGCGTTTGGCTGTTGGGAGATTTACAGCACAAAGATATCTAGTTGATTTGAAGCATTTCCGAGAAAGTCTAAACATAATCCCCACTTCTCCCTCCTGGCACTTTCCATGTGGGAGATATAGCAGGATGTATATTGGTTTTGAGGACAACTCAATGGACAGTGTAGGGAGAAAAGGTCCTGGCTCCTTGAATGCCGTTTCTGGAGACACTGCGATCAATGTGGGAGATATGTCAAGATGTGTGTTTGTTTTGAGGACGGCTCTCTGGAGAGTCTTAGCAAAGAGGTCACACAGATAATCAGAGCAATTCTCAGAGACACTGAGAACAAGCTCGACAATTCCCTCCTGGCACTTTCCCTGTAGGAGATACCGCAAGACGTTTCTGTATATTGGGCACAGCGCTCTGCAGGGTGTTAGCAGAGACTTTCCCGGGACAGTGAAACCCTATGTCAGAGACACTGAGAAGAAGCCCCAATGTTCCCTCCAGGCACTTTCAGTGTGGGTGCTTTCTCCACGTGGTTCCTGGTTTCACTGCAGCTCTGAAGAGAATGTTAGCAAAGAGGTAACCGGGACAGTGAAAACAGTACTCAAAGACAGGGAGAGCAAGCTCTCTCTTGGCACTTTGGATGTGGGACATACAGCGAGATGTTTGCTGCTTTTGCGTTTGGCTGTTGGGAGATTTACAGCACAAAGATATCTAGTTGATTTGAAGCAGTTCCGAGAAAGTCTAAACATAATCCCCACTTCTCCCTCCTGGCACTTTCCATGTGGGAGATATAGCAGGATGTATATTGGTTTTGAGGACAACTCAATGGACAGTGTAGGGAGAAAACCTCCTGGCTCCTTGAATGCCGTTTCTGGAGACACTGCGATCAATGTGGGAGATATGTCAAGATGTGTGTTGGTTTTGAGGACGGCTCTCTGGAGAGTCTTAGCAAAGAGGTCACACAGATAATCAGAGCAATTCTCAGAGACACTGAGAACAAGCTCCACAATTCCCTCCTGGCACTTTCCCTGTAGGAGATACCGCAAGACGTTTCTGTATATTGGGCACAGCGCTCTGCACGGTGTTAGCAGAGACTTTCCCGGGACAGTGAAACCCTATGTCAGAGACACTGAGAAGAAGCCCCAATGTTCCCTCCAGGCACTTTCAGTGTGGGTGCTTTCTCCACGTGGTTCCTGGTTTCACTGCAGCTCTGAAGAGAATGTTAGCAAAGAGGTAACCGGGACAGTGAAAACAGTACTCAAAGACAGGGAGAGCAAGCTCTCTCTTGGCACTTTGGATGTGGGACATACAGCGAGATGTTTGCTGCTTTTGCGTTTGGCTGTTGGGAGATTTACAGCACAAAGATATCTAGTTGATTTGAAGCAGTTCCGAGAAAGTCTAAACATAATCCCCACTTCTCCCTCCTGGCACTTTCCATGTGGGAGATATAGCAGGATGTATATTGGTTTTGAGGACAACTCAATGGACAGTGTAGGGAGAAAAGGTCCTGGCTCCTTGAATGCCGTTTCTGGAGACACTGCGATCAATGAGGGAGATATGTCAAGATGTGTGTTTGTTTTGAGGACGGCTCTCTGGAGAGTCTTAGCAAAGAGGTCACACAGATAATCAGAGCAATTCTCAGAGACACTGAGAACAAGCTCCGCAATTCCCTCCTGGCACTTTCCCTGTAGGAGATACCGCAAGACGTTTCTGTATATTGGGCACAGCGCGCTGCACGGTGTTAGCAGAGACTTTCCCGGGACAGTGAAACCCTATGTCAGAGACACTGAGAAGAAGCCCCAATGTTCCCTCCAGGCACTTTCAGTGTGGGTGCTTTCTCCACGTGGTTCCTGGATTCACTGCAGCTCTGAAGAGAATGTTAGCAAAGAGGTAACCGGGACAGTGAAAACAGTACTCAAAGACAGGGAGAGCAAGCTCTCTCTTGGCACTTTGGATGTGGGACATACAGCGAGATGTTTGCTGCTTTTGCGTTTGGCTGTTGGGAGATTTACAGCACAAAGATATCTAGTTGATTTGAAGCAGTTCCGAGAAAGTCTAAACATAATCCCCACTTCTCCCTCCTGGCACTTTCCATGTGGGAGATATAGCAGGATGTATATTGGTTTTGAGGACAACTCAATGGACAGTGTAGGGAGAAAAGGTCCTGGCTCCTTGAATGCCGTTTCTGGAGACACTGCGATCAATGCGGGAGATATGTCAAGATGTGTGTTTGTTTTGAGGACGGCTCTCTGGAGAGTCTTAGCAAAGAGGTCACACAGATAATCAGAGCAATTCTCAGAGACACTGAGAACAAGCTCCGCAATTCCCTCCTGGCACTTTCCCTGTAGGAGATACCGCAAGACGTTTCTGTATATTGGGCACAGCGCTCTGCACGGTGTTAGCAGAGACTTTCCCGGGACAGTGAAACCCTATGTCAGAGACACTGAGAAGAAGCCCCAATGTTCCCTCCAGGCACTTTCAGTGTGGGTGCTTTCTCCACGTGGTTCCTGGTTTCACTGCAGCTCTGAAGAGAATGTTAGCAAAGAGGTAACCGGGACAGTGAAAACAGTACTCAAAGACAGGGAGAGCAAGCTCTCTCTTGGCACTTTGGATGTGGGACATACAGCGAGATGTTTGCTGCTTTTGCGTTTGGCTGTTGGGAGATTTACAGCACAAAGATATCTAGTTGATTTGAAGCAGTTCCGAGAAAGTCTAAACATAATCCCCACTTCTCCCTCCTGGCACTTTCCATGTGGGAGATATAGCAGGATGTATATTGGTTTTGAGGACAACTCAAAGGTGAGTGTAGGGAGAAAAGGTCCTGGCTCCTTGAATGCCGTTTCTGGAGACACTGCGATCAATGTGGGAGATATGTCAAGATGTGTGTTTGTTTTGAGGACGGCTCTCTGGAGAGTCTTAGCAAAGAGGTCACACAGATAATCAGAGCAATTCTCAGAGACACTGAGAACAAGCTCCGCAATTCCCTCCTGGCACTTTCCCTGTAGGAGATACCGCAAGACGTTTCTGTATATTGGGCACAGCGCTCTGCAGGGTGTTAGCAGAGACTTTCCCGGGACAGTGAAACCCTATGTCAGAGACACTGAGAAGAAGCCCCAATGTTCCCTCCAGGCACTTTCAGTGTGGGTGCTTTCTCCACGTGGTTCCTGGTTTCACTGCAGCTCTGAAGAGAATGTTAGCAAAGAGGTAACCGGGACAGTGAAAACAGTACTCAAAGACAGGGAGAGCAAGCTCTCTCTTGGCACTTTGGATGTGGGACATACAGCGAGATGTTTGCTGCTTTTGCGTTTGGCTGTTGGGAGATTTACAGCACAAAGATATCTAGTTGATTTGAAGCATTTCCGAGAAAGTCTAAACATAATCCCCACTTCTCCCTCCTGGCACTTTCCATGTGGGAGATATAGCAGGATGTATATTGGTTTTGAGGACAACTCAATGGACAGTGTAGGGAGAAAACCTCCTGGCTCCTTGAATGCCGTTTCTGGAGACACTGCGATCAATGTGGGAGATATGTCAAGATGTGTGTTTGTTTTGAGGACGTCTCTCTGGAGAGTCTTAGCAAAGAGGTCACACAGATAATCAGAGCAATTCTCAGAGACACTGAGAACAAGCTCCACAATTCCCTCCTGGCACTTTCCCTGTAGGAGATACCGCAAGACGTTTCTGTATATTGGGCACAGCGCTCTGCAGGGTGTTAGCAGAGACTTTCCCGGGACAGTGAAACCCTATGTCAGAGACACTGAGAAGAAGCCCCAATGTTCCCTCCAGGCACTTTCAGTGTGGCTGCCTTCTCCACGTGGTTCCTGGTTTCACTGCTGCTCTGAAGAGAATGCTAGCAAAGAGGTAACCGGGACAGTGAAAACAGTACTCAAAGACAGGGAGAGCAAGCTCTCTCTTGGTACTTTGGATGTGGGACATAGAGCGAGATGTTTGCTGCTTTTGCGTTTGGCTGTTGGGAGATTTACAGCACAAAGATATCTAGTTGATTTGAAGCAGTTCCGAGAAAGTCTAAACATAATCCCCACTTCTCCCTCCTGGCACTTTCCATGTGGGAGATATAGCAGGATGTATATTGGTTTTGAGGACAACTCAATGGACAGTGTAGGGAGAAAACCTCCTGGCTCCTTGAATGCCGTTTCTGGAGACACTGCGATCAATGTGGGAGATATGTCAAGGTGTGTGTTTGTTTTGAGGACGGCTCTCTGGAGAGTCTTAGCAAAGAGGTCACACAGATAATCAGAGCAATTCTCAGAGACACTGAGAACAAGCTCCGCAATTCCCTCCTGGCACTTTCCCTGTAGGAGATACCGCAAGACGTTTCTGTATATTGGGCACAGCGCTCTGCAGGGTGTTAGCAGAGACTTTCCCGGGACAGTGAAACCCTATGTCAGAGACACTGAGAAGAAGCCCCAATGTTCCCTCCAGGCACTTTCAGTGTGGGTGCTTTCTCCACGTGGTTCCTGGTTTCACTGCAGCTCTGAAGAGAATGTTATCAAAGAGGTAACCGGGACAGTGAAAACAGTACTCAAAGACAGGGAGAGCAAGCTCTCTCTTGGCACTTTGGATGTGGGACATACAGCGAGATGTTTGCTGCTTTTGCGTTTGGCTGTTGGGAGATTTACAGCACAAAGATATCTAGTTGATTTGAAGCAGTTCCGAGAAAGTCTAAACATAATCCCCACTTCTCCCTCCTGGCACTTTCCATGTGGGAGATATAGCAGGATGTATATTGGTTTTGAGGACAACTCAATGGACAGTGTAGGGAGAAAAGGTCCTGGCTCCTTGAATGCCGTTTCTGGAGACACTGCGATCAATGTGGGAGATATGTCAAGATGTGTGTTTGTTTTGAGGACGGCTCTCTGGAGAGTCTTAGCAAAGAGGTCACACAGATAATCAGAGCAATTCTCAGAGACACTGAGAACAAGCTCCGCAATTCCCTCCTGGCACTTTCCCTGTAGGAGATACCGCAAGACGTTTCTGTATATTGGGCACAGCGCGCTGCACGGTGTTAGCAGAGACTTTCCCGGGACAGTGAAACCCTATGTCAGAGACACTGAGAAGAAGCCCCAATGTTCCCTCCAGGCACTTTCAGTGTGGCTGCCTTCTCCACGTGGTTCCTGGTTTCACTGCGGCTCTGAAGAGAATGTTAGCAAAGAGGTAACCGGGACAGTGAAAACAGTACTCAAAGACAGGGAGAGCAAGCTCTCTCTTGGCACTTTGGATGTGGGACATACAGCGAGATGTTTGCTGCTTTTGCGTTTGGCTGTTGGGAGATTTACAGCACAAAGATATCTAGTTGATTTGAAGCAGTTCCGAGAAAGTCTAAACATAATCCCCACTTCTCCCTCCTGGCACTTTCCATGTGGGAGATATAGCAGGATGTATATTGGTTTTGAGGACAACTCAATGGACAGTGTAGGGAGAAAACCTCCTGGCTCCTTGAATGCCGTTTCTGGAGACACTGCGATCAATGTGGGAGATATGTCAAGATGTGTGTTTGTTTTGAGGACGGCTCTCTGGAGAGTCTTAGCAAAGAGGTCACACAGATAATCAGAGCAATTCTCAGAGACACTGAGAACAAGCTCCGCAATTCCCTCCTGGCACTTTCCCTGTAGGAGATACCGCAAGACGTTTCTGTATATTGGGCACAGCGCTCTGCACGGTGTTAGCAGAGACTTTCCCGGGACAGTGAAACCCTATGTCAGAGACACTGAGAAGAAGCCCCAATGTTCCCTCCAGGCACTTTCAGTGTGGCTGCCTTCTCCACGTGGTTCCTGGTTTCACTGCGGCTCTGAAGAGAATGCTAGCAAAGAGGTAACCGGGACAGTGAAAACAGTACTCAAAGACAGGGAGAGCAAGCTCTCTCTTGGCACTTTGGATGTGGGACATACAGCGAGATGTTTGCTGCTTTTGCGTTTGGCTGTTGGGAGATTTACAGCACAAAGATATCTAGTTGATTTGAAGCAGTTCCGAGAAAGTCTAAACATAATCCCCACTTCTCCCTCCTGGCACTTTCCATGTGGGAGATATAGCAGGATGTATATTGGTTTTGAGGACAACTCAATGGACAGTGTAGGGAGAAAAGGTCCTGGCTCCTTGAATGCCGTTTCTGGAGACACTGCGATCAATGTGGGAGATATGTCAAGATGTGTGTTTGTTTTGAGGACGGCTCTCTGGAGAGTCTTAGCAAAGAGGTCACACAGATAATCAGAGCAATTCTCAGAGACACTGAGAACAAGCTCCGCAATTCCCTCCTGGCACTTTCCCTGTAGGAGATACCGCAAGACGTTTCTGTATATTGGGCACAGCGCGCTGCACGGTGTTAGCAGAGACTTTCCCGGGACAGTGAAACCCTATGTCAGAGACACTGAGAAGAAGCCCCAATGTTCCCTCCAGGCACTTTCAGTGTGGCTGCCTTCTCCACGTGGTTCCTGGTTTCACTGCGGCTCTGAAGAGAATGTTAGCAAAGAGGTAACCGGGACAGTGAAAACAGTACTCAAAGACAGGGAGAGCAAGCTCTCTCTTGGCACTTTGGATGTGGGACATACAGCGAGATGTTTGCTGCTTTTGCGTTTGGCTGTTGGGAGATTTACAGCACAAAGATATCTAGTTGATTTGAAGCAGTTCCGAGAAAGTCTAAACATAATCCCCACTTCTCCCTCCTGGCACTTTCCATGTGGGAGATATAGCAGGATGTATATTGGTTTTGAGGACAACTCAATGGACAGTGTAGGGAGAAAACCTCCTGGCTCCTTGAATGCCGTTTCTGGAGACACTGCGATCAATGTGGGAGATATGTCAAGATGTGTGTTTGTTTTGAGGACGGCTCTCTGGAGAGTCTTAGCAAAGAGGTCACACAGATAATCAGAGCAATTCTCAGAGACACTGAGAACAAGCTCCGCAATTCCCTCCTGGCACTTTCCCTGTAGGAGATACCGCAAGACGTTTCTGTATATTGGGCACAGCGCTCTGCACGGTGTTAGCAGAGACTTTCCCGGGACAGTGAAACCCTATGTCAGAGACACTGAGAAGAAGCCCCAATGTTCCCTCCAGGCACTTTCAGTGTGGGTGCTTTCTCCACGTGGTTCCTGGTTTCACTGCAGCTCTGAAGAGAATGTTAGCAAAGAGGTAACCGGGACAGTGAAAACAGTACTCAAAGACAGGGAGAGCAAGCTCTCTCTTGGCACTTTGGATGTGGGACATACAGCGAGATGTTTGCTGCTTTTGCGTTTGGCTGTTGGGAGATTTACAGCACAAAGATATCTAGTTGATTTGAAGCAGTTCCGAGAAAGTCTAAACATAATCCCCACTTCTCCCTCCTGGCACTTTCCATGTGGGAGATATAGCAGGATGTATATTGGTTTTGAGGACAACTCAATGGACAGTGTAGGGAGAAAAGGTCCTGGCTCCTTGAATGCCGTTTCTGGAGACACTGCGATCAATGTGGGAGATATGTCAAGATGTGTGTTTGTTTTGAGGACGGCTCTCTGGAGAGTCTTAGCAAAGAGGTCACACAGATAATCAGAGCAATTCTCAGAGACACTGAGAACAAGCTCCGCAATTCCCTCCTGGCACTTTCCCTGTAGGAGATACCGCAAGACGTTTCTGTATATTGGGCACAGCGCGCTGCACGGTGTTAGCAGAGACTTTCCCGGGACAGTGAAACCCTATGTCAGAGACACTGAGAAGAAGCCCCAATGTTCCCTCCAGGCACTTTCAGTGTGGCTGCCTTCTCCACGTGGTTCCTGGTTTCACTGCGGCTCTGAAGAGAATGTTAGCAAAGAGGTAACCGGGACAGTGAAAACAGTACTCAAAGACAGGGAGAGCAAGCTCTCTCTTGGCACTTTGGATGTGGGACATACAGCGAGATGTTTGCTGCTTTTGCGTTTGGCTGTTGGGAGATTTACAGCACAAAGATATCTAGTTGATTTGAAGCAGTTCCGAGAAAGTCTAAACATAATCCCCACTTCTCCCTCCTGGCACTTTCCATGTGGGAGATATAGCAGGATGTATATTGGTTTTGAGGACAACTCAATGGACAGTGTAGGGAGAAAACCTCCTGGCTCCTTGAATGCCGTTTCTGGAGACACTGCGATCAATGTGGGAGATATGTCAAGATGTGTGTTTGTTTTGAGGACGGCTCTCTGGAGAGTCTTAGCAAAGAGGTCACACAGATAATCAGAGCAATTCTCAGAGACACTGAGAACAAGCTCCGCAATTCCCTCCTGGCACTTTCCCTGTAGGAGATACCGCAAGACGTTTCTGTATATTGGGCACAGCGCTCTGCACGGTGTTAGCAGAGACTTTCCCGGGACAGTGAAACCCTATGTCAGAGACACTGAGAAGAAGTGCTTTCTCCACGTGGTTCCTGGTTTCACTGCAGCTCTGAAGAGAATGTTAGCAAAGAGGTAACCGGGACAGTGAAAACAGTACTCAAAGACAGGGAGAGCAAGCTCTCTCTTGGCACTTTGGATGTGGGACATACAGCGAGATGTTTGCTGCTTTTGCGTTTGGCTGTTGGGAGATTTACAGCACAAAGATATCTAGTTGATTTGAAGCAGTTCTGAGAAAGTCTAAACATAATCCCCACTTCTCCCTCCTGGCATTTTCCATGTGGGAGATATAGCAGGATGTATATTGGTTTTGAGGACAACTCAATGGACAGTGTAGGGAGAAAAGGTCCTGGCTCCTTGAATGCCGTTTCTGGAGACACTGCGATCAATGTGGGAGATATGTCAAGATGTGTGTTTGTTTTGAGGACGGCTCTCTGGAGAGTCTTAGCAAAGAGGTCACACAGATAATCAGAGCAATTCTCAGAGACACTGAGAACAAGCTCCGCAATTCCCTCCTGGCACTTTCCCTGTAGGAGATACCGCAAGACGTTTCTGTATATTGGGCACAGCGCTCTGCACGGTGTTAGCAGAGACTTTCCCGGGACAGTGAAACCCTATGTCAGAGACACTGAGAAGAAGCCCCAATGTTCCCTCCAGGCACTTTCAGTGTGGGTGCTTTCTCCACGTGGTTCCTGGATTCACTGCAGCTCTGAAGAGAATGTTAGCAAAGAGGTAACCGGGACAGTGAAAACAGTACTCAAAGACAGGGAGAGCAAGCTCTCTCTTGGCACTTTGGATGTGGGACATACAGCGAGATGTTTGCTGCTTTTGCGTTTGGCTGTTGGGAGATTTACAGCACAAAGATATCTAGTTGATTTGAAGCATTTCCGAGAAAGTCTAAACATAATCCCCACTTCTCCCTCCTGGCACTTTCCATGTGGGAGATATAGCAGGATGTATATTGGTTTTGAGGACAACTCAATGGACAGTGTAGGGAGAAAACCTCCTGGCTCCTTGAATGCCGTTTCTGGAGACACTGCGATCAATGTGGGAGATATGTCAAGATGTGTGTTTGTTTTGAGGACGTCTCTCTGGAGAGTCTTAGCAAAGAGGTCACACAGATAATCAGAGCAATTCTCAGAGACACTGAGAACAAGCTCCACAATTCCCTCCTGGCACTTTCCCTGTAGGAGATACCGCAAGACGTTTCTGTATATTGGGCACAGCGCTCTGCACGGTGTTAGCAGAGACTTTCCCGGGACAGTGAAACCCTATGTCAGAGACACTGAGAAGAAGCCCCAATGTTCCCTCCAGGCACTTTCAGTGTGGCTGCCTTCTCCACGTGGTTCCTGGTTTCACTGCGGCTCTGAAGAGAATGCTAGCAAAGAGGTAACCGGGACAGTGAAAACAGTACTCAAAGACAGGGAGAGCAAGCTCTCTCTTGGCACTTTGGATGTGGGACATAGAGCGAGATGTTTGCTGCTTTTGCGTTTGGCTGTTGGGAGATTTACAGCACAAAGATATCTAGTTGATTTGAAGCAGTTCCGAGAAAGTCTAAACATAATCCCCACTTCTCCCTCCTGGCACTTTCCATGTGGGAGATATAGCAGGATGTATATTGGTTTTGAGGACAACTCAATGGACAGTGTAGGGAGAAAAGGTCCTGGCTCCTTGAATGCCGTTTCTGGAGACACTGCGATCAATGTGGGAGATATGTCAAGATGTGTGTTTGTTTTGAGGACGGCTCTCTGGAGAGTCTTAGCAAAGAGGTCACACAGATAATCAGAGCAATTCTCAGAGACACTGAGAACAAGCTCCGCAATTCCCTCCTGGCACTTTCCCTGTAGGAGATACCGCAAGACGTTTCTGTATATTGGGCACAGCGCTCTGCACGGTGTTAGCAGAGACTTTCCCGGGACAGTGAAACCCTATGTCAGAGACACTGAGAAGAAGCCCCAATGTTCCCTCCAGGCACTTTCAGTGTGGGTGCTTTCTCCACGTGGTTCCTGGATTCACTGCAGCTCTGAAGAGAATGTTAGCAAAGAGGTAACCGGGACAGTGAAAACAGTACTCAAAGACAGGGAGAGCAAGCTCTCTCTTGGCACTTTGGATGTGGGACATACAGCGAGATGTTTGCTGCTTTTGCGTTTGGCTGTTGGGAGATTTACAGCACAAAGATATCTAGTTGATTTGAAGCATTTCCGAGAAAGTCTAAACATAATCCCCACTTCTCCCTCCTGGCACTTTCCATGTGGGAGATATAGCAGGATGTATATTGGTTTTGAGGACAACTCAATGGACAGTGTAGGGAGAAAACCTCCTGGCTCCTTGAATGCCGTTTCTGGAGACACTGCGATCAATGTGGGAGATATGTCAAGATGTGTGTTTGTTTTGAGGACGTCTCTCTGGAGAGTCTTAGCAAAGAGGTCACACAGATAATCAGAGCAATTCTCAGAGACACTGAGAACAAGCTCCACAATTCCCTCCTGGCACTTTCCCTGTAGGAGATACCGCAAGACGTTTCTGTATATTGGGCACAGCGCTCTGCACGGTGTTAGCAGAGACTTTCCCGGGACAGTGAAACCCTATGTCAGAGACACTGAGAAGAAGCCCCAATGTTCCCTCCAGGCACTTTCAGTGTGGCTGCCTTCTCCACGTGGTTCCTGGTTTCACTGCGGCTCTGAAGAGAATGCTAGCAAAGAGGTAACCGGGACAGTGAAAACAGTACTCAAAGACAGGGAGAGCAAGCTCTCTCTTGGCACTTTGGATGTGGGACATAGAGCGAGATGTTTGCTGCTTTTGCGTTTGGCTGTTGGGAGATTTACAGCACAAAGATATCTAGTTGATTTGAAGCAGTTCCGAGAAAGTCTAAACATAATCCCCACTTCTCCCTCCTGGCACTTTCCATGTGGGAGATATAGCAGGATGTATATTGGTTTTGAGGACAACTCAATGGACAGTGTAGGGAGAAAACCTCCTGGCTCCTTGAATGCCGTTTCTGGAGACACTGCGATCAATGTGGGAGATATGTCAAGATGTGTGTTTGTTTTGAGGACGGCTCTCTGGAGAGTCTTAGCAAAGAGGTCACACAGATAATCAGAGCAATTCTCAGAGACACTGAGAACAAGCTCCGCAATTCCCTCCTGGCACTTTCCCTGTAGGAGATACCGCAAGACGTTTCTGTATATTGGGCACAGCGCTCTGCACGGTGTTAGCAGAGACTTTCCCGGGACAGTGAAACCCTATGTCAGAGACACTGAGAAGAAGCCCCAATGTTCCCTCCAGGCACTTTCAGTGTGGGTGCTTTCTCCACGTGGTTCCTGGTTTCACTGCAGCTCTGAAGAGAATGTTAGCAAAGAGGTAACCGGGACAGTGAAAACAGTACTCAAAGACAGGGAGAGCAAGCTCTCTCTTGGCACTTTGGATGTGGGACATACAGCGAGATGTTTGCTGCTTTTGCGTTTGGCTGTTGGGAGATTTACAGCACAAAGATATCTAGTTGATTTGAAGCAGTTCCGAGAAAGTCTAAACATAATCCCCACTTCTCCCTCCTGGCACTTTCCATGTGGGAGATATAGCAGGATGTATATTGGTTTTGAGGACAACTCAATGGACAGTGTAGGGAGAAAACCTCCTGGCTCCTTGAATGCCGTTTCTGGAGACACTGCGATCAATGTGGGAGATATGTCAAGATGTGTGTTTGTTTTGAGGACGGCTCTCTGGAGAGTCTTAGCAAAGAGGTCACACAGATAATCAGAGCAATTCTCAGAGACACTGAGAACAAGCTCCGCAATTCCCTCCTGGCACTTTCCCTGTAGGAGATACCGCAAGACGTTTCTGTATATTGGGCACAGCGCGCTGCACGGTGTTAGCAGAGACTTTCCCGGGACAGTGAAACCCTATGTCAGAGACACTGAGAAGAAGCCCCAATGTTCCCTCCAGGCACTTTCAGTGTGGCTGCCTTCTCCACGTGGTTCCTGGTTTCACTGCGGCTCTGAAGAGAATGTTAGCAAAGAGGTAACCGGGACAGTGAAAACAGTACTCAAAGACAGGGAGAGCAAGCTCTCTCTTGGCACTTTGGATGTGGGACATACAGCGAGATGTTTGCTGCTTTTGCGTTTGGCTGTTGGGAGATTTACAGCACAAAGATATCTAGTTGATTTGAAGCAGTTCCGAGAAAGTCTAAACATAATCCCCACTTCTCCCTCCTGGCACTTTCCATGTGGGAGATATAGCAGGATGTATATTGGTTTTGAGGACAACTCAATGGACAGTGTAGGGAGAAAACCTCCTGGCTCCTTGAATGCCGTTTCTGGAGACACTGCGATCAATGTGGGAGATATGTCAAGATGTGTGTTTGTTTTGAGGACGGCTCTCTGGAGAGTCTTAGCAAAGAGGTCACACAGATAATCAGAGCAATTCTCAGAGACACTGAGAACAAGCTCCGCAATTCCCTCCTGGCACTTTCCCTGTAGGAGATACCGCAAGACGTTTCTGTATATTGGGCACAGCGCTCTGCAGGGTGTTAGCAGAGACTTTCCCGGGACAGTGAAACCCTATGTCAGAGACACTGAGAAGAAGCCCCAATGTTCCCTCCAGGCACTTTCAGTGTGGCTGCCTTCTCCACGTGGTTCCTGGTTTCACTGCGGCTCTGAAGAGAATGCTAGCAAAGAGGTAACCGGGACAGTGAAAACAGTACTCAAAGACAGGGAGAGCAAGCTCTCTCTTGGCACTTTGGATGTGGGACATACAGCGAGATGTTTGCTGCTTTTGCGTTTGGCTGTTGGGAGATTTACAGCACAAAGATATCTAGTTGATTTGAAGCAGTTCCGAGAAAGTCTAAACATAATCCCCACTTCTCCCTCCTGGCACTTTCCATGTGGGAGATATAGCAGGATGTATATTGGTTTTGAGGACAACTCAATGGACAGTGTAGGGAGAAAACCTCCTGGCTCCTTGAATGCCGTTTCTGGAGACACTGCGATCAATGTGGGAGATATGTCAAGATGTGTGTTTGTTTTGAGGACGGCTCTCTGGAGAGTCTTAGCAAAGAGGTCACACAGATAATCAGAGCAATTCTCAGAGACACTGAGAACAAGCTCCGCAATTCCCTCCTGGCACTTTCCCTGTAGGAGATACCGCAAGACGTTTCTGTATATTGGGCACAGCGCGCTGCACGGTGTTAGCAGAGACTTTCCCGGGACAGTGAAACCCTATGTCAGAGACACTGAGAAGAAGCCCCAATGTTCCCTCCAGGCACTTTCAGTGTGGCTGCCTTCTCCACGTGGTTCCTGGTTTCACTGCGGCTCTGAAGAGAATGTTAGCAAAGAGGTAACCGGGACAGTGAAAACAGTACTCAAAGACAGGGAGAGCAAGCTCTCTCTTGGCACTTTGGATGTGGGACATACAGCGAGATGTTTGCTGCTTTTCCGTTTGGCTGTTGGGAGATTTACAGCACAAAGATATCTAGTTGATTTGAAGCAGTTCCGAGAAAGTCTAAACATAATCCCCACTTCTCCCTCCTGGCACTTTCCATGTGGGAGATATAGCAGGATGTATATTGGTTTTGAGGACAACTCAATGGACAGTGTAGGGAGAAAAGGTCCTGGCTCCTTGAATGCCGTTTCTGGAGACACTGCGATCAATGTGGGAGATATGTCAAGATGTGTGTTTGTTTTGAGGACGGCTCTCTGGAGAGTCTTAGCAAAGAGGTCACACAGATAATCAGAGCAATTCTCAGAGACACTGAGAACAAGCTCCGCAATTCCCTCCTGGCACTTTCCCTGTAGGAGATACCGCAAGACGTTTCTGTATATTGGGCACAGCGCGCTGCACGGTGTTAGCAGAGACTTTCCCGGGACAGTGAAACCCTATGTCAGAGACACTGAGAAGAAGCCCCAATGTTCCCTCCAGGCACTTTCAGTGTGGCTGCCTTCTCCACGTGGTTCCTGGTTTCACTGCGGCTCTGAAGAGAATGTTAGCAAAGAGGTAACCGGGACAGTGAAAACAGTACTCAAAGACAGGGAGAGCAAGCTCTCTCTTGGCACTTTGGATGTGGGACATACAGCGAGATGTTTGCTGCTTTTGCGTTTGGCTGTTGGGAGATTTACAGCACAAAGATATCTAGTTGATTTGAAGCAGTTCCGAGAAAGTCTAAACATAATCCCCACTTCTCCCTCCTGGCACTTTCCATGTGGGAGATATAGCAGGATGTATATTGGTTTTGAGGACAACTCAATGGACAGTGTAGGGAGAAAACCTCCTGGCTCCTTGAATGCCGTTTCTGGAGACACTGCGATCAATGTGGGAGATATGTCAAGATGTGTGTTTGTTTTGAGGACGGCTCTCTGGAGAGTCTTAGCAAAGAGGTCACACAGATAATCAGAGCAATTCTCAGAGACACTGAGAACAAGCTCCGCAATTCCCTCCTGGCACTTTCCCTGTAGGAGATACCGCAAGACGTTTCTGTATATTGGGCACAGCGCTCTGCACGGTGTTAGCAGAGACTTTCCCGGGACAGTGAAACCCTATGTCAGAGACACTGAGAAGAAGTGCTTTCTCCACGTGGTTCCTGGTTTCACTGCAGCTCTGAAGAGAATGTTAGCAAAGAGGTAACCGGGACAGTGAAAACAGTACTCAAAGACAGGGAGAGCAAGCTCTCTCTTGGCACTTTGGATGTGGGACATACAGCGAGATGTTTGCTGCTTTTGCGTTTGGCTGTTGGGAGATTTACAGCACAAAGATATCTAGTTGATTTGAAGCAGTTCTGAGAAAGTCTAAACATAATCCCCACTTCTCCCTCCTGGCATTTTCCATGTGGGAGATATAGCAGGATGTATATTGGTTTTGAGGACAACTCAATGGACAGTGTAGGGAGAAAAGGTCCTGGCTCCTTGAATGCCGTTTCTGGAGACACTGCGATCAATGTGGGAGATATGTCAAGATGTGTGTTTGTTTTGAGGACGGCTCTCTGGAGAGTCTTAGCAAAGAGGTCACACAGATAATCAGAGCAATTCTCAGAGACACTGAGAACAAGCTCCGCAATTCCCTCCTGGCACTTTCCCTGTAGGAGATACCGCAAGACGTTTCTGTATATTGGGCACAGCGCTCTGCACGGTGTTAGCAGAGACTTTCCCGGGACAGTGAAACCCTATGTCAGAGACACTGAGAAGAAGCCCCAATGTTCCCTCCAGGCACTTTCAGTGTGGGTGCTTTCTCCACGTGGTTCCTGGTTTCACTGCAGCTCTGAAGAGAATGTTAGCAAAGAGGTAACCGGGACAGTGAAAACAGTACTCAAAGACAGGGAGAGCAAGCTCTCTCTTGGCACTTTGGATGTGGGACATACAGCGAGATGTTTGCTGCTTTTGCGTTTGGCTGTTGGGAGATTTACAGCACAAAGATATCTAGTTGATTTGAAGCAGTTCCGAGAAAGTCTAAACATAATCCCCACTTCTCCCTCCTGGCACTTTCCATGTGGGAGATATAGCAGGATGTATATTGGTTTTGAGGACAACTCAATGGACAGTGTAGGGAGAAAACCTCCTGGCTCCTTGAATGCCGTTTCTGGAGACACTGCGATCAATGTGGGAGATATGTCAAGATGTGTGTTTGTTTTGAGGACGGCTCTCTGGAGAGTCTTAGCAAAGAGGTCACACAGATAATCAGAGCAATTCTCAGAGACACTGAGAACAAGCTCCACAATTCCCTCCTGGCACTTTCCCTGTAGGAGATACCGCAAGACGTTTCTGTATATTGGGCACAGCGCTCTGCACGGTGTTAGCAGAGACTTTCCCGGGACAGTGAAACCCTATGTCAGAGACACTGAGAAGAAGCCCCAATGTTCCCTCCAGGCACTTTCAGTGTGGCTGCCTTCTCCACGTGGTTCCTGGTTTCACTGCGGCTCTGAAGAGAATGCTAGCAAAGAGGTAACCGGGACAGTGAAAACAGTACTCAAAGACAGGGAGAGCAAGCTCTCTCTTGGCACTTTGGATGTGGGACATACAGCGAGATGTTTGCTGCTTTTGCGTTTGGCTGTTGGGAGATTTACAGCACAAAGATATCTAGTTGATTTGAAGCAGTTCCGAGAAAGTCTAAACATAATCCCCACTTCTCCCTCCTGGCACTTTCCATGTGGGAGATATAGCAGGATGTATATTGGTTTTGAGGACAACTCAATGGACAGTGTAGGGAGAAAAGGTCCTGGCTCCTTGAATGCCGTTTCTGGAGACACTGCGATCAATGTGGGAGATATGTCAAGATGTGTGTTTGTTTTGAGGACGGCTCTCTGGAGAGTCTTAGCAAAGAGGTCACACAGATAATCAGAGCAATTCTCAGAGACACTGAGAACAAGCTCCGCAATTCCCTCCTGGCACTTTCCCTGTAGGAGATACCGCAAGACGTTTCTGTATATTGGGCACAGCGCTCTGCACGGTGTTAGCAGAGACTTTCCCGGGACAGTGAAACCCTATGTCAGAGACACTGAGAAGAAGCCCCAATGTTCCCTCCAGGCACTTTCAGTGTGGCTGCCTTCTCCACGTGGTTCCTGGTTTCACTGCGGCTCTGAAGAGAATGCTAGCAAAGAGGTAACCGGGACAGTGAAAACAGTACTCAAAGACAGGGAGAGCAAGCTCTCTCTTGGCACTTTGGATGTGGGACATACAGCGAGATGTTTGCTGCTTTTGCGTTTGGCTGTTGGGAGATTTACAGCACAAAGATATCTAGTTGATTTGAAGCAGTTCTGAGAAAGTCTAAACATAATCCCCACTTCTCCCTCCTGGCACTTTCCATGTGGGAGATATAGCAGGATGTATATTGGTTTTGAGGACAACTCAATGGACAGTGTAGGGAGAAAAGGTCCTGGCTCCTTGAATGCCGTTTCTGGAGACACTGCGATCAATGTGGGAGATATGTCAAGATGTGTGTTTGTTTTGAGGACGGCTCTCTGGAGAGTCTTAGCAAAGAGGTCACACAGATAATCAGAGCAATTCTCAGAGACACTGAGAACAAGCTCCGCAATTCCCTCCTGGCACTTTCCCTGTAGGAGATACCGCAAGACGTTTCTGTATATTGGGCACAGCGCTCTGCACGGTGTTAGCAGAGACTTTCCCGGGACAGTGAAACCCTATGTCAGAGACACTGAGAAGAAGCCCCAATGTTCCCTCCAGGCACTTTCAGTGTGGGTGCTTTCTCCACGTGGTTCCTGGTTTCACTGCAGCTCTGAAGAGAATGCTAGCAAAGAGGTAACCGGGACAGTGAAAACAGTACTCAAAGACAGGGAGAGCAAGCTCTCTCTTGGCACTTTGGATGTGGGACATACAGCGAGATGTTTGCTGCTTTTGCGTTTGGCTGTTGGGAGATTTACAGCACAAAGATATCTAGTTGATTTGAAGCAGTTCCGAGAAAGTCTAAACATAATCCCCACTTCTCCCTCCTGGCACTTTCCATGTGGGAGATATAGCAGGATGTATATTGGTTTTGAGGACAACTCAATGGACAGTGTAGGGAGAAAAAGTCCTGGCTCCTTGAATGCCGTTTCTGGAGACACTGCGATCAATGTGGGAGATATGTCAAGATGTGTGTTTGTTTTGAGGACGGCTCTCTGGAGAGTCTTAGCAAAGAGGTCACACAGATAATCAGAGCAATTCTCAGAGACACTGAGAACAAGCTCCGCAATTCCCTCCTGGCACTTTCCCTGTAGGAGATACCGCAAGACGTTTCTGTATATTGGGCACAGCGCTCTGCACGGTGTTAGCAGAGACTTTCCCGGGACAGTGAAACCCTATGTCAGAGACACTGAGAAGAAGCCCCAATGTTCCCTCCAGGCACTTTCAGTGTGGCTGCCTTCTCCACGTGGTTCCTGGTTTCACTGCGGCTCTGAAGAGAATGCTAGCAAAGAGGTAACCGGGACAGTGAAAACAGTACTCAAAGACAGGGAGAGCAAGCTCTCTCTTGGCACTTTGGATGTGGGACATACAGCGAGATGTTTGCTGCTTTTGCGTTTGGCTGTTGGGAGATTTACAGCACAAAGATATCTAGTTGATTTGAAGCAGTTCTGAGAAAGTCTAAACATAATCCCCACTTCTCCCTCCTGGCACTTTCCATGTGGGAGATATAGCAGGATGTATATTGGTTTTGAGGACAACTCAATGGACAGTGTAGGGAGAAAAGGTCCTGGCTCCTTGAATGCCGTTTCTGGAGACACTGCGATCAATGTGGGAGATATGTCAAGATGTGTGTTTGTTTTGAGGACGGCTCTCTGGAGAGTCTTAGCAAAGAGGTCACACAGATAATCAGAGCAATTCTCAGAGACACTGAGAACAAGCTCCGCAATTCCCTCCTGGCACTTTCCCTGTAGGAGATACCGCAAGACGTTTCTGTATATTGGGCACAGCGCTCTGCACGGTGTTAGCAGAGACTTTCCCGGGACAGTGAAACCCTATGTCAGAGACACTGAGAAGAAGCCCCAATGTTCCCTCCAGGCACTTTCAGTGTGGGTGCTTTCTCCACGTGGTTCCTGGTTTCACTGCAGCTCTGAAGAGAATGTTAGCAAAGAGGTAACCGGGACAGTGAAAACAGTACTCAAAGACAGGGAGAGCAAGCTCTCTCTTGGCACTTTGGATGTGGGACATACAGCGAGATGTTTGCTGCTTTTGCGTTTGGCTGTTGGGAGATTTACAGCACAAAGATATCTAGTTGATTTGAAGCAGTTCTGAGAAAGTCTAAACATAATCCCCACTTCTCCCTCCTGGCACTTTCCATGTGGGAGATATAGCAGGATGTATATTGGTTTTGAGGACAACTCAATGGACAGTGTAGGGAGAAAAGGTCCTGGCTCCTTGAATGCCGTTTCTGGAGACACTGCGATCAATGTGGGAGATATGTCAAGATGTGTGTTTGTTTTGAGGACGGCTCTCTGGAGAGTCTTAGCAAAGAGGTCACACAGATAATCAGAGCAATTCTCAGAGACACTGAGAACAAGCTCCGCAATTCCCTCCTGGCACTTTCCCTGTAGGAGATACCGCAAGACGTTTCTGTATATTGGGCACAGCGCTCTGCACGGTGTTAGCAGAGACTTTCCCGGGACAGTGAAACCCTATGTCAGAGACACTGAGAAGAAGCCCCAATGTTCCCTCCAGGCACTTTCAGTGTGGGTGCTTTCTCCACGTGGTTCCTGGTTTCACTGCAGCTCTGAAGAGAATGTTAGCAAAGAGGTAACCGGGACAGTGAAAACAGTACTCAAAGACAGGGAGAGCAAGCTCTCTCTTGGCACTTTGGATGTGGGACATACAGCGAGATGTTTGCTGCTTTTGCGTTTGGCTGTTGGGAGATTTACAGCACAAAGATATCTAGTTGATTTGAAGCAGTTCCGAGAAAGTCTAAACATAATCCCCACTTCTCCCTCCTGGCACTTTCCATGTGGGAGATATAGCAGGATGTATATTGGTTTTGAGGACAACTCAATGGACAGTGTAGGGAGAAAAGGTCCTGGCTCCTTGAATGCCGTTTCTGGAGACACTGCGATCAATGTGGGAGATATGTCAAGATGTGTGTTTGTTTTGAGGACGGCTCTCTGGAGAGTCTTAGCAAAGAGGTCACACAGATAATCAGAGCAATTCTCAGAGACACTGAGAACAAGCTCCACAATTCCCTCCTGGCACTTTCCCTGTAGGAGATACCGCAAGACGTTTCTGTATATTGGGCACAGCGCTCTGCACGGTGTTAGCAGAGACTTTCCCGGGACAGTGAAACCCTATGTCAGAGACACTGAGAAGAAGCCCCAATGTTCCCTCCAGGCACTTTCAGTGTGGCTGCCTTCTCCACGTGGTTCCTGGTTTCACTGCGGCTCTGAAGAGAATGCTAGCAAAGAGGTAACCGGGACAGTGAAAACAGTACTCAAAGACAGGGAGAGCAAGCTCTCTCTTGGCACTTTGGATGTGGGACATACAGCGAGATGTTTGCTGCTTTTGCGTTTGGCTGTTGGGAGATTTACAGCACAAAGATATCTAGTTGATTTGAAGCAGTTCCGAGAAAGTCTAAACATAATCCCCACTTCTCCCTCCTGGCACTTTCCATGTGGGAGATATAGCAGGATGTATATTGGTTTTGAGGACAACTCAATGGACAGTGTAGGGAGAAAAGGTCCTGGCTCCTTGAATGCCGTTTCTGGAGACACTGCGATCAATGTGGGAGATATGTCAAGATGTGTGTTTGTTTTGAGGACGGCTCTCTGGAGAGTCTTAGCAAAGAGGTCACACAGATAATCAGAGCAATTCTCAGAGACACTGAGAACAAGCTCCGCAATTCCCTCCTGGCACTTTCCCTGTAGGAGATACCGCAAGACGTTTCTGTATATTGGGCACAGCGCTCTGCACGGTGTTAGCAGAGACTTTCCCGGGACAGTGAAACCCTATGTCAGAGACACTGAGAAGAAGCCCCAATGTTCCCTCCAGGCACTTTCAGTGTGGCTGCCTTCTCCACGTGGTTCCTGGTTTCACTGCGGCTCTGAAGAGAATGCTAGCAAAGAGGTAACCGGGACAGTGAAAACAGTACTCAAAGACAGGGAGAGCAAGCTCTCTCTTGGCACTTTGGATGTGGGACATACAGCGAGATGTTTGCTGCTTTTGCGTTTGGCTGTTGGGAGATTTACAGCACAAAGATATCTAGTTGATTTGAAGCAGTTCTGAGAAAGTCTAAACATAATCCCCACTTCTCCCTCCTGGCACTTTCCATGTGGGAGATATAGCAGGATGTATATTGGTTTTGAGGACAACTCAATGGACAGTGTAGGGAGAAAAGGTCCTGGCTCCTTGAATGCCGTTTCTGGAGACACTGCGATCAATGTGGGAGATATGTCAAGATGTGTGTTTGTTTTGAGGACGGCTCTCTGGAGAGTCTTAGCAAAGAGGTCACACAGATAATCAGAGCAATTCTCAGAGACACTGAGAACAAGCTCCGCAATTCCCTCCTGGCACTTTCCCTGTAGGAGATACCGCAAGACGTTTCTGTATATTGGGCACAGCGCTCTGCACGGTGTTAGCAGAGACTTTCCCGGGACAGTGAAACCCTATGTCAGAGACACTGAGAAGAAGCCCCAATGTTCCCTCCAGGCACTTTCAGTGTGGGTGCTTTCTCCACGTGGTTCCTGGTTTCACTGCAGCTCTGAAGAGAATGTTAGCAAAGAGGTAACCGGGACAGTGAAAACAGTACTCAAAGACAGGGAGAGCAAGCTCTCTCTTGGCACTTTGGATGTGGGACATACAGCGAGATGTTTGCTGCTTTTGCGTTTGGCTGTTGGGAGATTTACAGCACAAAGATATCTAGTTGATTTGAAGCAGTTCTGAGAAAGTCTAAACATAATCCCCACTTCTCCCTCCTGGCACTTTCCATGTGGGAGATATAGCAGGATGTATATTGGTTTTGAGGACAACTCAATGGACAGTGTAGGGAGAAAAGGTCCTGGCTCCTTGAATGCCGTTTCTGGAGACACTGCGATCAATGTGGGAGATATGTCAAGATGTGTGTTTGTTTTGAGGACGGCTCTCTGGAGAGTCTTAGCAAAGAGGTCACACAGATAATCAGAGCAATTCTCAGAGACACTGAGAACAAGCTCCGCAATTCCCTCCTGGCACTTTCCCTGTAGGAGATACCGCAAGACGTTTCTGTATATTGGGCACAGCGCTCTGCACGGTGTTAGCAGAGACTTTCCCGGGACAGTGAAACCCTATGTCAGAGACACTGAGAAGAAGCCCCAATGTTCCCTCCAGGCACTTTCAGTGTGGCTGCCTTCTCCACGTGGTTCCTGGTTTCACTGCGGCTCTGAAGAGAATGCTAGCAAAGAGGTAACCGGGACAGTGAAAACAGTACTCAAAGACAGGGAGAGCAAGCTCTCTCTTGGCACTTTGGATGTGGGACATACAGCGAGATGTTTGCTGCTTTTGCGTTTGGCTGTTGGGAGATTTACAGCACAAAGATATCTAGTTGATTTGAAGCAGTTCCGAGAAAGTCTAAACATAATCCCCACTTCTCCCTCCTGGCACTTTCCATGTGGGAGATATAGCAGGATGTATATTGGTTTTGAGGACAACTCAATGGACAGTGTAGGGAGAAAAGGTCCTGGCTCCTTGAATGCCGTTTCTGGAGACACTGCGATCAATGTGGGAGATATGTCAAGATGTGTGTTTGTTTTGAGGACGGCTCTCTGGAGAGTCTTAGCAAAGAGGTCACACAGATAATCAGAGCAATTCTCAGAGACACTGAGAACAAGCTCCGCAATTCCCTCCTGGCACTTTCCCTGTAGGAGATACCGCAAGACGTTTCTGTATATTGGGCACAGCGCTCTGCACGGTGTTAGCAGAGACTTTCCCGGGACAGTGAAACCCTATGTCAGAGACACTGAGAAGAAGCCCCAATGTTCCCTCCAGGCACTTTCAGTGTGGCTGCCTTCTCCACGTGGTTCCTGGTTTCACTGCGGCTCTGAAGAGAATGCTAGCAAAGAGGTAACCGGGACAGTGAAAACAGTACTCAAAGACAGGGAGAGCAAGCTCTCTCTTGGCACTTTGGATGTGGGACATACAGCGAGATGTTTGCTGCTTTTGCGTTTGGCTGTTGGGAGATTTACAGCACAAAGATATCTAGTTGATTTGAAGCAGTTCTGAGAAAGTCTAAACATAATCCCCACTTCTCCCTCCTGGCACTTTCCATGTGGGAGATATAGCAGGATGTATATTGGTTTTGAGGACAACTCAATGGACAGTGTAGGGAGAAAAGGTCCTGGCTCCTTGAATGCCGTTTCTGGAGACACTGCGATCAATGTGGGAGATATGTCAAGATGTGTGTTTGTTTTGAGGACGGCTCTCTGGAGAGTCTTAGCAAAGAGGTCACACAGATAATCAGAGCAATTCTCAGAGACACTGAGAACAAGCTCCGCAATTCCCTCCTGGCACTTTCCCTGTAGGAGATACCGCAAGACGTTTCTGTATATTGGGCACAGCGCTCTGCACGGTGTTAGCAGAGACTTTCCCGGGACAGTGAAACCCTATGTCAGAGACACTGAGAAGAAGCCCCAATGTTCCCTCCAGGCACTTTCAGTGTGGGTGCTTTCTCCACGTGGTTCCTGGTTTCACTGCAGCTCTGAAGAGAATGTTAGCAAAGAGGTAACCGGGACAGTGAAAACAGTACTCAAAGACAGGGAGAGCAAGCTCTCTCTTGGCACTTTGGATGTGGGACATACAGCGAGATGTTTGCTGCTTTTGCGTTTGGCTGTTGGGAGATTTACAGCACAAAGATATCTAGTTGATTTGAAGCAGTTCTGAGAAAGTCTAAACATAATCCCCACTTCTCCCTCCTGGCACTTTCCATGTGGGAGATATAGCAGGATGTATATTGGTTTTGAGGACAACTCAATGGACAGTGTAGGGAGAAAAGGTCCTGGCTCCTTGAATGCCGTTTCTGGAGACACTGCGATCAATGTGGGAGATATGTCAAGATGTGTGTTTGTTTTGAGGACGGCTCTCTGGAGAGTCTTAGCAAAGAGGTCACACAGATAATCAGAGCAATTCTCAGAGACACTGAGAACAAGCTCCGCAATTCCCTCCTGGCACTTTCCCTGTAGGAGATACCGCAAGACGTTTCTGTATATTGGGCACAGCGCTCTGCACGGTGTTAGCAGAGACTTTCCCGGGACAGTGAAACCCTATGTCAGAGACACTGAGAAGAAGCCCCAATGTTCCCTCCAGGCACTTTCAGTGTGGCTGCCTTCTCCACGTGGTTCCTGGTTTCACTGCGGCTCTGAAGAGAATGCTAGCAAAGAGGTAACCGGGACAGTGAAAACAGTACTCAAAGACAGGGAGAGCAAGCTCTCTCTTGGCACTTTGGATGTGGGACATACAGCGAGATGTTTGCTGCTTTTGCGTTTGGCTGTTGGGAGATTTACAGCACAAAGATATCTAGTTGATTTGAAGCAGTTCCGAGAAAGTCTAAACATAATCCCCACTTCTCCCTCCTGGCACTTTCCATGTGGGAGATATAGCAGGATGTATATTGGTTTTGAGGACAACTCAATGGACAGTGTAGGGAGAAAAGGTCCTGGCTCCTTGAATGCCGTTTCTGGAGACACTGCGATCAATGTGGGAGATATGTCAAGATGTGTGTTTGTTTTGAGGACGGCTCTCTGGAGAGTCTTAGCAAAGAGGTCACACAGATAATCAGAGCAATTCTCAGAGACACTGAGAACAAGCTCCGCAATTCCCTCCTGGCACTTTCCCTGTAGGAGATACCGCAAGACGTTTCTGTATATTGGGCACAGCGCTCTGCACGGTGTTAGCAGAGACTTTCCCGGGACAGTGAAACCCTATGTCAGAGACACTGAGAAGAAGCCCCAATGTTCCCTCCAGGCACTTTCAGTGTGGCTGCCTTCTCCACGTGGTTCCTGGTTTCACTGCGGCTCTGAAGAGAATGCTAGCAAAGAGGTAACCGGGACAGTGAAAACAGTACTCAAAGACAGGGAGAGCAAGCTCTCTCTTGGCACTTTGGATGTGGGACATACAGCGAGATGTTTGCTGCTTTTGCGTTTGGCTGTTGGGAGATTTACAGCACAAAGATATCTAGTTGATTTGAAGCAGTTCTGAGAAAGTCTAAACATAATCCCCACTTCTCCCTCCTGGCACTTTCCATGTGGGAGATATAGCAGGATGTATATTGGTTTTGAGGACAACTCAATGGACAGTGTAGGGAGAAAAGGTCCTGGCTCCTTGAATGCCGTTTCTGGAGACACTGCGATCAATGTGGGAGATATGTCAAGATGTGTGTTTGTTTTGAGGACGGCTCTCTGGAGAGTCTTAGCAAAGAGGTCACACAGATAATCAGAGCAATTCTCAGAGACACTGAGAACAAGCTCCGCAATTCCCTCCTGGCACTTTCCCTGTAGGAGATACCGCAAGACGTTTCTGTATATTGGGCACAGCGCTCTGCACGGTGTTAGCAGAGACTTTCCCGGGACAGTGAAACCCTATGTCAGAGACACTGAGAAGAAGCCCCAATGTTCCCTCCAGGCACTTTCAGTGTGGGTGCTTTCTCCACGTGGTTCCTGGTTTCACTGCAGCTCTGAAGAGAATGCTAGCAAAGAGGTAACCGGGACAGTGAAAACAGTACTCAAAGACAGGGAGAGCAAGCTCTCTCTTGGCACTTTGGATGTGGGACATACAGCGAGATGTTTGCTGCTTTTGCGTTTGGCTGTTGGGAGATTTACAGCACAAAGATATCTAGTTGATTTGAAGCAGTTCCGAGAAAGTCTAAACATAATCCCCACTTCTCCCTCCTGGCACTTTCCATGTGGGAGATATAGCAGGATGTATATTGGTTTTGAGGACAACTCAATGGACAGTGTAGGGAGAAAAAGTCCTGGCTCCTTGAATGCCGTTTCTGGAGACACTGCGATCAATGTGGGAGATATGTCAAGATGTGTGTTTGTTTTGAGGACGGCTCTCTGGAGAGTCTTAGCAAAGAGGTCACACAGATAATCAGAGCAATTCTCAGAGACACTGAGAACAAGCTCCGCAATTCCCTCCTGGCACTTTCCCTGTAGGAGATACCGCAAGACGTTTCTGTATATTGGGCACAGCGCTCTGCACGGTGTTAGCAGAGACTTTCCCGGGACAGTGAAACCCTATGTCAGAGACACTGAGAAGAAGCCCCAATGTTCCCTCCAGGCACTTTCAGTGTGGCTGCCTTCTCCACGTGGTTCCTGGTTTCACTGCGGCTCTGAAGAGAATGCTAGCAAAGAGGTAACCGGGACAGTGAAAACAGTACTCAAAGACAGGGAGAGCAAGCTCTCTCTTGGCACTTTGGATGTGGGACATACAGCGAGATGTTTGCTGCTTTTGCGTTTGGCTGTTGGGAGATTTACAGCACAAAGATATCTAGTTGATTTGAAGCAGTTCTGAGAAAGTCTAAACATAATCCCCACTTCTCCCTCCTGGCACTTTCCATGTGGGAGATATAGCAGGATGTATATTGGTTTTGAGGACAACTCAATGGACAGTGTAGGGAGAAAAGGTCCTGGCTCCTTGAATGCCGTTTCTGGAGACACTGCGATCAATGTGGGAGATATGTCAAGATGTGTGTTTGTTTTGAGGACGGCTCTCTGGAGAGTCTTAGCAAAGAGGTCACACAGATAATCAGAGCAATTCTCAGAGACACTGAGAACAAGCTCCGCAATTCCCTCCTGGCACTTTCCCTGTAGGAGATACCGCAAGACGTTTCTGTATATTGGGCACAGCGCTCTGCACGGTGTTAGCAGAGACTTTCCCGGGACAGTGAAACCCTATGTCAGAGACACTGAGAAGAAGCCCCAATGTTCCCTCCAGGCACTTTCAGTGTGGGTGCTTTCTCCACGTGGTTCCTGGTTTCACTGCAGCTCTGAAGAGAATGTTAGCAAAGAGGTAACCGGGACAGTGAAAACAGTACTCAAAGACAGGGAGAGCAAGCTCTCTCTTGGCACTTTGGATGTGGGACATACAGCGAGATGTTTGCTGCTTTTGCGTTTGGCTGTTGGGAGATTTACAGCACAAAGATATCTAGTTGATTTGAAGCAGTTCTGAGAAAGTCTAAACATAATCCCCACTTCTCCCTCCTGGCACTTTCCATGTGGGAGATATAGCAGGATGTATATTGGTTTTGAGGACAACTCAATGGACAGTGTAGGGAGAAAACCTCCTGGCTCCTTGAATGCCGTTTCTGGAGACACTGCGATCAATGTGGGAGATATGTCAAGATGTGTGTTTGTTTTGAGGACGGCTCTCTGGAGAGTCTTAGCAAAGAGGTCACACAGATAATCAGAGCAATTCTCAGAGACACTGAGAACAAGCTCCGCAATTCCCTCCTGGCACTTTCCCTGTAGGAGATACCGCAAGACGTTTCTGTATATTGGGCACAGCGCTCTGCACGGTGTTAGCAGAGACTTTCCCGGGACAGTGAAACCCTACGTCAGAGACACTGAGAAGAAGCCCCAATGTTCCCTCCAGGCACTTTCAGTGTGGGTGCTTTCTCCACGTGGTTCCTGGTTTCACTGCAGCTCTGAAGAGAATGTTAGCAAAGAGGTAACCGGGACAGTGAAAACAGTACTCAAAGACAGGGAGAGCAAGCTCTCTCTTGGCACTTTGGATGTGGGACATACAGCGAGATGTTTGCTGCTTTTGCGTTTGGCTGTTGGGAGATTTACAGCACAAAGATATCTAGTTGATTTGAAGCAGTTCCGAGAAAGTCTAAACATAATCCCCACTTCTCCCTCCTGGCACTTTCCATGTGGGAGATATAGCAGGATGTATATTGGTTTTGAGGACAACTCAATGGACAGTGTAGGGAGAAAAGGTCCTGGCTCCTTGAATGCCGTTTCTGGAGACACTGCGATCAATGTGGGAGATATGTCAAGATGTGTGTTTGTTTTGAGGACGGCTCTCTGGAGAGTCTTAGCAAAGAGGTCACACAGATAATCAGAGCAATTCTCAGAGACACTGAGAACAAGCTCCACAATTCCCTCCTGGCACTTTCCCTGTAGGAGATACCGCAAGACGTTTCTGTATATTGGGCACAGCGCTCTGCAGGGTGTTAGCAGAGACTTTCCCGGGACAGTGAAACCCTATGTCAGAGACACTGAGAAGAAGTGCTTTCTCCACGTGGTTCCTGGTTTCACTGCAGCTCTGAAGAGAATGTTAGCAAAGAGGTAACCGGGACAGTGAAAACAGTACTCAAAGACAGGGAGAGCAAGCTCTCTCTTGGCACTTTGGATGTGGGACATACAGCGAGATGTTTGCTGCTTTTGCGTTTGGCTGTTGGGAGATTTACAGCACAAAGATATCTAGTTGATTTGAAGCAGTTCTGAGAAAGTCTAAACATAATCCCCTCTTCTCCCTCCTGGCACTTTCCATGTGGGAGATATAGCAGGATGTATATTGGTTTTGAGGACAACTCAATGGACAGTGTAGGGAGAAAAGGTCCTGGCTCCTTGAATGCCGTTTCTGGAGACACTGCGATCAATGTGGGAGATATGTCAAGATGTGTGTTTGTTTTGAGGACGGCTCTCTGGAGAGTCTTAGCAAAGAGGTCACACAGATAATCAGAGCAATTCTCAGAGACACTGAGAACAAGCTCCGCAATTCCCTCCTGGCACTTTCCCTGTAGGAGATACCGCAAGACGTTTCTGTATATTGGGCACAGCGCTCTGCACGGTGTTAGCAGAGACTTTCCCGGGACAGTGAAACCCTATGTCAGAGACACTGAGAAGAAGCCCCAATGTTCCCTCCAGGCACTTTCAGTGTGGGTGCTTTCTCCACGTGGTTCCTGGTTTCACTGCAGCTCTGAAGAGAATGTTAGCAAAGAGGTAACCGGGACAGTGAAAACAGTACTCAAAGACAGGGAGAGCAAGCTCTCTCTTGGCACTTTGGATGTGGGACATACAGCGAGATGTTTGCTGCTTTTGCGTTTGGCTGTTGGGAGATTTACAGCACAAAGATATCTAGTTGATTTGAAGCAGTTCTGAGAAAGTCTAAACATAATCCCCACTTCTCCCTCCTGGCACTTTCCATGTGGGAGATATAGCAGGATGTATATTGGTTTTGAGGACAACTCAATGGACAGTGTAGGGAGAAAAGGTCCTGGCTCCTTGAATGCCGTTTCTGGAGACACTGCGATCAATGTGGGAGATATGTCAAGATGTGTGTTTGTTTTGAGGACGGCTCTCTGGAGAGTCTTAGCAAAGAGGTCACACAGATAATCAGAGCAATTCTCAGAGACACTGAGAACAAGCTCCGCAATTCCCTCCTGGCACTTTCCCTGTAGGAGATACCGCAAGACGTTTCTGTATATTGGGCACAGCGCTCTGCACGGTGTTAGCAGAGACTTTCCCGGGACAGTGAAACCCTATGTCAGAGACACTGAGAAGAAGCCCCAATGTTCCCTCCAGGCACTTTCAGTGTGGGTGCCTTCTCCACGTGGTTCCTGGTTTCACTGCGGCTCTGAAGAGAATGCTAGCAAAGAGGTAACCGGGACAGTGAAAACAGTACTCAAAGACAGGGAGAGCAAGCTCTCTCTTGGCACTTTGGATGTGGGACATACAGCGAGATGTTTGCTGCTTTTGCGTTTGGCTGTTGGGAGATTTACAGCACAAAGATATCTAGTTGATTTGAAGCAGTTCCGAGAAAGTCTAAACATAATCCCCACTTCTCCCTCCTGGCACTTTCCATGTGGGAGATATAGCAGGATGTATATTGGTTTTGAGGACAACTCAATGGACAGTGTAGGGAGAAAAGGTCCTGGCTCCTTGAATGCCGTTTCTGGAGACACTGCGATCAATGTGGGAGATATGTCAAGATGTGTGTTTGTTTTGAGGACGGCTCTCTGGAGAGTCTTAGCAAAGAGGTCACACAGATAATCAGAGCAATTCTCAGAGACACTGAGAACAAGCTCCACAATTCCCTCCTGGCGCTTTCCCTGTAGGAGATACCGCAAGACGTTTCTGTATATTGGGCACAGCGCGCTGCACGGTGTTAGCAGAGACTTTCCCGGGACAGTGAAACCCTATGTCAGAGACACTGAGAAGAAGCCCCAATGTTCCCTCCAGGCACTTTCAGTGTGGCTGCCTTCTCCACGTGGTTCCTGGTTTCACTGCGGCTCTGAAGAGAATGCTAGCAAAGAGGTAACCGGGACAGTGAAAACAGTACTCAAAGACAGGGAGAGCAAGCTCTCTCTTGGCACTTTGGATGTGGGACATACAGCGAGATGTTTGCTGCTTTTGCGTTTGGCTGTTGGGAGATTTACAGCACAAAGATATCTAGTTGATTTGAAGCAGTTCCGAGAAAGTCTAAACATAATCCCCACTTCTCCCTCCTGGCACTTTCCATGTGGGAGATATAGCAGGATGTATATTGGTTTTGAGGACAACTCAATGGACAGTGTAGGGAGAAAACCTCCTGGCTCCTTGAATGCCGTTTCTGGAGACACTGCGATCAATGTGGGAGATATGTCAAGATGTGTGTTTGTTTTGAGGACGTCTCTCTGGAGAGTCTTAGCAAAGAGGTCACACAGATAATCAGAGCAATTCTCAGAGACACTGAGAACAAGCTCCACAATTCCCTCCTGGCGCTTTCCCTGTAGGAGATACCGCAAGACGTTTCTGTATATTGGGCACAGCGCGCTGCACGGTGTTAGCAGAGACTTTCCCGGGACAGTGAAACCCTATGTCAGAGACACTGAGAAGAAGCCCCAATGTTCCCTCCAGGCACTTTCAGTGTGGCTGCCTTCTCCACGTGGTTCCTGGTTTCACTGCAGCTCTGAAGAGAATGTTAGCAAAGAGGTAACCGGGACAGTGAAAACAGTACTCAAAGACAGGGAGAGCAAGCTCTCTCTTGGCACTTTGGATGTGGGACATACAGCGAGATGTTTGCTGCTTTTGCGTTTGGCTGTTGGGAGATTTACAGCACAAAGATATCTAGTTGATTTGAAGCAGTTCCGAGAAAGTCTAAACATAATCCCCACTTCTCCCTCCTGGCACTTTCCATGTGGGAGATATAGCAGGATGTATATTGGTTTTGAGGACAACTCAATGGACAGTGTAGGGAGAAAAGGTCCTGGCTCCTTGAATGCCGTTTCTGGAGACACTGCGATCAATGTGGGAGATATGTCAAGATGTGTGTTTGTTTTGAGGACGGCTCTCTGGAGAGTCTTAGCAAAGAGGTCACACAGATAATCAGAGCAATTCTCAGAGACACTGAGAACAAGCTCCGCAATTCCCTCCTGGCACTTTCCCTGTAGGAGATACCGCAAGACGTTTCTGTATATTGGGCACAGCGCTCTGCACGGTGTTAGCAGAGACTTTCCCGGGACAGTGAAACCCTATGTCAGAGACACTGAGAAGAAGCCCCAATGTTCCCTCCAGGCACTTTCAGTGTGGGTGCCTTCTCCACGTGGTTCCTGGTTTCACTGCGGCTCTGAAGAGAATGCTAGCAAAGAGGTAACCGGGACAGTGAAAACAGTACTCAAAGACAGGGAGAGCAAGCTCTCTCTTGGCACTTTGGATGTGGGACATACAGCGAGATGTTTGCTGCTTTTGCGTTTGGCTGTTGGGAGATTTACAGCACAAAGATATCTAGTTGATTTGAAGCAGTTCCGAGAAAGTCTAAACATAATCCCCACTTCTCCCTCCTGGCACTTTCCATGTGGGAGATATAGCAGGATGTATATTGGTTTTGAGGACAACTCAATGGACAGTGTAGGGAGAAAAGGTCCTGGCTCCTTGAATGCCGTTTCTGGAGACACTGCGATCAATGTGGGAGATATGTCAAGATGTGTGTTTGTTTTGAGGACGGCTCTCTGGAGAGTCTTAGCAAAGAGGTCACACAGATAATCAGAGCAATTCTCAGAGACACTGAGAACAAGCTCCGCAATTCCCTCCTGGCACTTTCCCTGTAGGAGATACCGCAAGACGTTTCTGTATATTGGGCACAGCGCTCTGCACGGTGTTAGCAGAGACTTTCCCGGGACAGTGAAACCCTATGTCAGAGACACTGAGAAGAAGCCCCAATGTTCCCTCCAGGCACTTTCAGTGTGGGTGCTTTCTCCACGTGGTTCCTGGTTTCACTGCAGCTCTGAAGAGAATGTTAGCAAAGAGGTAACCGGGACAGTGAAAACAGTACTCAAAGACAGGGAGAGCAAGCTCTCTCTTGGCACTTTGGATGTGGGACATACAGCGAGATGTTTGCTGCTTTTGCGTTTGGCTGTTGGGAGATTTACAGCACAAAGATATCTAGTTGATTTGAAGCAGTTCTGAGAAAGTCTAAACATAATCCCCACTTCTCCCTCCTGGCACTTTCCATGTGGGAGATATAGCAGGATGTATATTGGTTTTGAGGACAACTCAATGGACAGTGTAGGGAGAAAAGGTCCTGGCTCCTTGAATGCCGTTTCTGGAGACACTGCGATCAATGTGGGAGATATGTCAAGATGTGTGTTTGTTTTGAGGACGGCTCTCTGGAGAGTCTTAGCAAAGAGGTCACACAGATAATCAGAGCAATTCTCAGAGACACTGAGAACAAGCTCCGCAATTCCCTCCTGGCGCTTTCCCTGTAGGAGATACCGCAAGACGTTTCTGTATATTGGGCACAGCGCTCTGCACGGTGTTAGCAGAGACTTTCCCGGGACAGTGAAACCCTATGTCAGAGACACTGAGAAGAAGCCCCAATGTTCCCTCCAGGCACTTTCAGTGTGGGTGCCTTCTCCACGTGGTTCCTGGTTTCACTGCGGCTCTGAAGAGAATGCTAGCAAAGAGGTAACCGGGACAGTGAAAACAGTACTCAAAGACAGGGAGAGCAAGCTCTCTCTTGGCACTTTGGATGTGGGACATACAGCGAGATGTTTGCTGCTTTTGCGTTTGGCTGTTGGGAGATTTACAGCACAAAGATATCTAGTTGATTTGAAGCAGTTCCGAGAAAGTCTAAACATAATCCCCACTTCTCCCTCCTGGCACTTTCCATGTGGGAGATATAGCAGGATGTATATTGGTTTTGAGGACAACTCAATGGACAGTGTAGGGAGAAAACCTCCTGGCTCCTTGAATGCCGTTTCTGGAGACACTGCGATCAATGTGGGAGATATGTCAAGATGTGTGTTTGTTTTGAGGACGTCTCTCTGGAGAGTCTTAGCAAAGAGGTCACACAGATAATCAGAGCAATTCTCAGAGACACTGAGAACAAGCTCCACAATTCCCTCCTGGCGCTTTCCCTGTAGGAGATACCGCAAGACGTTTCTGTATATTGGGCACAGCGCGCTGCACGGTGTTAGCAGAGACTTTCCCGGGACAGTGAAACCCTATGTCAGAGACACTGAGAAGAAGCCCCAATGTTCCCTCCAGGCACTTTCAGTGTGGCTGCCTTCTCCACGTGGTTCCTGGTTTCACTGCGGCTCTGAAGAGAATGTTAGCAAAGAGGTAACCGGGACAGTGAAAACAGTACTCAAAGACAGGGAGAGCAAGCTCTCTCTTGGCACTTTGGATGTGGGACATACAGCGAGATGTTTGCTGCTTTTGCGTTTGGCTGTTGGGAGATTTACAGCACAAAGATATCTAGTTGATTTGAAGCAGTTCCGAGAAAGTCTAAACATAATCCCCACTTCTCCCTCCTGGCACTTTCCATGTGGGAGATATAGCAGGATGTATATTGGTTTTGAGGACAACTCAATGGACAGTGTAGGGAGAAAAGGTCCTGGCTCCTTGAATGCCGTTTCTGGAGACACTGCGATCAATGTGGGAGATATGTCAAGATGTGTGTTTGTTTTGAGGACGGCTCTCTGGAGAGTCTTAGCAAAGAGGTCACACAGATAATCAGAGCAATTCTCAGAGACACTGAGAACAAGCTCCGCAATTCCCTCCTGGCACTTTCCCTGTAGGAGATACCGCAAGACGTTTCTGTATATTGGGCACAGCGCTCTGCACGGTGTTAGCAGAGACTTTCCCGGGACAGTGAAACCCTATGTCAGAGACACTGAGAAGAAGCCCCAATGTTCCCTCCAGGCACTTTCAGTGTGGGTGCCTTCTCCACGTGGTTCCTGGTTTCACTGCGGCTCTGAAGAGAATGCTAGCAAAGAGGTAACCGGGACAGTGAAAACAGTACTCAAAGACAGGGAGAGCAAGCTCTCTCTTGGCACTTTGGATGTGGGACATACAGCGAGATGTTTGCTGCTTTTGCGTTTGGCTGTTGGGAGATTTACAGCACAAAGATATCTAGTTGATTTGAAGCAGTTCCGAGAAAGTCTAAACATAATCCCCACTTCTCCCTCCTGGCACTTTCCATGTGGGAGATATAGCAGGATGTATATTGGTTTTGAGGACAACTCAATGGACAGTGTAGGGAGAAAAGGTCCTGGCTCCTTGAATGCCGTTTCTGGAGACACTGCGATCAATGTGGGAGATATGTCAAGATGTGTGTTTGTTTTGAGGACGGCTCTCTGGAGAGTCTTAGCAAAGAGGTCACACAGATAATCAGAGCAATTCTCAGAGACACTGAGAACAAGCTCCGCAATTCCCTCCTGGCACTTTCCCTGTAGGAGATACCGCAAGACGTTTCTGTATATTGGGCACAGCGCTCTGCACGGTGTTAGCAGAGACTTTCCCGGGACAGTGAAACCCTATGTCAGAGACACTGAGAAGAAGCCCCAATGTTCCCTCCAGGCACTTTCAGTGTGGCTGCCTTCTCCACGTGGTTCCTGGTTTCACTGCGGCTCTGAAGAGAATGCTAGCAAAGAGGTAACCGGGACAGTGAAAACAGTACTCAAAGACAGGGAGAGCAAGCTCTCTCTTGGCACTTTGGATGTGGGACATACAGCGAGATGTTTGCTGCTTTTGCGTTTGGCTGTTGGGAGATTTACAGCACAAAGATATCTAGTTGATTTGAAGCAGTTCTGAGAAAGTCTAAACATAATCCCCACTTCTCCCTCCTGGCACTTTCCATGTGGGAGATATAGCAGGATGTATATTGGTTTTGAGGACAACTCAATGGACAGTGTAGGGAGAAAAGGTCCTGGCTCCTTGAATGCCGTTTCTGGAGACACTGCGATCAATGTGGGAGATATGTCAAGATGTGTGTTTGTTTTGAGGACGGCTCTCTGGAGAGTCTTAGCAAAGAGGTCACACAGATAATCAGAGCAATTCTCAGAGACACTGAGAACAAGCTCCGCAATTCCCTCCTGGCACTTTCCCTGTAGGAGATACCGCAAGACGTTTCTGTATATTGGGCACAGCGCTCTGCACGGTGTTAGCAGAGACTTTCCCGGGACAGTGAAACCCTATGTCAGAGACACTGAGAAGAAGCCCCAATGTTCCCTCCAGGCACTTTCAGTGTGGGTGCTTTCTCCACGTGGTTCCTGGTTTCACTGCAGCTCTGAAGAGAATGCTAGCAAAGAGGTAACCGGGACAGTGAAAACAGTACTCAAAGACAGGGAGAGCAAGCTCTCTCTTGGCACTTTGGATGTGGGACATACAGCGAGATGTTTGCTGCTTTTGCGTTTGGCTGTTGGGAGATTTACAGCACAAAGATATCTAGTTGATTTGAAGCAGTTCCGAGAAAGTCTAAACATAATCCCCACTTCTCCCTCCTGGCACTTTCCATGTGGGAGATATAGCAGGATGTATATTGGTTTTGAGGACAACTCAATGGACAGTGTAGGGAGAAAAAGTCCTGGCTCCTTGAATGCCGTTTCTGGAGACACTGCGATCAATGTGGGAGATATGTCAAGATGTGTGTTTGTTTTGAGGACGGCTCTCTGGAGAGTCTTAGCAAAGAGGTCACACAGATAATCAGAGCAATTCTCAGAGACACTGAGAACAAGCTCCGCAATTCCCTCCTGGCACTTTCCCTGTAGGAGATACCGCAAGACGTTTCTGTATATTGGGCACAGCGCTCTGCACGGTGTTAGCAGAGACTTTCCCGGGACAGTGAAACCCTATGTCAGAGACACTGAGAAGAAGCCCCAATGTTCCCTCCAGGCACTTTCAGTGTGGCTGCCTTCTCCACGTGGTTCCTGGTTTCACTGCGGCTCTGAAGAGAATGCTAGCAAAGAGGTAACCGGGACAGTGAAAACAGTACTCAAAGACAGGGAGAGCAAGCTCTCTCTTGGCACTTTGGATGTGGGACATACAGCGAGATGTTTGCTGCTTTTGCGTTTGGCTGTTGGGAGATTTACAGCACAAAGATATCTAGTTGATTTGAAGCAGTTCTGAGAAAGTCTAAACATAATCCCCACTTCTCCCTCCTGGCACTTTCCATGTGGGAGATATAGCAGGATGTATATTGGTTTTGAGGACAACTCAATGGACAGTGTAGGGAGAAAAGGTCCTGGCTCCTTGAATGCCGTTTCTGGAGACACTGCGATCAATGTGGGAGATATGTCAAGATGTGTGTTTGTTTTGAGGACGGCTCTCTGGAGAGTCTTAGCAAAGAGGTCACACAGATAATCAGAGCAATTCTCAGAGACACTGAGAACAAGCTCCGCAATTCCCTCCTGGCACTTTCCCTGTAGGAGATACCGCAAGACGTTTCTGTATATTGGGCACAGCGCTCTGCACGGTGTTAGCAGAGACTTTCCCGGGACAGTGAAACCCTATGTCAGAGACACTGAGAAGAAGCCCCAATGTTCCCTCCAGGCACTTTCAGTGTGGGTGCTTTCTCCACGTGGTTCCTGGTTTCACTGCAGCTCTGAAGAGAATGTTAGCAAAGAGGTAACCGGGACAGTGAAAACAGTACTCAAAGACAGGGAGAGCAAGCTCTCTCTTGGCACTTTGGATGTGGGACATACAGCGAGATGTTTGCTGCTTTTGCGTTTGGCTGTTGGGAGATTTACAGCACAAAGATATCTAGTTGATTTGAAGCAGTTCTGAGAAAGTCTAAACATAATCCCCACTTCTCCCTCCTGGCACTTTCCATGTGGGAGATATAGCAGGATGTATATTGGTTTTGAGGACAACTCAATGGACAGTGTAGGGAGAAAAGGTCCTGGCTCCTTGAATGCCGTTTCTGGAGACACTGCGATCAATGTGGGAGATATGTCAAGATGTGTGTTTGTTTTGAGGACGGCTCTCTGGAGAGTCTTAGCAAAGAGGTCACACAGATAATCAGAGCAATTCTCAGAGACACTGAGAACAAGCTCCGCAATTCCCTCCTGGCACTTTCCCTGTAGGAGATACCGCAAGACGTTTCTGTATATTGGGCACAGCGCTCTGCACGGTGTTAGCAGAGACTTTCCCGGGACAGTGAAACCCTACGTCAGAGACACTGAGAAGAAGCCCCAATGTTCCCTCCAGGCACTTTCAGTGTGGGTGCTTTCTCCACGTGGTTCCTGGTTTCACTGCAGCTCTGAAGAGAATGTTAGCAAAGAGGTAACCGGGACAGTGAAAACAGTACTCAAAGACAGGGAGAGCAAGCTCTCTCTTGGCACTTTGGATGTGGGACATACAGCGAGATGTTTGCTGCTTTTGCGTTTGGCTGTTGGGAGATTTACAGCACAAAGATATCTAGTTGATTTGAAGCAGTTCCGAGAAAGTCTAAACATAATCCCCACTTCTCCCTCCTGGCACTTTCCATGTGGGAGATATAGCAGGATGTATATTGGTTTTGAGGACAACTCAATGGACAGTGTAGGGAGAAAAAGTCCTGGCTCCTTGAATGCCGTTTCTGGAGACACTGCGATCAATGTGGGAGATATGTCAAGATGTGTGTTTGTTTTGAGGACGGCTCTCTGGAGAGTCTTAGCAAAGAGGTCACACAGATAATCAGAGCAATTCTCAGAGACACTGAGAACAAGCTCCACAATTCCCTCCTGGCGCTTTCCCTGTAGGAGATACCGCAAGACGTTTCTGTATATTGGGCACAGCGCTCTGCACGGTGTTAGCAGAGACTTTCCCGGGACAGTGAAACCCTATGTCAGAGACACTGAGAAGAAGCCCCAATGTTCCCTCCAGGCACTTTCAGTGTGGGTGCCTTCTCCACGTGGTTCCTGGTTTCACTGCGGCTCTGAAGAGAATGTTAGCAAAGAGGTAACCGGGACAGTGAAAACAGTACTCAAAGACAGGGAGAGCAAGCTCTCTCTTGGCACTTTGGATGTGGGACATACAGCGAGATGTTTGCTGCTTTTGCGTTTGGCTGTTGGGAGATTTACAGCACAAAGATATCTAGTTGATTTGAAGCAGTTCCGAGAAAGTCTAAACATAATCCCCACTTCTCCCTCCTGGCACTTTCCATGTGGGAGATATAGCAGGATGTATATTGGTTTTGAGGACAACTCAATGGACAGTGTAGGGAGAAAAGGTCCTGGCTCCTTGAATGCCGTTTCTGGAGACACTGCGATCAATGTGGGAGATATGTCAAGATGTGTGTTTGTTTTGAGGACGGCTCTCTGGAGAGTCTTAGCAAAGAGGTCACACAGATAATCAGAGCAATTCTCAGAGACACTGAGAACAAGCTCCACAATTCCCTCCTGGCACTTTCCCTGTAGGAGATACCGCAAGACGTTTCTGTATATTGGGCACAGCGCTCTGCAGGGTGTTAGCAGAGACTTTCCCGGGACAGTGAAACCCTATGTCAGAGACACTGAGAAGAAGTGCTTTCTCCACGTGGTTCCTGGTTTCACTGCAGCTCTGAAGAGAATGTTAGCAAAGAGGTAACCGGGACAGTGAAAACAGTACTCAAAGACAGGGAGAGCAAGCTCTCTCTTGGCACTTTGGATGTGGGACATACAGCGAGATGTTTGCTGCTTTTGCGTTTGGCTGTTGGGAGATTTACAGCACAAAGATATCTAGTTGATTTGAAGCAGTTCCGAGAAAGTCTAAACATAATCCCCACTTCTCCCTCCTGGCACTTTCCATGTGGGAGATATAGCAGGATGTATATTGGTTTTGAGGACAACTCAATGGACAGTGTAGGGAGAAAAAGTCCTGGCTCCTTGAATGCCGTTTCTGGAGACACTGCGATCAATGTGGGAGATATGTCAAGATGTGTGTTTGTTTTGAGGACGGCTCTCTGGAGAGTCTTAGCAAAGAGGTCACACAGATAATCAGAGCAATTCTCAGAGACACTGAGAACAAGCTCCACAATTCCCTCCTGGCGCTTTCCCTGTAGGAGATACCGCAAGACGTTTCTGTATATTGGGCACAGCGCTCTGCACGGTGTTAGCAGAGACTTTCCCGGGACAGTGAAACCCTATGTCAGAGACACTGAGAAGAAGCCCCAATGTTCCCTCCAGGCACTTTCAGTGTGGGTGCCTTCTCCACGTGGTTCCTGGTTTCACTGCGGCTCTGAAGAGAATGTTAGCAAAGAGGTAACCGGGACAGTGAAAACAGTACTCAAAGACAGGGAGAGCAAGCTCTCTCTTGGCACTTTGGATGTGGGACATACAGCGAGATGTTTGCTGCTTTTGCGTTTGGCTGTTGGGAGATTTACAGCACAAAGATATCTAGTTGATTTGAAGCAGTTCCGAGAAAGTCTAAACATAATCCCCACTTCTCCCTCCTGGCACTTTCCATGTGGGAGATATAGCAGGATGTATATTGGTTTTGAGGACAACTCAATGGACAGTGTAGGGAGAAAAGGTCCTGGCTCCTTGAATGCCGTTTCTGGAGACACTGCGATCAATGTGGGAGATATGTCAAGATGTGTGTTTGTTTTGAGGACGGCTCTCTGGAGAGTCTTAGCAAAGAGGTCACACAGATAATCAGAGCAATTCTCAGAGACACTGAGAACAAGCTCCACAATTCCCTCCTGGCACTTTCCCTGTAGGAGATACCGCAAGACGTTTCTGTATATTGGGCACAGCGCTCTGCAGGGTGTTAGCAGAGACTTTCCCGGGACAGTGAAACCCTATGTCAGAGACACTGAGAAGAAGTGCTTTCTCCACGTGGTTCCTGGTTTCACTGCAGCTCTGAAGAGAATGTTAGCAAAGAGGTAACCGGGACAGTGAAAACAGTACTCAAAGACAGGGAGAGCAAGCTCTCTCTTGGCACTTTGGATGTGGGACATACAGCGAGATGTTTGCTGCTTTTGCGTTTGGCTGTTGGGAGATTTACAGCACAAAGATATCTAGTTGATTTGAAGCAGTTCTGAGAAAGTCTAAACATAATCCCCACTTCTCCCTCCTGGCACTTTCCATGTGGGAGATATAGCAGGATGTATATTGGTTTTGAGGACAACTCAATGGACAGTGTAGGGAGAAAAGGTCCTGGCTCCTTGAATGCCGTTTCTGGAGACACTGCGATCAATGTGGGAGATATGTCAAGATGTGTGTTTGTTTTGAGGACGGCTCTCTGGAGAGTCTTAGCAAAGAGGTCACACAGATAATCAGAGCAATTCTCAGAGACACTGAGAACAAGCTCCGCAATTCCCTCCTGGCACTTTCCCTGTAGGAGATACCGCAAGACGTTTCTGTATATTGGGCACAGCGCTCTGCACGGTGTTAGCAGAGACTTTCCCGGGACAGTGAAACCCTATGTCAGAGACACTGAGAAGAAGCCCCAATGTTCCCTCCAGGCACTTTCAGTGTGGGTGCTTTCTCCACGTGGTTCCTGGTTTCACTGCAGCTCTGAAGAGAATGTTAGCAAAGAGGTAACCGGGACAGTGAAAACAGTACTCAAAGACAGGGAGAGCAAGCTCTCTCTTGGCACTTTGGATGTGGGACATACAGCGAGATGTTTGCTGCTTTTGCGTTTGGCTGTTGGGAGATTTACAGCACAAAGATATCTAGTTGATTTGAAGCAGTTCTGAGAAAGTCTAAACATAATCCCCACTTCTCCCTCCTGGCACTTTCCATGTGGGAGATATAGCAGGATGTATATTGGTTTTGAGGACAACTCAATGGACAGTGTAGGGAGAAAAGGTCCTGGCTCCTTGAATGCCGTTTCTGGAGACACTGCGATCAATGTGGGAGATATGTCAAGATGTGTGTTTGTTTTGAGGACGGCTCTCTGGAGAGTCTTAGCAAAGAGGTCACACAGATAATCAGAGCAATTCTCAGAGACACTGAGAACAAGCTCCGCAATTCCCTCCTGGCACTTTCCCTGTAGGAGATACCGCAAGACGTTTCTGTATATTGGGCACAGCGCTCTGCACGGTGTTAGCAGAGACTTTCCCGGGACAGTGAAACCCTATGTCAGAGACACTGAGAAGAAGCCCCAATGTTCCCTCCAGGCACTTTCAGTGTGGGTGCCTTCTCCACGTGGTTCCTGGTTTCACTGCGGCTCTGAAGAGAATGCTAGCAAAGAGGTAACCGGGACAGTGAAAACAGTACTCAAAGACAGGGAGAGCAAGCTCTCTCTTGGCACTTTGGATGTGGGACATACAGCGAGATGTTTGCTGCTTTTGCGTTTGGCTGTTGGGAGATTTACAGCACAAAGATATCTAGTTGATTTGAAGCAGTTCCGAGAAAGTCTAAACATAATCCCCACTTCTCCCTCCTGGCACTTTCCATGTGGGAGATATAGCAGGATGTATATTGGTTTTGAGGACAACTCAATGGACAGTGTAGGGAGAAAAGGTCCTGGCTCCTTGAATGCCGTTTCTGGAGACACTGCGATCAATGTGGGAGATATGTCAAGATGTGTGTTTGTTTTGAGGACGGCTCTCTGGAGAGTCTTAGCAAAGAGGTCACACAGATAATCAGAGCAATTCTCAGAGACACTGAGAACAAGCTCCACAATTCCCTCCTGGCGCTTTCCCTGTAGGAGATACCGCAAGACGTTTCTGTATATTGGGCACAGCGCGCTGCACGGTGTTAGCAGAGACTTTCCCGGGACAGTGAAACCCTATGTCAGAGACACTGAGAAGAAGCCCCAATGTTCCCTCCAGGCACTTTCAGTGTGGCTGCCTTCTCCACGTGGTTCCTGGTTTCACTGCGGCTCTGAAGAGAATGCTAGCAAAGAGGTAACCGGGACAGTGAAAACAGTACTCAAAGACAGGGAGAGCAAGCTCTCTCTTGGCACTTTGGATGTGGGACATACAGCGAGATGTTTGCTGCTTTTGCGTTTGGCTGTTGGGAGATTTACAGCACAAAGATATCTAGTTGATTTGAAGCAGTTCCGAGAAAGTCTAAACATAATCCCCACTTCTCCCTCCTGGCACTTTCCATGTGGGAGATATAGCAGGATGTATATTGGTTTTGAGGACAACTCAATGGACAGTGTAGGGAGAAAACCTCCTGGCTCCTTGAATGCCGTTTCTGGAGACACTGCGATCAATGTGGGAGATATGTCAAGATGTGTGTTTGTTTTGAGGACGTCTCTCTGGAGAGTCTTAGCAAAGAGGTCACACAGATAATCAGAGCAATTCTCAGAGACACTGAGAACAAGCTCCACAATTCCCTCCTGGCGCTTTCCCTGTAGGAGATACCGCAAGACGTTTCTGTATATTGGGCACAGCGCGCTGCACGGTGTTAGCAGAGACTTTCCCGGGACAGTGAAACCCTATGTCAGAGACACTGAGAAGAAGCCCCAATGTTCCCTCCAGGCACTTTCAGTGTGGCTGCCTTCTCCACGTGGTTCCTGGTTTCACTGCAGCTCTGAAGAGAATGTTAGCAAAGAGGTAACCGGGACAGTGAAAACAGTACTCAAAGACAGGGAGAGCAAGCTCTCTCTTGGCACTTTGGATGTGGGACATACAGCGAGATGTTTGCTGCTTTTGCGTTTGGCTGTTGGGAGATTTACAGCACAAAGATATCTAGTTGATTTGAAGCAGTTCCGAGAAAGTCTAAACATAATCCCCACTTCTCCCTCCTGGCACTTTCCATGTGGGAGATATAGCAGGATGTATATTGGTTTTGAGGACAACTCAATGGACAGTGTAGGGAGAAAAGGTCCTGGCTCCTTGAATGCCGTTTCTGGAGACACTGCGATCAATGTGGGAGATATGTCAAGATGTGTGTTTGTTTTGAGGACGGCTCTCTGGAGAGTCTTAGCAAAGAGGTCACACAGATAATCAGAGCAATTCTCAGAGACACTGAGAACAAGCTCCGCAATTCCCTCCTGGCACTTTCCCTGTAGGAGATACCGCAAGACGTTTCTGTATATTGGGCACAGCGCTCTGCACGGTGTTAGCAGAGACTTTCCCGGGACAGTGAAACCCTATGTCAGAGACACTGAGAAGAAGCCCCAATGTTCCCTCCAGGCACTTTCAGTGTGGGTGCCTTCTCCACGTGGTTCCTGGTTTCACTGCGGCTCTGAAGAGAATGCTAGCAAAGAGGTAACCGGGACAGTGAAAACAGTACTCAAAGACAGGGAGAGCAAGCTCTCTCTTGGCACTTTGGATGTGGGACATACAGCGAGATGTTTGCTGCTTTTGCGTTTGGCTGTTGGGAGATTTACAGCACAAAGATATCTAGTTGATTTGAAGCAGTTCTGAGAAAGTCTAAACATAATCCCCACTTCTCCCTCCTGGCACTTTCCATGTGGGAGATATAGCAGGATGTATATTGGTTTTGAGGACAACTCAATGGACAGTGTAGGGAGAAAAGGTCCTGGCTCCTTGAATGCCGTTTCTGGAGACACTGCGATCAATGTGGGAGATATGTCAAGATGTGTGTTTGTTTTGAGGACGGCTCTCTGGAGAGTCTTAGCAAAGAGGTCACACAGATAATCAGAGCAATTCTCAGAGACACTGAGAACAAGCTCCGCAATTCCCTCCTGGCACTTTCCCTGTAGGAGATACCGCAAGACGTTTCTGTATATTGGGCACAGCGCTCTGCAGGGTGTTAGCAGAGACTTTCCCGGGACAGTGAAACCCTATGTCAGAGACACTGAGAAGAAGCCCCAATGTTCCCTCCAGGCACTTTCAGTGTGGGTGCTTTCTCCACGTGGTTCCTGGTTTCACTGCAGCTCTGAAGAGAATGTTAGCAAAGAGGTAACCGGGACAGTGAAAACAGTACTCAAAGACAGGGAGAGCAAGCTCTCTCTTGGCACTTTGGATGTGGGACATACAGCGAGATGTTTGCTGCTTTTGCGTTTGGCTGTTGGGAGATTTACAGCACAAAGATATCTAGTTGATTTGAAGCAGTTCTGAGAAAGTCTAAACATAATCCCCACTTCTCCCTCCTGGCACTTTCCATGTGGGAGATATAGCAGGATGTATATTGGTTTTGAGGACAACTCAATGGACAGTGTAGGGAGAAAAGGTCCTGGCTCCTTGAATGCCGTTTCTGGAGACACTGCGATCAATGTGGGAGATATGTCAAGATGTGTGTTTGTTTTGAGGACGGCTCTCTGGAGAGTCTTAGCAAAGAGGTCACACAGATAATCAGAGCAATTCTCAGAGACACTGAGAACAAGCTCCGCAATTCCCTCCTGGCACTTTCCCTGTAGGAGATACCGCAAGACGTTTCTGTATATTGGGCACAGCGCTCTGCAGGGTGTTAGCAGAGACTTTCCCGGGACAGTGAAACCCTATGTCAGAGACACTGAGAAGAAGCCCCAATGTTCCCTCCAGGCACTTTCAGTGTGGGTGCTTTCTCCACGTGGTTCCTGGTTTCACTGCAGCTCTGAAGAGAATGTTAGCAAAGAGGTAACCGGGACAGTGAAAACAGTACTCAAAGACAGGGAGAGCAAGCTCTCTCTTGGCACTTTGGATGTGGGACATACAGCGAGATGTTTGCTGCTTTTGCGTTTGGCTGTTGGGAGATTTACAGCACAAAGATATCTAGTTGATTTGAAGCAGTTCTGAGAAAGTCTAAACATAATCCCCACTTCTCCCTCCTGGCACTTTCCATGTGGGAGATATAGCAGGATGTATATTGGTTTTGAGGACAACTCAATGGACAGTGTAGGGAGAAAAGGTCCTGGCTCCTTGAATGCCGTTTCTGGAGACACTGCGATCAATGTGGGAGATATGTCAAGATGTGTGTTTGTTTTGAGGACGGCTCTCTGGAGAGTCTTAGCAAAGAGGTCACACAGATAATCAGAGCAATTCTCAGAGACACTGAGAACAAGCTCCGCAATTCCCTCCTGGCGCTTTCCCTGTAGGAGATACCGCAAGACGTTTCTGTATATTGGGCACAGCGCTCTGCACGGTGTTAGCAGAGACTTTCCCGGGACAGTGAAACCCTATGTCAGAGACACTGAGAAGAAGCCCCAATGTTCCCTCCAGGCACTTTCAGTGTGGGTGCCTTCTCCACGTGGTTCCTGGTTTCACTGCGGCTCTGAAGAGAATGCTAGCAAAGAGGTAACCGGGACAGTGAAAACAGTACTCAAAGACAGGGAGAGCAAGCTCTCTCTTGGCACTTTGGATGTGGGACATACAGCGAGATGTTTGCTGCTTTTGCGTTTGGCTGTTGGGAGATTTACAGCACAAAGATATCTAGTTGATTTGAAGCAGTTCCGAGAAAGTCTAAAGATAATCCCCACTTCTCCCTCCTGGCACTTTCCATGTGGGAGATATAGCAGGATGTATATTGGTTTTGAGGACAACTCAATGGACAGTGTAGGGAGAAAAGGTCCTGGCTCCTTGAATGCCGTTTCTGGAGACACTGCGATCAATGTGGGAGATATGTCAAGATGTGTGTTTGTTTTGAGGACGGCTCTCTGGAGAGTCTTAGCAAAGAGGTCACACAGATAATCAGAGCAATTCTCAGAGACACTGAGAACAAGCTCCACAATTCCCTCCTGGCGCTTTCCCTGTAGGAGATACCGCAAGACGTTTCTGTATATTGGGCACAGCGCGCTGCACGGTGTTAGCAGAGACTTTCCCGGGACAGTGAAACCCTATGTCAGAGACACTGAGAAGAAGCCCCAATGTTCCCTCCAGGCACTTTCAGTGTGGCTGCCTTCTCCACGTGGTTCCTGGTTTCACTGCGGCTCTGAAGAGAATGCTAGCAAAGAGGTAACCGGGACAGTGAAAACAGTACTCAAAGACAGGGAGAGCAAGCTCTCTCTTGGCACTTTGGATGTGGGACATACAGCGAGATGTTTGCTGCTTTTGCGTTTGGCTGTTGGGAGATTTACAGCACAAAGATATCTAGTTGATTTGAAGCAGTTCCGAGAAAGTCTAAACATAATCCCCACTTCTCCCTCCTGGCACTTTCCATGTGGGAGATATAGCAGGATGTATATTGGTTTTGAGGACAACTCAATGGACAGTGTAGGGAGAAAACCTCCTGGCTCCTTGAATGCCGTTTCTGGAGACACTGCGATCAATGTGGGAGATATGTCAAGATGTGTGTTTGTTTTGAGGACGTCTCTCTGGAGAGTCTTAGCAAAGAGGTCACACAGATAATCAGAGCAATTCTCAGAGACACTGAGAACAAGCTCCACAATTCCCTCCTGGCGCTTTCCCTGTAGGAGATACCGCAAGACGTTTCTGTATATTGGGCACAGCGCGCTGCACGGTGTTAGCAGAGACTTTCCCGGGACAGTGAAACCCTATGTCAGAGACACTGAGAAGAAGCCCCAATGTTCCCTCCAGGCACTTTCAGTGTGGCTGCCTTCTCCACGTGGTTCCTGGTTTCACTGCGGCTCTGAAGAGAATGTTAGCAAAGAGGTAACCGGGACAGTGAAAACAGTACTCAAAGACAGGGAGAGCAAGCTCTCTCTTGGCACTTTGGATGTGGGACATACAGCGAGATGTTTGCTGCTTTTGCGTTTGGCTGTTGGGAGATTTACAGCACAAAGATATCTAGTTGATTTGAAGCAGTTCCGAGAAAGTCTAAACATAATCCCCACTTCTCCCTCCTGGCACTTTCCATGTGGGAGATATAGCAGGATGTATATTGGTTTTGAGGACAACTCAATGGACAGTGTAGGGAGAAAACCTCCTGGCTCCTTGAATGCCGTTTCTGGAGACACTGCGATCAATGTGGGAGATATGTCAAGATGTGTGTTTGTTTTGAGGACGGCTCTCTGGAGAGTCTTAGCAAAGAGGTCACACAGATAATCAGAGCAATTCTCAGAGACACTGAGAACAAGCTCCGCAATTCCCTCCTGGCACTTTCCCTGTAGGAGATACCGCAAGACGTTTCTGTATATTGGGCACAGCGCTCTGCACGGTGTTAGCAGAGACTTTCCCGGGACAGTGAAACCCTATGTCAGAGACACTGAGAAGAAGCCCCAATGTTCCCTCCAGGCACTTTCAGTGTGGGTGCCTTCTCCACGTGGTTCCTGGTTTCACTGCGGCTCTGAAGAGAATGCTAGCAAAGAGGTAACCGGGACAGTGAAAACAGTACTCAAAGACAGGGAGAGCAAGCTCTCTCTTGGCACTTTGGATGTGGGACATACAGCGAGATGTTTGCTGCTTTTGCGTTTGGCTGTTGGGAGATTTACAGCACAAAGATATCTAGTTGATTTGAAGCAGTTCTGAGAAAGTCTAAACATAATCCCCACTTCTCCCTCCTGGCACTTTCCATGTGGGAGATATAGCAGGATGTATATTGGTTTTGAGGACAACTCAATGGACAGTGTAGGGAGAAAAGGTCCTGGCTCCTTGAATGCCGTTTCTGGAGACACTGCGATCAATGTGGGAGATATGTCAAGATGTGTGTTTGTTTTGAGGACGGCTCTCTGGAGAGTCTTAGCAAAGAGGTCACACAGATAATCAGAGCAATTCTCAGAGACACTGAGAACAAGCTCCGCAATTCCCTCCTGGCACTTTCCCTGTAGGAGATACCGCAAGACGTTTCTGTATATTGGGCACAGCGCTCTGCAGGGTGTTAGCAGAGACTTTCCCGGGACAGTGAAACCCTATGTCAGAGACACTGAGAAGAAGCCCCAATGTTCCCTCCAGGCACTTTCAGTGTGGGTGCTTTCTCCACGTGGTTCCTGGTTTCACTGCAGCTCTGAAGAGAATGTTAGCAAAGAGGTAACCGGGACAGTGAAAACAGTACTCAAAGACAGGGAGAGCAAGCTCTCTCTTGGCACTTTGGATGTGGGACATACAGCGAGATGTTTGCTGCTTTTGCGTTTGGCTGTTGGGAGATTTACAGCACAAAGATATCTAGTTGATTTGAAGCAGTTCCGAGAAAGTCTAAAGATAATCCCCACTTCTCCCTCCTGGCACTTTCCATGTGGGAGATATAGCAGGATGTATATTGGTTTTGAGGACAACTCAATGGACAGTGTAGGGAGAAAAGGTCCTGGCTCCTTGAATGCCGTTTCTGGAGACACTGCGATCAATGTGGGAGATATGTCAAGATGTGTGTTTGTTTTGAGGACGTCTCTCTGGAGAGTCTTAGCAAAGAGGTCACACAGATAATCAGAGCAATTCTCAGAGACACTGAGAACAAGCTCCACAATTCCCTCCTGGCGCTTTCCCTGTAGGAGATACTGCAAGACGTTTCTGTATATTGGGCACAGCGCGCTGCACGGTGTTAGCAGAGACTTTCCCGGGACAGTGAAACCCTATGTCAGAGACACTGAGAAGAAGCCCCAATGTTCCCTCCAGGCACTTTCAGTGTGGCTGCCTTCTCCACGTGGTTCCTGGTTTCACTGCGGCTCTGAAGAGAATGCTAGCAAAGAGGTAACCGGGACAGTGAAAACAGTACTCAAAGACAGGGAGAGCAAGCTCTCTCTTGGCACTTTGGATGTGGGACATACAGCGAGATGTTTGCTGCTTTTGCGTTTGGCTGTTGGGAGATTTACAGCACAAAGATATCTAGTTGATTTGAAGCAGTTCCGAGAAAGTCTAAACATAATCCCCACTTCTCCCTCCTGGCACTTTCCATGTGGGAGATATAGCAGGATGTATATTGGTTTTGAGGACAACTCAATGGACAGTGTAGGGAGAAAACCTCCTGGCTCCTTGAATGCCGTTTCTGGAGACACTGCGATCAATGTGGGAGATATGTCAAGATGTGTGTTTGTTTTGAGGACGGCTCTCTGGAGAGTCTTAGCAAAGAGGTCACACAGATAATCAGAGCAATTCTCAGAGACACTGAGAACAAGCTCCGCAATTCCCTCCTGGCACTTTCCCTGTAGGAGATACCGCAAGACGTTTCTGTATATTGGGGACAGCGCTCTGCAGGGTGTTAGCACAGACTTTCCCGGGACAGTGAAACCCTATGTCAGAGACACTGAGAAGAAGTGCTTTCTCCACGTGGTTCCTGGTTTCACTGCAGCTCTGAAGAGAATGTTAGCAAAGAGGTAACCGGGACAGTGAAAACAGTACTCAAAGACAGGGAGAGCAAGCTCTCTCTTGGCACTTTGGATGTGGGACATACAGCGAGATGTTTGCTGCTTTTGCGTTTGGCTGTTGGGAGATTTACAGCACAAAGATATCTAGTTGATTTGAAGCAGTTCTGAGAAAGTCTAAACATAATCCCCACTTCTCCCTCCTGGCACTTTCCATGTGGGAGATATAGCAGGATGTATATTGGTTTTGAGGACAACTCAATGGACAGTGTAGGGAGAAAAGGTCCTGGCTCCTTGAATGCCGTTTCTGGAGACACTGCGATCAATGTGGGAGATATGTCAAGATGTGTGTTTGTTTTGAGGACGGCTCTCTGGAGAGTCTTAGCAAAGAGGTCACACAGATAATCAGAGCAATTCTCAGAGACACTGAGAACAAGCTCTGCAATTCCCTCCTGGCACTTTCCCTGTAGGAGATACCGCAAGACGTTTCTGTATATTGGGCACAGCGCTCTGCAGGGTGTTAGCAGAGACTTTCCCGGGACAGTGAAACCCTATGTCAGAGACACTGAGAAGAAGTGCTTTCTCCACGTGGTTCCTGGTTTCACTGCAGCTCTGAAGAGAATGTTAGCAAAGAGGTAACCGGGACAGTGAAAACAGTACTCAAAGACAGGGAGAGCAAGCTCTCTCTTGGCACTTTGGATGTGGGACATACAGCGAGATGTTTGCTGCTTTTGCGTTTGGCTGTTGGGAGATTTACAGCACAAAGATATCTAGTTGATTTGAAGCAGTTCTGAGAAAGTCTAAACATAATCCCCACTTCTCCCTCCTGGCACTTTCCATGTGGGAGATATAGCAGGATGTATATTGGTTTTGAGGACAACTCAATGGACAGTGTAGGGAGAAAAGGTCCTGGCTCCTTGAATGCCGTTTCTGGAGACACTGCGATCAATGTGGGAGATATGTCAAGATGTGTGTTTGTTTTGAGGACGGCTCTCTGGAGAGTCTTAGCAAAGAGGTCACACAGATAATCAGAGCAATTCTCAGAGACACTGAGAACAAGCTCCGCAATTCCCTCCTGGCACTTTCCCTGTAGGAGATACCGCAAGACGTTTCTGTATATTGGGCACAGCGCTCTGCAGGGTGTTAGCAGAGACTTTCCCGGGACAGTGAAACCCTATGTCAGAGACACTGAGAAGAAGCCCCAATGTTCCCTCCAGGCACTTTCAGTGTGGGTGCTTTCTCCACGTGGTTCCTGGTTTCACTGCAGCTCTGAAGAGAATGTTAGCAAAGAGGTAACCGGGACAGTGAAAACAGTACTCAAAGACAGGGAGAGCAAGCTCTCTCTTGGCACTTTGCATGTGGGACATACAGCGAGATGTTTGCTGCTTTTGCGTTTGGCTGTTGGGAGATTTACAGCACAAAGATATCTAGTTGATTTGAAGCAGTTCTGAGAAAGTCTAAACATAATCCCCACTTCTCCCTCCTGGCACTTTCCATGTGGGAGATATAGCAGGATGTATATTGGTTTTGAGGACAACTCAATGGACAGTGTAGGGAGAAAAGGTCCTGGCTCCTTGAATGCCGTTTCTGGAGACACTGCGATCAATGTGGGAGATATGTCAAGATGTGTGTTTGTTTTGAGGACGGCTCTCTGGAGAGTCTTAGCAAAGAGGTCACACAGATAATCAGAGCAATTCTCAGAGACACTGAGAACAAGCTCCGCAATTCCCTCCTGGCACTTTCCCTGTAGGAGATACCGCAAGACGTTTCTGTATATTGGGCACAGCGCTCTGCACGGTGTTAGCAGAGACTTTCCCGGGACAGTGAAACCCTATGTCAGAGACACTGAGAAGAAGCCCCAATGTTCCCTCCAGGCACTTTCAGTGTGGGTGCCTTCTCCACGTGGTTCCTGGTTTCACTGCGGCTCTGAAGAGAATGCTAGCAAAGAGGTAACCGGGACAGTGAAAACAGTACTCAAAGACAGGGAGAGCAAGCTCTCTCTTGGCACTTTGGATGTGGGACATACAGCGAGATGTTTGCTGCTTTTGCGTTTGGCTGTTGGGAGATTTACAGCACAAAGATATCTAGTTGATTTGAAGCAGTTCTGAGAAAGTCTAAACATAATCCCCACTTCTCCCTCCTGGCACTTTCCATGTGGGAGATATAGCAGGATGTATATTGGTTTTGAGGACAACTCAATGGACAGTGTAGGGAGAAAAGGTCCTGGCTCCTTGAATGCCGTTTCTGGAGACACTGCGATCAATGTGGGAGATATGTCAAGATGTGTGTTTGTTTTGAGGACGGCTCTCTGGAGAGTCTTAGCAAAGAGGTCACACAGATAATCAGAGCAATTCTCAGAGACACTGAGAACAAGCTCCGCAATTCCCTCCTGGCACTTTCCCTGTAGGAGATACCGCAAGACGTTTCTGTATATTGGGCACAGCGCTCTGCACGGTGTTAGCAGAGACTTTCCCGGGACAGTGAAACCCTATGTCAGAGACACTGAGAAGAAGCCCCAATGTTCCCTCCAGGCACTTTCAGTGTGGGTGCTTTCTCCACGTGGTTCCTGGTTTCACTGCAGCTCTGAAGAGAATGTTAGCAAAGAGGTAACCGGGACAGTGAAAACAGTACTCAAAGACAGGGAGAGCAAGCTCTCTCTTGGCACTTTGGATGTGGGACATAGAGCGAGATGTTTGCTGCTTTTGCGTTTGGCTGTTGGGAGATTTACAGCACAAAGATATCTAGTTGATTTGAAGCAGTTCCGAGAAAGTCTAAACATAATCCCCACTTCTCCCTCCTGGCACTTTCCATGTGGGAGATATAGCAGGATGTATATTGGTTTTGAGGACAACTCAATGGACAGTGTAGGGAGAAAAGGTCCTGGCTCCTTGAATGCCGTTTCTGGAGACACTGCGATCAATGTGGGAGATATGTCAAGATGTGTGTTTGTTTTGAGGACGGCTCTCTGGAGAGTCTTAGCAAAGAGGTCACACAGATAATCAGAGCAATTCTCAGAGACACTGAGAACAAGCTCCACAATTCCCTCCTGGCGCTTTCCCTGTAGGAGATACCGCAAGACGTTTCTGTATATTGGGCACAGCGCGCTGCACGGTGTTAGCAGAGACTTTCCCGGGACAGTGAAACCCTATGTCAGAGACACTGAGAAGAAGCCCCAATGTTCCCTCCAGGCACTTTCAGTGTGGGTGCCTTCTCCACGTGGTTCCTGGTTTCACTGCGGCTCTGAAGAGAATGCTAGCAAAGAGGTAACCGGGACAGTGAAAACAGTACTCAAAGACAGGGAGAGCAAGCTCTCTCTTGGCACTTTGGATGTGGGACATACAGCGAGATGTTTGCTGCTTTTGCGTTTGGCTGTTGGGAGATTTACAGCACAAAGATATCTAGTTGATTTGAAGCAGTTCCGAGAAAGTCTAAACATAATCCCCACTTCTCCCTCCTGGCACTTTCCATGTGGGAGATATAGCAGGATGTATATTGGTTTTGAGGACAACTCAATGGACAGTGTAGGGAGAAAACCTCCTGGCTCCTTGAATGCCGTTTCTGGAGACACTGCGATCAATGTGGGAGATATGTCAAGATGTGTGTTTGTTTTGAGGACGTCTCTCTGGAGAGTCTTAGCAAAGAGGTCACACAGATAATCAGAGCAATTCTCAGAGACACTGAGAACAAGCTCCACAATTCCCTCCTGGCGCTTTCCCTGTAGGAGATACCGCAAGACGTTTCTGTATATTGGGCACAGCGCGCTGCACGGTGTTAGCAGAGACTTTCCCGGGACAGTGAAACCCTATGTCAGAGACACTGAGAAGAAGCCCCAATGTTCCCTCCAGGCACTTTCAGTGTGGCTGCCTTCTCCACGTGGTTCCTGGTTTCACTGCGGCTCTGAAGAGAATGTTAGCAAAGAGGTAACCGGGACAGTGAAAACAGTACTCAAAGACAGGGAGAGCAAGCTCTCTCTTGGCACTTTGGATGTGGGACATACAGCGAGATGTTTGCTGCTTTTGCGTTTGGCTGTTGGGAGATTTACAGCACAAAGATATCTAGTTGATTTGAAGCAGTTCCGAGAAAGTCTAAACATAATCCCCACTTCTCCCTCCTGGCACTTTCCATGTGGGAGATATAGCAGGATGTATATTGGTTTTGAGGACAACTCAATGGACAGTGTAGGGAGAAAAGGTCCTGGCTCCTTGAATGCCGTTTCTGGAGACACTGCGATCAATGTGGGAGATATGTCAAGATGTGTGTTTGTTTTGAGGACGGCTCTCTGGAGAGTCTTAGCAAAGAGGTCACACAGATAATCAGAGCAATTCTCAGAGACACTGAGAACAAGCTCCGCAATTCCCTCCTGGCACTTTCCCTGTAGGAGATACCGCAAGACGTTTCTGTATATTGGGCACAGCGCTCTGCACGGTGTTAGCAGAGACTTTCCCGGGACAGTGAAACCCTATGTCAGAGACACTGAGAAGAAGCCCCAATGTTCCCTCCAGGCACTTTCAGTGTGGGTGCCTTCTCCACGTGGTTCCTGGTTTCACTGCGGCTCTGAAGAGAATGCTAGCAAAGAGGTAACCGGGACAGTGAAAACAGTACTCAAAGACAGGGAGAGCAAGCTCTCTCTTGGCACTTTGCATGTGGGACATACAGCGAGATGTTTGCTGCTTTTGCGTTTGGCTGTTGGGAGATTTACAGCACAAAGATATCTAGTTGATTTGAAGCAGTTCCGAGAAAGTCTAAAGATAATCCCCACTTCTCCCTCCTGGCACTTTCCATGTGGGAGATATAGCAGGATGTATATTGGTTTTGAGGACAACTCAATGGACAGTGTAGGGAGAAAACCTCCTGGCTCCTTGAATGCCGTTTCTGGAGACACTGCGATCAATGTGGGAGATATGTCAAGATGTGTGTTTGTTTTGAGGACGGCTCTCTGGAGAGTCTTAGCAAAGAGGTCACACAGATAATCAGAGCAATTCTCAGAGACACTGAGAACAAGCTCCACAATTCCCTCCTGGCACTTTCCCTGTAGGAGATACCGCAAGACGTTTCTGTATATTGGGCACAGCGCTCTGCACGGTGTTAGCAGAGACTTTCCCGGGACAGTGAAACCCTATGTCAGAGACACTGAGAAGAAGCCCCAATGTTCCCTCCAGGCACTTTCAGTGTGGCTGCCTTCTCCACGTGGTTCCTGGTTTCACTGCGGCTCTGAAGAGAATGCTAGCAAAGAGGTAACCGGGACAGTGAAAACAGTACTCAAAGACAGGGAGAGCAAGCTCTCTCTTGGCACTTTGGATGTGGGACATACAGCGAGATGTTTGCTGCTTTTGCGTTTGGCTGTTGGGAGATTTACAGCACAAAGATATCTAGTTGATTTGAAGCAGTTCCGAGAAAGTCTAAACATAATCCCCACTTCTCCCTCCTGGCACTTTCCATGTGGGAGATATAGCAGGATGTATATTGGTTTTGAGGACAACTCAATGGACAGTGTAGGGAGAAAAGGTCCTGGCTCCTTGAATGCCGTTTCTGGAGACACTGCGATCAATGTGGGAGATATGTCAAGATGTGTGTTTGTTTTGAGGACGGCTCTCTGGAGAGTCTTAGCAAAGAGGTCACACAGATAATCAGAGCAATTCTCAGAGACACTGAGAACAAGCTCCGCAATTCCCTCCTGGCACTTTCCCTGTAGGAGATACCGCAAGACGTTTCTGTATATTGGGCACAGCGCTCTGCACGGTGTTAGCAGAGACTTTCCCGGGACAGTGAAACCCTATGTCAGAGACACTGAGAAGAAGCCCCAATGTTCCCTCCAGGCACTTTCAGTGTGGGTGCTTTCTCCACGTGGTTCCTGGTTTCACTGCAGCTCTGAAGAGAATGTTAGCAAAGAGGTAACCGGGACAGTGAAAACAGTACTCAAAGACAGGGAGAGCAAGCTCTCTCTTGGCACTTTGGATGTGGGACATAGAGCGAGATGTTTGCTGCTTTTGCGTTTGGCTGTTGGGAGATTTACAGCACAAAGATATCTAGTTGATTTGAAGCAGTTCCGAGAAAGTCTAAACATAATCCCCACTTCTCCCTCCTGGCACTTTCCATGTGGGAGATATAGCAGGATGTATATTGGTTTTGAGGACAACTCAATGGACAGTGTAGGGAGAAAAGGTCCTGGCTCCTTGAATGCCGTTTCTGGAGACACTGCGATCAATGTGGGAGATATGTCAAGATGTGTGTTTGTTTTGAGGACGGCTCTCTGGAGAGTCTTAGCAAAGAGGTCACACAGATAATCAGAGCAATTCTCAGAGACACTGAGAACAAGCTCCGCAATTCCCTCCTGGCACTTTCCCTGTAGGAGATACCGCAAGACGTTTCTGTATATTGGGCACAGCGCTCTGCACGGTGTTAGCAGAGACTTTCCCGGGACAGTGAAACCCTATGTCAGAGACACTGAGAAGAAGCCCCAATGTTCCCTCCAGGCACTTTCAGTGTGGGTGCTTTCTCCACGTGGTTCCTGGTTTCACTGCAGCTCTGAAGAGAATGTTAGCAAAGAGGTAACCGGGACAGTGAAAACAGTACTCAAAGACAGGGAGAGCAAGCTCTCTCTTGGCACTTTGGATGTGGGACATACAGCGAGATGTTTGCTGCTTTTGCGTTTGGCTGTTGGGAGATTTACAGCACAAAGATATCTAGTTGATTTGAAGCAGTTCTGAGAAAGTCTAAACATAATCCCCACTTCTCCCTCCTGGCATTTTCCGTGTGGGAGATATAGCAGGATGTATATTGGTTTTGAGGACAACTCAATGGACAGTGTAGGGAGAAAAGGTCCTGGCTCCTTGAATGCCGTTTCTGGAGACACTGCGATCAATGTGGGAGATATGTCAAGATGTGTGTTTGTTTTGAGGACGGCTCTCTGGAGAGTCTTAGCAAAGAGGTCACACAGATAATCAGAGCAATTCTCAGAGACACTGAGAACAAGCTCCGCAATTCCCTCCTGGCACTTTCCCTGTAGGAGATACCGCAAGACGTTTCTGTATATTGGGCACAGCGCTCTGCACGGTGTTAGCAGAGACTTTCCCGGGACAGTGAAACCCTATGTCAGAGACACTGAGAAGAAGCCCCAATGTTCCCTCCAGGCACTTTCAGTGTGGCTGCCTTCTCCACGTGGTTCCTGGTTTCACTGCGGCTCTGAAGAGAATGCTAGCAAAGAGGTAACCGGGACAGTGAAAACAGTACTCAAAGACAGGGAGAGCAAGCTCTCTCTTGGCACTTTGGATGTGGGACATACAGCGAGATGTTTGCTGCTTTTGCGTTTGGCTGTTGGGAGATTTACAGCACAAAGATATCTAGTTGATTTGAAGCAGTTCCGAGAAAGTCTAAACATAATCCCCACTTCTCCCTCCTGGCACTTTCCATGTGGGAGATATAGCAGGATGTATATTGGTTTTGAGGACAACTCAATGGACAGTGTAGGGAGAAAACCTCCTGGCTCCTTGAATGCCGTTTCTGGAGACACTGCGATCAATGTGGGAGATATGTCAAGATGTGTGTTTGTTTTGAGGACGGCTCTCTGGAGAGTCTTAGCAAAGAGGTCACACAGATAATCAGAGCAATTCTCAGAGACACTGAGAACAAGCTCCACAATTCCCTCCTGGCGCTTTCCCTGTAGGAGATACCGCAAGACGTTTCTGTATATTGGGCACAGCGCGCTGCACGGTGTTAGCAGAGACTTTCCCGGGACAGTGAAACCCTATGTCAGAGACACTGAGAAGAAGCCCCAATGTTCCCTCCAGGCACTTTCAGTGTGGGTGCCTTCTCCACGTGGTTCCTGGTTTCACTGCGGCTCTGAAGAGAATGCTAGCAAAGAGGTAACCGGGACAGTGAAAACAGTACTCAAAGACAGGGAGAGCAAGCTCTCTCTTGGCACTTTGGATGTGGGACATACAGCGAGATGTTTGCTGCTTTTGCGTTTGGCTGTTGGGAGATTTACAGCACAAAGATATCTAGTTGATTTGAAGCAGTTCCGAGAAAGTCTAAACATAATCCCCACTTCTCCCTCCTGGCACTTTCCATGTGGGAGATATAGCAGGATGTATATTGGTTTTGAGGACAACTCAATGGACAGTGTAGGGAGAAAACCTCCTGGCTCCTTGAATGCCGTTTCTGGAGACACTGCGATCAATGTGGGAGATATGTCAAGATGTGTGTTTGTTTTGAGGACGTCTCTCTGGAGAGTCTTAGCAAAGAGGTCACACAGATAATCAGAGCAATTCTCAGAGACACTGAGAACAAGCTCCACAATTCCCTCCTGGCGCTTTCCCTGTAGGAGATACCGCAAGACGTTTCTGTATATTGGGCACAGCGCGCTGCACGGTGTTAGCAGAGACTTTCCCGGGACAGTGAAACCCTATGTCAGAGACACTGAGAAGAAGCCCCAATGTTCCCTCCAGGCACTTTCAGTGTGGCTGCCTTCTCCACGTGGTTCCTGGTTTCACTGCGGCTCTGAAGAGAATGTTAGCAAAGAGGTAACCGGGACAGTGAAAACAGTACTCAAAGACAGGGAGAGCAAGCTCTCTCTTGGCACTTTGGATGTGGGACATAGAGCGAGATGTTTGCTGCTTTTGCGTTTGGCTGTTGGGAGATTTACAGCACAAAGATATCTAGTTGATTTGAAGCAGTTCCGAGAAAGTCTAAACATAATCCCCACTTCTCCCTCCTGGCACTTTCCATGTGGGAGATATAGCAGGATGTATATTGGTTTTGAGGACAACTCAATGGACAGTGTAGGGAGAAAAGGTCCTGGCTCCTTGAATGCCGTTTCTGGAGACACTGCGATCAATGTGGGAGATATGTCAAGATGTGTGTTTGTTTTGAGGACGGCTCTCTGGAGAGTCTTAGCAAAGAGGTCACACAGATAATCAGAGCAATTCTCAGAGACACTGAGAACAAGCTCCGCAATTCCCTCCTGGCACTTTCCCTGTAGGAGATACCGCAAGACGTTTCTGTATATTGGGCACAGCGCTCTGCACGGTGTTAGCAGAGACTTTCCCGGGACAGTGAAACCCTATGTCAGAGACACTGAGAAGAAGCCCCAATGTTCCCTCCAGGCACTTTCAGTGTGGGTGCCTTCTCCACGTGGTTCCTGGTTTCACTGCGGCTCTGAAGAGAATGCTAGCAAAGAGGTAACCGGGACAGTGAAAACAGTACTCAAAGACAGGGAGAGCAAGCTCTCTCTTGGCACTTTGGATGTGGGACATACAGCGAGATGTTTGCTGCTTTTGCGTTTGGCTGTTGGGAGATTTACAGCACAAAGATATCTAGTTGATTTGAAGCAGTTCCGAGAAAGTCTAAAGATAATCCCCACTTCTCCCTCCTGGCACTTTCCATGTGGGAGATATAGCAGGATGTATATTGGTTTTGAGGACAACTCAATGGACAGTGTAGGGAGAAAACCTCCTGGCTCCTTGAATGCCGTTTCTGGAGACACTGCGATCAATGTGGGAGATATGTCAAGATGTGTGTTTGTTTTGAGGACGGCTCTCTGGAGAGTCTTAGCAAAGAGGTCACACAGATAATCAGAGCAATTCTCAGAGACACTGAGAACAAGCTCCACAATTCCCTCCTGGCACTTTCCCTGTAGGAGATACCGCAAGACGTTTCTGTATATTGGGCACAGCGCTCTGCACGGTGTTAGCAGAGACTTTCCCGGGACAGTGAAACCCTATGTCAGAGACACTGAGAAGAAGCCCCAATGTTCCCTCCAGGCACTTTCAGTGTGGCTGCCTTCTCCACGTGGTTCCTGGTTTCACTGCGGCTCTGAAGAGAATGCTAGCAAAGAGGTAACCGGGACAGTGAAAACAGTACTCAAAGACAGGGAGAGCAAGCTCTCTCTTGGCACTTTGGATGTGGGACATACAGCGAGATGTTTGCTGCTTTTGCGTTTGGCTGTTGGGAGATTTACAGCACAAAGATATCTAGTTGATTTGAAGCAGTTCTGAGAAAGTCTAAACATAATCCCCACTTCTCCCTCCTGGCACTTTCCATGTGGGAGATATAGCAGGATGTATATTGGTTTTGAGGACAACTCAATGGACAGTGTAGGGAGAAAAGGTCCTGGCTCCTTGAATGCCGTTTCTGGAGACACTGCGATCAATGTGGGAGATATGTCAAGATGTGTGTTTGTTTTGAGGACGGCTCTCTGGAGAGTCTTAGCAAAGAGGTCACACAGATAATCAGAGCAATTCTCAGAGACACTGAGAACAAGCTCCGCAATTCCCTCCTGGCACTTTCCCTGTAGGAGATACCGCAAGACGTTTCTGTATATTGGGCACAGCGCTCTGCACGGTGTTAGCAGAGACTTTCCCGGGACAGTGAAACCCTATGTCAGAGACACTGAGAAGAAGCCCCAATGTTCCCTCCAGGCACTTTCAGTGTGGGTGCTTTCTCCACGTGGTTCCTGGTTTCACTGCAGCTCTGAAGAGAATGTTAGCAAAGAGGTAACCGGGACAGTGAAAACAGTACTCAAAGACAGGGAGAGCAAGCTCTCTCTTGGCACTTTGGATGTGGGACATAGAGCGAGATGTTTGCTGCTTTTGCGTTTGGCTGTTGGGAGATTTACAGCACAAAGATATCTAGTTGATTTGAAGCAGTTCCGAGAAAGTCTAAACATAATCCCCACTTCTCCCTCCTGGCACTTTCCATGTGGGAGATATAGCAGGATGTATATTGGTTTTGAGGACAACTCAATGGACAGTGTAGGGAGAAAAGGTCCTGGCTCCTTGAATGCCGTTTCTGGAGACACTGCGATCAATGTGGGAGATATGTCAAGATGTGTGTTTGTTTTGAGGACGGCTCTCTGGAGAGTCTTAGCAAAGAGGTCACACAGATAATCAGAGCAATTCTCAGAGACACTGAGAACAAGCTCCGCAATTCCCTCCTGGCACTTTCCCTGTAGGAGATACCGCAAGACGTTTCTGTATATTGGGCACAGCGCTCTGCACGGTGTTAGCAGAGACTTTCCCGGGACAGTGAAACCCTATGTCAGAGACACTGAGAAGAAGCCCCAATGTTCCCTCCAGGCACTTTCAGTGTGGGTGCTTTCTCCACGTGGTTCCTGGTTTCACTGCAGCTCTGAAGAGAATGTTAGCAAAGAGGTAACCGGGACAGTGAAAACAGTACTCAAAGACAGGGAGAGCAAGCTCTCTCTTGGCACTTTGGATGTGGGACATACAGCGAGATGTTTGCTGCTTTTGCGTTTGGCTGTTGGGAGATTTACAGCACAAAGATATCTAGTTGATTTGAAGCAGTTCTGAGAAAGTCTAAACATAATCCCCACTTCTCCCTCCTGGCATTTTCCGTGTGGGAGATATAGCAGGATGTATATTGGTTTTGAGGACAACTCAATGGACAGTGTAGGGAGAAAAGGTCCTGGCTCCTTGAATGCCGTTTCTGGAGACACTGCGATCAATGTGGGAGATATGTCAAGATGTGTGTTTGTTTTGAGGACGGCTCTCTGGAGAGTCTTAGCAAAGAGGTCACACAGATAATCAGAGCAATTCTCAGAGACACTGAGAACAAGCTCCGCAATTCCCTCCTGGCACTTTCCCTGTAGGAGATACCGCAAGACGTTTCTGTATATTGGGCACAGCGCTCTGCACGGTGTTAGCAGAGACTTTCCCGGGACAGTGAAACCCTATGTCAGAGACACTGAGAAGAAGCCCCAATGTTCCCTCCAGGCACTTTCAGTGTGGCTGCCTTCTCCACGTGGTTCCTGGTTTCACTGCGGCTCTGAAGAGAATGCTAGCAAAGAGGTAACCGGGACAGTGAAAACAGTACTCAAAGACAGGGAGAGCAAGCTCTCTCTTGGCACTTTGGATGTGGGACATACAGCGAGATGTTTGCTGCTTTTGCGTTTGGCTGTTGGGAGATTTACAGCACAAAGATATCTAGTTGATTTGAAGCAGTTCTGAGAAAGTCTAAACATAATCCCCACTTCTCCCTCCTGGCACTTTCCATGTGGGAGATATAGCAGGATGTATATTGGTTTTGAGGACAACTCAATGGACAGTGTAGGGAGAAAAGGTCCTGGCTCCTTGAATGCCGTTTCTGGAGACACTGCGATCAATGTGGGAGATATGTCAAGATGTGTGTTTGTTTTGAGGACGGCTCTCTGGAGAGTCTTAGCAAAGAGGTCACACAGATAATCAGAGCAATTCTCAGAGACACTGAGAACAAGCTCCGCAATTCCCTCCTGGCACTTTCCCTGTAGGAGATACCGCAAGACGTTTCTGTATATTGGGCACAGCGCTCTGCACGGTGTTAGCAGAGACTTTCCCGGGACAGTGAAACCCTATGTCAGAGACACTGAGAAGAAGCCCCAATGTTCCCTCCAGGCACTTTCAGTGTGGGTGCTTTCTCCACGTGGTTCCTGGTTTCACTGCAGCTCTGAAGAGAATGTTAGCAAAGAGGTAACCGGGACAGTGAAAACAGTACTCAAAGACAGGGAGAGCAAGCTCTCTCTTGGCACTTTGGATGTGGGACATACAGCGAGATGTTTGCTGCTTTTGCGTTTGGCTGTTGGGAGATTTACAGCACAAAGATATCTAGTTGATTTGAAGCAGTTCCGAGAAAGTCTAAACATAATCCCCACTTCTCCCTCCTGGCACTTTCCATGTGGGAGATATAGCAGGATGTATATTGGTTTTGAGGACAACTCAATGGACAGTGTAGGGAGAAAACCTCCTGGCTCCTTGAATGCCGTTTCTGGAGACACTGCGATCAATGTGGGAGATATGTCAAGATGTGTGTCTGTTTTGAGGACGGCTCTCTGGAGAGTCTTAGCAAAGAGGTCACACAGATAATCAGAGCAATTCTCAGAGACACTGAGAACAAGCTCCGCAATTCCCTCCTGGCACTTTCCCTGTAGGAGATACCGCAAGACGTTTCTGTATATTGGGCACAGCGCTCTGCACGGTGTTAGCAGAGACTTTCCCGGGACAGTGAAACCCTATGTCAGAGACACTGAGAAGAAGCCCCAATGTTCCCTCCAGGCACTTTCAGTGTGGCTGCCTTCTCCACGTGGTTCCTGGTTTCACTGCGGCTCTGAAGAGAATGCTAGCAAAGAGGTAACCGGGACAGTGAAAACAGTACTCAAAGACAGGGAGAGCAAGCTCTCTCTTGGCACTTTGGATGTGGGACATACAGCGAGATGTTTGCTGCTTTTGCGTTTGGCTGTTGGGAGATTTACAGCACAAAGATATCTAGTTGATTTGAAGCAGTTCTGAGAAAGTCTAAACATAATCCCCACTTCTCCCTCCTGGCATTTTCCGTGTGGGAGATATAGCAGGATGTATATTGGTTTTGAGGACAACTCAATGGACAGTGTAGGGAGAAAAGGTCCTGGCTCCTTGAATGCCGTTTCTGGAGACACTGCGATCAATGTGGGAGATATGTCAAGATGTGTGTTTGTTTTGAGGACGGCTCTCTGGAGAGTCTTAGCAAAGAGGTCACACAGATAATCAGAGCAATTCTCAGAGACACTGAGAACAAGCTCCGCAATTCCCTCCTGGCACTTTCCCTGTAGGAGATACCGCAAGACGTTTCTGTATATTGGGCACAGCGCTCTGCACGGTGTTAGCAGAGACTTTCCCGGGACAGTGAAACCCTATGTCAGAGACACTGAGAAGAAGCCCCAATGTTCCCTCCAGGCACTTTCAGTGTGGCTGCCTTCTCCACGTGGTTCCTGGTTTCACTGCGGCTCTGAAGAGAATGCTAGCAAAGAGGTAACCGGGACAGTGAAAACAGTACTCAAAGACAGGGAGAGCAAGCTCTCTCTTGGCACTTTGGATGTGGGACATACAGCGAGATGTTTGCTGCTTTTGCGTTTGGCTGTTGGGAGATTTACAGCACAAAGATATCTAGTTGATTTGAAGCAGTTCTGAGAAAGTCTAAACATAATCCCCACTTCTCCCTCCTGGCACTTTCCATGTGGGAGATATAGCAGGATGTATATTGGTTTTGAGGACAACTCAATGGACAGTGTAGGGAGAAAAGGTCCTGGCTCCTTGAATGCCGTTTCTGGAGACACTGCGATCAATGTGGGAGATATGTCAAGATGTGTGTTTGTTTTGAGGACGGCTCTCTGGAGAGTCTTAGCAAAGAGGTCACACAGATAATCAGAGCAATTCTCAGAGACACTGAGAACAAGCTCCGCAATTCCCTCCTGGCACTTTCCCTGTAGGAGATACCGCAAGACGTTTCTGTATATTGGGCACAGCGCTCTGCACGGTGTTAGCAGAGACTTTCCCGGGACAGTGAAACCCTATGTCAGAGACACTGAGAAGAAGCCCCAATGTTCCCTCCAGGCACTTTCAGTGTGGGTGCTTTCTCCACGTGGTTCCTGGTTTCACTGCAGCTCTGAAGAGAATGTTAGCAAAGAGGTAACCGGGACAGTGAAAACAGTACTCAAAGACAGGGAGAGCAAGCTCTCTCTTGGCACTTTGGATGTGGGACATACAGCGAGATGTTTGCTGCTTTTGCGTTTGGCTGTTGGGAGATTTACAGCACAAAGATATCTAGTTGATTTGAAGCAGTTCCGAGAAAGTCTAAACATAATCCCCACTTCTCCCTCCTGGCACTTTCCATGTGGGAGATATAGCAGGATGTATATTGGTTTTGAGGACAACTCAATGGACAGTGTAGGGAGAAAACCTCCTGGCTCCTTGAATGCCGTTTCTGGAGACACTGCGATCAATGTGGGAGATATGTCAAGATGTGTGTCTGTTTTGAGGACGGCTCTCTGGAGAGTCTTAGCAAAGAGGTCACACAGATAATCAGAGCAATTCTCAGAGACACTGAGAACAAGCTCCGCAATTCCCTCCTGGCACTTTCCCTGTAGGAGATACCGCAAGACGTTTCTGTATATTGGGCACAGCGCTCTGCACGGTGTTAGCAGAGACTTTCCCGGGACAGTGAAACCCTATGTCAGAGACACTGAGAAGAAGCCCCAATGTTCCCTCCAGGCACTTTCAGTGTGGCTGCCTTCTCCACGTGGTTCCTGGTTTCACTGCGGCTCTGAAGAGAATGCTAGCAAAGAGGTAACCGGGACAGTGAAAACAGTACTCAAAGACAGGGAGAGCAAGCTCTCTCTTGGCACTTTGGATGTGGGACATACAGCGAGATGTTTGCTGCTTTTGCGTTTGGCTGTTGGGAGATTTACAGCACAAAGATATCTAGTTGATTTGAAGCAGTTCTGAGAAAGTCTAAACATAATCCCCACTTCTCCCTCCTGGCACTTTCCATGTGGGAGATATAGCAGGATGTATATTGGTTTTGAGGACAACTCAATGGACAGTGTAGGGAGAAAAGGTCCTGGCTCCTTGAATGCCGTTTCTGGAGACACTGCGATCAATGTGGGAGATATGTCAAGATGTGTGTTTGTTTTGAGGACGGCTCTCTGGAGAGTCTTAGCAAAGAGGTCACACAGATAATCAGAGCAATTCTCAGAGACACTGAGAACAAGCTCCGCAATTCCCTCCTGGCACTTTCCCTGTAGGAGATACCGCAAGACGTTTCTGTATATTGGGCACAGCGCTCTGCAGGGTGTTAGCAGAGACTTTCCCGGGACAGTGAAACCCTATGTCAGAGACACTGAGAAGAAGCCCCAATGTTCCCTCCAGGCACTTTCAGTGTGGGTGCTTTCTCCACGTGGTTCCTGGTTTCACTGCAGCTCTGAAGAGAATGTTAGCAAAGAGGTAACCGGGACAGTGAAAACAGTACTCAAAGACAGGGAGAGCAAGCTCTCTCTTGGCACTTTGGATGTGGGACATACAGCGAGATGTTTGCTGCTTTTGCGTTTGGCTGTTGGGAGATTTACAGCACAAAGATATCTAGTTGATTTGAAGCAGTTCCGAGAAAGTCTAAACATAATCCCCACTTCTCCCTCCTGGCACTTTCCATGTGGGAGATATAGCAGGATGTATATTGGTTTTGAGGACAACTCAATGGACAGTGTAGGGAGAAAACCTCCTGGCTCCTTGAATGCCGTTTCTGGAGACACTGCGATCAATGTGGGAGATATGTCAAGATGTGTGTTTGTTTTGAGGACGGCTCTCTGGAGAGTCTTAGCAAAGAGGTCACACAGATAATCAGAGCAATTCTCAGAGACACTGAGAACAAGCTCTGCAATTCCCTCCTGGCACTTTCCCTGTAGGAGATACCGCAAGACGTTTCTGTATATTGGGCACAGCGCTCTGCAGGGTGTTAGCAGAGACTTTCCCGGGACAGTGAAACCCTATGTCAGAGACACTGAGAAGAAGCCCCAATGTTCCCTCCAGGCACTTTCAGTGTGGGTGCTTTCTCCACGTGGTTCCTGGTTTCACTGCGGCTCTGAAGAGAATGTTAGCAAAGAGGTAACCGGGACAGTGAAAACAGTACTCAAAGACAGGGAGAGCAAGCTCTCTCTTGGCACTTTGGATGTGGGACATACAGCGAGATGTTTGCTGCTTTTGCGTTTGGCTGTTGGGAGATTTACAGCACAAAGATATCTAGTTGATTTGAAGCAGTTCCGAGAAAGTCTAAACATAATCCCCACTTCTCCCTCCTGGCACTTTCCATGTGGGAGATATAGCAGGATGTATATTGGTTTTGAGGACAACTCAATGGACAGTGTAGGGAGAAAAGGTCCTGGCTCCTTGAATGCCGTTTCTGGAGACACTGCGATCAATGTGGGAGATATGTCAAGATGTGTGTTTGTTTTGAGGACGGCTCTCTGGAGAGTCTTAGCAAAGAGGTCACACAGATAATCAGAGCAATTCTCAGAGACACTGAGAACAAGCTCCGCAATTCCCTCCTGGCACTTTCCCTGTAGGAGATACCGCAAGACGTTTCTGTATATTGGGCACAGCGCTCTGCAGGGTGTTAGCAGAGACTTTCCCGGGACAGTGAAACCCTATGTCAGAGACACTGAGAAGAAGCCCCAATGTTCCCTCCAGGCACTTTCAGTGTGGGTGCTTTCTCCACGTGGTTCCTGGTTTCACTGCGGCTCTGAAGAGAATGTTAGCAAAGAGGTAACCGGGACAGTGAAAACAGTACTCAAAGACAGGGAGAGCAAGCTCTCTCTTGGCACTTTGGATGTGGGACATACAGCGAGATGTTTGCTGCTTTTGCGTTTGGCTGTTGGGAGATTTACAGCACAAAGATATCTAGTTGATTTGAAGCAGTTCCGAGAAAGTCTAAACATAATCCCCACTTCTCCCTCCTGGCACTTTCCATGTGGGAGATATAGCAGGATGTATATTGGTTTTGAGGACAACTCAATGGACAGTGTAGGGAGAAAACCTCCTGGCTCCTTGAATGCCGTTTCTGGAGACACTGCGATCAATGTGGGAGATATGTCAAGATGTGTGTTTGTTTTGAGGACGGCTCTCTGGAGAGTCTTAGCAAAGAGGTCACACAGATAATCAGAGCAATTCTCAGAGACACTGAGAACAAGCTCCGCAATTCCCTCCTGGCACTTTCCCTGTAGGAGATACCGCAAGACGTTTCTGTATATTGGGCACAGCGCTCTGCAGGGTGTTAGCAGAGACTTTCCCGGGACAGTGAAACCCTATGTCAGAGACACTGAGAAGAAGCCCCAATGTTCCCTCCAGGCACTTTCAGTGTGGGTGCCTTCTCCACGTGGTTCCTGGTTTCACTGCAGCTCTGAAGAGAATGCTAGCAAAGAGGTAACCGGGACAGTGAAAACAGTACTCAAAGACAGGGAGAGCAAGCTCTCTCTTGGCACTTTGGATGCGGGACATACAGCGAGATGTTTGCTGCTTTTGCGTTTGGCTGTTGGGAGATTTACAGCACAAAGATATCTAGTTGATTTGAAGCAGTTCCGAGAAAGTCTAAACATAATCCCCACTTCTCCCTCCTGGCACTTTCCATGTGGGAGATATAGCAGGATGTATATTGGTTTTGAGGACAACTCAATGGACAGTGTAGGGAGAAAAGGTCCTGGCTCCTTGAATGCCGTTTCTGGAGACACTGCGATCAATGTGGGAGATATGTCAAGATGTGTGTTTGTTTTGAGGACGGCTCTCTGGAGAGTCTTAGCAAAGAGGTCACACAGATAATCAGAGCAATTCTCAGAGACACTGAGAACAAGCTCCGCAATTCCCTCCTGGCACTTTCCCTGTAGGAGATACCGCAAGACGTTTCTGTATATTGGGCACAGCGCTCTGCACGGTGTTAGCAGAGACTTTCCCGGGACAGTGAAACCCTATGTCAGAGACACTGAGAAGAAGCCCCAATGTTCCCTCCAGGCACTTTCAGTGTGGGTGCTTTCTCCACGTGGTTCCTGGTTTCACTGCGGCTCTGAAGAGAATGTTAGCAAAGAGGTAACCGGGACAGTGAAAACAGTACTCAAAGACAGGGAGAGCAAGCTCTCTCTTGGCACTTTGGATGCGGGACATACAGCGAGATGTTTGCTGCTTTTGCGTTTGGCTGTTGGGAGATTTACAGCACAAAGATATCTAGTTGATTTGAAGCAGTTCCGAGAAAGTCTAAACATAATCCCCACTTCTCCCTCCTGGCACTTTCCATGTGGGAGATATAGCAGGATGTATATTGGTTTTGAGGACAACTCAATGGACAGTGTAGGGAGAAAACCTCCTGGCTCCTTGAATGCCGTTTCTGGAGACACTGCGATCAATGTGGGAGATATGTCAAGATGTGTGTTTGTTTTGAGGACGGCTCTCTGGAGAGTCTTAGCAAAGAGGTCACACAGATAATCAGAGCAATTCTCAGAGACACTGAGAACAAGCTCCACAATTCCCTCCTGGCGCTTTCCCTGTAGGAGATACCGCAAGACGTTTCTGTATATTGGGCACAGCGCGCTGCACGGTGTTAGCAGAGACTTTCCCGGGACAGTGAAACCCTATGTCAGAGACACTGAGAAGAAGCCCCAATGTTCCCTCCAGGCACTTTCAGTGTGGGTGCCTTCTCCACGTGGTTCCTGGTTTCACTGCGGCTCTGAAGAGAATGTTAGCAAAGAGGTAACCGGGACAGTGAAAACAGTACTCAAAGACAGGGAGAGCAAGCTCTCTCTTGGCACTTTGGATGTGGGACATACAGCGAGATGTTTGCTGCTTTTGCGTTTGGCTGTTGGGAGATTTACAGCACAAAGATATCTAGTTGATTTGAAGCAGTTCCGAGAAAGTCTAAACATAATCCCCACTTCTCCCTCCTGGCACTTTCCATGTGGGAGATATAGCAGGATGTATATTGGTTTTGAGGACAACTCAATGGACAGTGTAGGGAGAAAACCTCCTGGCTCCTTGAATGCCGTTTCTGGAGACACTGCGATCAATGTGGGAGATATGTCAAGATGTGTGTTTGTTTTGAGGACGTCTCTCTGGAGAGTCTTAGCAAAGAGGTCACACAGATAATCAGAGCAATTCTCAGAGACACTGAGAACAAGCTCCACAATTCCCTCCTGGCACTTTCCCTGTAGGAGATACCGCAAGACGTTTCTGTATATTGGGCACAGCGCTCTGCACGGTGTTAGCAGAGACTTTCCCGGGACAGTGAAACCCTATGTCAGAGACACTGAGAAGAAGTGCTTTCTCCACGTGGTTCCTGGTTTCACTGCAGCTCTGAAGAGAATGTTAGCAAAGAGGTAACCGGGACAGTGAAAACAGTACTCAAAGACAGGGAGAGCAAGCTCTCTCTTGGCACTTTGGATGTGGGACATACAGCGAGATGTTTGCTGCTTTTGCGTTTGGCTGTTGGGAGATTTACAGCACAAAGATATCTAGTTGATTTGAAGCAGTTCCGAGAAAGTCTAAACATAATCCCCACTTCTCCCTCCTGGCACTTTCCATGTGGGAGATATAGCAGGATGTATATTGGTTTTGAGGACAACTCAATGGACAGTGTAGGGAGAAAAGGTCCTGGCTCCTTGAATGCCGTTTCTGGAGACACTGCGATCAATGTGGGAGATATGTCAAGATGTGTGTCTGTTTTGAGGACGGCTCTCTGGAGAGTCTTAGCAAAGAGGTCACACAGATAATCAGAGCAATTCTCAGAGACACTGAGAACAAGCTCCGCAATTCCCTCCTGGCACTTTCCCTGTAGGAGATACCGCAAGACGTTTCTGTATATTGGGCACAGCGCTCTGCACGGTGTTAGCAGAGACTTTCCCGGGACAGTGAAACCCTATGTCAGAGACACTGAGAAGAAGCCCCAATGTTCCCTCCAGGCACTTTCAGTGTGGCTGCCTTCTCCACGTGGTTCCTGGTTTCACTGCGGCTCTGAAGAGAATGCTAGCAAAGAGGTAACCGGGACAGTGAAAACAGTACTCAAAGACAGGGAGAGCAAGCTCTCTCTTGGCACTTTGGATGTGGGACATACAGCGAGATGTTTGCTGCTTTTGCGTTTGGCTGTTGGGAGATTTACAGCACAAAGATATCTAGTTGATTTGAAGCAGTTCTGAGAAAGTCTAAACATAATCCCCACTTCTCCCTCCTGGCACTTTCCATGTGGGAGATATAGCAGGATGTATATTGGTTTTGAGGACAACTCAATGGACAGTGTAGGGAGAAAAGGTCCTGGCTCCTTGAATGCCGTTTCTGGAGACACTGCGATCAATGTGGGAGATATGTCAAGATGTGTGTTTGTTTTGAGGACGGCTCTCTGGAGAGTCTTAGCAAAGAGGTCACACAGATAATCAGAGCAATTCTCAGAGACACTGAGAACAAGCTCCGCAATTCCCTCCTGGCACTTTCCCTGTAGGAGATACCGCAAGACGTTTCTGTATATTGGGCACAGCGCTCTGCAGGGTGTTAGCAGAGACTTTCCCGGGACAGTGAAACCCTATGTCAGAGACACTGAGAAGAAGCCCCAATGTTCCCTCCAGGCACTTTCAGTGTGGGTGCTTTCTCCACGTGGTTCCTGGTTTCACTGCAGCTCTGAAGAGAATGTTAGCAAAGAGGTAACCGGGACAGTGAAAACAGTACTCAAAGACAGGGAGAGCAAGCTCTCTCTTGGCACTTTGGATGTGGGACATACAGCGAGATGTTTGCTGCTTTTGCGTTTGGCTGTTGGGAGATTTACAGCACAAAGATATCTAGTTGATTTGAAGCAGTTCCGAGAAAGTCTAAACATAATCCCCACTTCTCCCTCCTGGCACTTTCCATGTGGGAGATATAGCAGGATGTATATTGGTTTTGAGGACAACTCAATGGACAGTGTAGGGAGAAAACCTCCTGGCTCCTTGAATGCCGTTTCTGGAGACACTGCGATCAATGTGGGAGATATGTCAAGATGTGTGTTTGTTTTGAGGACGGCTCTCTGGAGAGTCTTAGCAAAGAGGTCACACAGATAATCAGAGCAATTCTCAGAGACACTGAGAACAAGCTCTGCAATTCCCTCCTGGCACTTTCCCTGTAGGAGATACCGCAAGACGTTTCTGTATATTGGGCACAGCGCTCTGCAGGGTGTTAGCAGAGACTTTCCCGGGACAGTGAAACCCTATGTCAGAGACACTGAGAAGAAGCCCCAATGTTCCCTCCAGGCACTTTCAGTGTGGGTGCTTTCTCCACGTGGTTCCTGGTTTCACTGCGGCTCTGAAGAGAATGTTAGCAAAGAGGTAACCGGGACAGTGAAAACAGTACTCAAAGACAGGGAGAGCAAGCTCTCTCTTGGCACTTTGGATGTGGGACATACAGCGAGATGTTTGCTGCTTTTGCGTTTGGCTGTTGGGAGATTTACAGCACAAAGATATCTAGTTGATTTGAAGCAGTTCCGAGAAAGTCTAAACATAATCCCCACTTCTCCCTCCTGGCACTTTCCATGTGGGAGATATAGCAGGATGTATATTGGTTTTGAGGACAACTCAATGGACAGTGTAGGGAGAAAAGGTCCTGGCTCCTTGAATGCCGTTTCTGGAGACACTGCGATCAATGTGGGAGATATGTCAAGATGTGTGTTTGTTTTGAGGACGGCTCTCTGGAGAGTCTTAGCAAAGAGGTCACACAGATAATCAGAGCAATTCTCAGAGACACTGAGAACAAGCTCCGCAATTCCCTCCTGGCACTTTCCCTGTAGGAGATACCGCAAGACGTTTCTGTATATTGGGCACAGCGCTCTGCACGGTGTTAGCAGAGACTTTCCCGGGACAGTGAAACCCTATGTCAGAGACACTGAGAAGAAGCCCCAATGTTCCCTCCAGGCACTTTCAGTGTGGGTGCTTTCTCCACGTGGTTCCTGGTTTCACTGCGGCTCTGAAGAGAATGTTAGCAAAGAGGTAACCGGGACAGTGAAAACAGTACTCAAAGACAGGGAGAGCAAGCTCTCTCTTGGCACTTTGGATGTGGGACATACAGCGAGATGTTTGCTGCTTTTGCGTTTGGCTGTTGGGAGATTTACAGCACAAAGATATCTAGTTGATTTGAAGCAGTTCCGAGAAAGTCTAAACATAATCCCCACTTCTCCCTCCTGGCACTTTCCATGTGGGAGATATAGCAGGATGTATATTGGTTTTGAGGACAACTCAATGGACAGTGTAGGGAGAAAAGGTCCTGGCTCCTTGAATGCCGTTTCTGGAGACACTGCGATCAATGTGGGAGATATGTCAAGATGTGTGTTTGTTTTGAGGACGGCTCTCTGGAGAGTCTTAGCAAAGAGGTCACACAGATAATCAGAGCAATTCTCAGAGACACTGAGAACAAGCTCCGCAATTCCCTCCTGGCACTTTCCCTGTAGGAGATACCGCAAGACGTTTCTGTATATTGGGCACAGCGCTCTGCACGGTGTTAGCAGAGACTTTCCCGGGACAGTGAAACCCTATGTCAGAGACACTGAGAAGAAGCCCCAATGTTCCCTCCAGGCACTTTCAGTGTGGCTGCCTTCTCCACGTGGTTCCTGGTTTCACTGCGGCTCTGAAGAGAATGCTAGCAAAGAGGTAACCGGGACAGTGAAAACAGTACTCAAAGACAGGGAGAGCAAGCTCTCTCTTGGCACTTTGGATGTGGGACATACAGCGAGATGTTTGCTGCTTTTGCGTTTGGCTGTTGGGAGATTTACAGCACAAAGATATCTAGTTGATTTGAAGCAGTTCCGAGAAAGTCTAAACATAATCCCCACTTCTCCCTCCTGGCACTTTCCATGTGGGAGATATAGCAGGATGTATATTGGTTTTGAGGACAACTCAATGGACAGTGTAGGGAGAAAACCTCCTGGCTCCTTGAATGCCGTTTCTGGAGACACTGCGATCAATGTGGGAGATATGTCAAGATGTGTGTTTGTTTTGAGGACGGCTCTCTGGAGAGTCTTAGCAAAGAGGTCACACAGATAATCAGAGCAATTCTCAGAGACACTGAGAACAAGCTCCGCAATTCCCTCCTGGCACTTTCCCTGTAGGAGATACCGCAAGACGTTTCTGTATATTGGGCACAGCGCTCTGCACGGTGTTAGCAGAGACTTTCCCGGGACAGTGAAACCCTATGTCAGAGACACTGAGAAGAAGCCCCAATGTTCCCTCCAGGCACTTTCAGTGTGGGTGCCTTCTCCACGTGGTTCCTGGTTTCACTGCGGCTCTGAAGAGAATGCTAGCAAAGAGGTAACCGGGACAGTGAAAACAGTACTCAAAGACAGGGAGAGCAAGCTCTCTCTTGGCACTTTGGATGCGGGACATACAGCGAGATGTTTGCTGCTTTTGCGTTTGGCTGTTGGGAGATTTACAGCACAAAGATATCTAGTTGATTTGAAGCAGTTCCGAGAAAGTCTAAACATAATCCCCACTTCTCCCTCCTGGCACTTTCCATGTGGGAGATATAGCAGGATGTATATTGGTTTTGAGGACAACTCAATGGACAGTGTAGGGAGAAAAGGTCCTGGCTCCTTGAATGCCGTTTCTGGAGACACTGCGATCAATGTGGGAGATATGTCAAGATGTGTGTTTGTTTTGAGGACGGCTCTCTGGAGAGTCTTAGCAAAGAGGTCACACAGATAATCAGAGCAATTCTCAGAGACACTGAGAACAAGCTCCGCAATTCCCTCCTGGCACTTTCCCTGTAGGAGATACCGCAAGACGTTTCTGTATATTGGGCACAGCGCTCTGCACGGTGTTAGCAGAGACTTTCCCGGGACAGTGAAACCCTATGTCAGAGACACTGAGAAGAAGCCCCAATGTTCCCTCCAGGCACTTTCAGTGTGGGTGCTTTCTCCACGTGGTTCCTGGTTTCACTGCGGCTCTGAAGAGAATGTTAGCAAAGAGGTAACCGGGACAGTGAAAACAGTACTCAAAGACAGGGAGAGCAAGCTCTCTCTTGGCACTTTGGATGTGGGACATACAGCGAGATGTTTGCTGCTTTTGCGTTTGGCTGTTGGGAGATTTACAGCACAAAGATATCTAGTTGATTTGAAGCAGTTCCGAGAAAGTCTAAACATAATCCCCACTTCTCCCTCCTGGCACTTTCCATGTGGGAGATATAGCAGGATGTATATTGGTTTTGAGGACAACTCAATGGACAGTGTAGGGAGAAAAGGTCCTGGCTCCTTGAATGCCGTTTCTGGAGACACTGCGATCAATGTGGGAGATATGTCAAGATGTGTGTTTGTTTTGAGGACGGCTCTCTGGAGAGTCTTAGCAAAGAGGTCACACAGATAATCAGAGCAATTCTCAGAGACACTGAGAACAAGCTCCGCAATTCCCTCCTGGCACTTTCCCTGTAGGAGATACCGCAAGACGTTTCTGTATATTGGGCACAGCGCTCTGCAGGGTGTTAGCAGAGACTTTCCCGGGACAGTGAAACCCTATGTCAGAGACACTGAGAAGAAGCCCCAATGTTCCCTCCAGGCACTTTCAGTGTGGGTGCCTTCTCCACGTGGTTCCTGGTTTCACTGCGGCTCTGAAGAGAATGCTAGCAAAGAGGTAACCGGGACAGTGAAAACAGTACTCAAAGACAGGGAGAGCAAGCTCTCTCTTGGCACTTTGCATGTGGGACATACAGCGAGATGTTTGCTGCTTTTGCGTTTGGCTGTTGGGAGATTTACAGCACAAAGATATCTAGTTGATTTGAAGCAGTTCCGAGAAAGTCTAAACATAATCCCCACTTCTCCCTCCTGGCACTTTCCATGTGGGAGATATAGCAGGATGTATATTGGTTTTGAGGACAACTCAATGGACAGTGTAGGGAGAAAACCTCCTGGCTCCTTGAATGCCGTTTCTGGAGACACTGCGATCAATGTGGGAGATATGTCAAGATGTGTGTTTGTTTTGAGGACGGCTCTCTGGAGAGTCTTAGCAAAGAGGTCACACAGATAATCAGAGCAATTCTCAGAGACACTGAGAACAAGCTCTGCAATTCCCTCCTGGCACTTTCCCTGTAGGAGATACCGCAAGACGTTTCTGTATATTGGGCACAGCGCTCTGCAGGGTGTTAGCAGAGACTTTCCCGGGACAGTGAAACCCTATGTCAGAGACACTGAGAAGAAGCCCCAATGTTCCCTCCAGGCACTTTCAGTGTGGGTGCTTTCTCCACGTGGTTCCTGGTTTCACTGCGGCTCTGAAGAGAATGTTAGCAAAGAGGTAACCGGGACAGTGAAAACAGTACTCAAAGACAGGGAGAGCAAGCTCTCTCTTGGCACTTTGGATGCGGGACATACAGCGAGATGTTTGCTGCTTTTGCGTTTGGCTGTTGGGAGATTTACAGCACAAAGATATCTAGTTGATTTGAAGCAGTTCCGAGAAAGTCTAAACATAATCCCCACTTCTCCCTCCTGGCACTTTCCATGTGGGAGATATAGCAGGATGTATATTGGTTTTGAGGACAACTCAATGGACAGTGTAGGGAGAAAACCTCCTGGCTCCTTGAATGCCGTTTCTGGAGACACTGCGATCAATGTGGGAGATATGTCAAGATGTGTGTTTGTTTTGAGGACGGCTCTCTGGAGAGTCTTAGCAAAGAGGTCACACAGATAATCAGAGCAATTCTCAGAGACACTGAGAACAAGCTCCGCAATTCCCTCCTGGCACTTTCCCTGTAGGAGATACCGCAAGACGTTTCTGTATATTGGGCACAGCGCTCTGCACGGTGTTAGCAGAGACTTTCCCGGGACAGTGAAACCCTATGTCAGAGACACTGAGAAGAAGCCCCAATGTTCCCTCCAGGCACTTTCAGTGTGGGTGCTTTCTCCACGTGGTTCCTGGTTTCACTGCGGCTCTGAAGAGAATGTTAGCAAAGAGGTAACCGGAACAGTGAAAACAGTACTCAAAGACAGGGAGAGCAAGCTCTCTCTTGGCACTTTGGATGCGGGACATACAGCGAGATGTTTGCTGCTTTTGCGTTTGGCTGTTGGGAGATTTACAGCACAAAGATATCTAGTTGATTTGAAGCAGTTCCGAGAAAGTCTAAACATAATCCCCACTTCTCCCTCCTGGCACTTTCCATGTGGGAGATATAGCAGGATGTATATTGGTTTTGAGGACAACTCAATGGACAGTGTAGGGAGAAAACCTCCTGGCTCCTTGAATGCCGTTTCTGGAGACACTGCGATCAATGTGGGAGATATGTCAAGATGTGTGTTTGTTTTGAGGACGTCTCTCTGGAGAGTCTTAGCAAAGAGGTCACACAGATAATCAGAGCAATTCTCAGAGACACTGAGAACAAGCTCCACAATTCCCTCCTGGCACTTTCCCTGTAGGAGATACCGCAAGACGTTTCTGTATATTGGGCACAGCGCTCTGCACGGTGTTAGCAGAGACTTTCCCGGGACAGTGAAACCCTATGTCAGAGACACTGAGAAGAAGTGCTTTCTCCACGTGGTTCCTGGTTTCACTGCAGCTCTGAAGAGAATGTTAGCAAAGAGGTAACCGGGACAGTGAAAACAGTACTCAAAGACAGGGAGAGCAAGCTCTCTCTTGGCACTTTGGATGTGGGACATACAGCGAGATGTTTGCTGCTTTTGCGTTTGGCTGTTGGGAGATTTACAGCACAAAGATATCTAGTTGATTTGAAGCAGTTCCGAGAAAGTCTAAACATAATCCCCACTTCTCCCTCCTGGCACTTTCCATGTGGGAGATATAGCAGGATGTATATTGGTTTTGAGGACAACTCAATGGACAGTGTAGGGAGAAAAGGTCCTGGCTCCTTGAATGCCGTTTCTGGAGACACTGCGATCAATGTGGGAGATATGTCAAGATGTGTGTCTGTTTTGAGGACGGCTCTCTGGAGAGTCTTAGCAAAGAGGTCACACAGATAATCAGAGCAATTCTCAGAGACACTGAGAACAAGCTCCGCAATTCCCTCCTGGCACTTTCCCTGTAGGAGATACCGCAAGACGTTTCTGTATATTGGGCACAGCGCTCTGCACGGTGTTAGCAGAGACTTTCCCGGGACAGTGAAACCCTATGTCAGAGACACTGAGAAGAAGCCCCAATGTTCCCTCCAGGCACTTTCAGTGTGGCTGCCTTCTCCACGTGGTTCCTGGTTTCACTGCGGCTCTGAAGAGAATGCTAGCAAAGAGGTAACCGGGACAGTGAAAACAGTACTCAAAGACAGGGAGAGCAAGCTCTCTCTTGGCACTTTGGATGTGGGACATACAGCGAGATGTTTGCTGCTTTTGCGTTTGGCTGTTGGGAGATTTACAGCACAAAGATATCTAGTTGATTTGAAGCAGTTCTGAGAAAGTCTAAACATAATCCCCACTTCTCCCTCCTGGCACTTTCCATGTGGGAGATATAGCAGGATGTATATTGGTTTTGAGGACAACTCAATGGACAGTGTAGGGAGAAAAGGTCCTGGCTCCTTGAATGCCGTTTCTGGAGACACTGCGATCAATGTGGGAGATATGTCAAGATGTGTGTTTGTTTTGAGGACGGCTCTCTGGAGAGTCTTAGCAAAGAGGTCACACAGATAATCAGAGCAATTCTCAGAGACACTGAGAACAAGCTCCGCAATTCCCTCCTGGCACTTTCCCTGTAGGAGATACCGCAAGACGTTTCTGTATATTGGGCACAGCGCTCTGCAGGGTGTTAGCAGAGACTTTCCCGGGACAGTGAAACCCTATGTCAGAGACACTGAGAAGAAGCCCCAATGTTCCCTCCAGGCACTTTCAGTGTGGGTGCTTTCTCCACGTGGTTCCTGGTTTCACTGCAGCTCTGAAGAGAATGTTAGCAAAGAGGTAACCGGGACAGTGAAAACAGTACTCAAAGACAGGGAGAGCAAGCTCTCTCTTGGCACTTTGGATGTGGGACATACAGCGAGATGTTTGCTGCTTTTGCGTTTGGCTGTTGGGAGATTTACAGCACAAAGATATCTAGTTGATTTGAAGCAGTTCCGAGAAAGTCTAAACATAATCCCCACTTCTCCCTCCTGGCACTTTCCATGTGGGAGATATAGCAGGATGTATATTGGTTTTGAGGACAACTCAATGGACAGTGTAGGGAGAAAACCTCCTGGCTCCTTGAATGCCGTTTCTGGAGACACTGCGATCAATGTGGGAGATATGTCAAGATGTGTGTTTGTTTTGAGGACGGCTCTCTGGAGAGTCTTAGCAAAGAGGTCACACAGATAATCAGAGCAATTCTCAGAGACACTGAGAACAAGCTCTGCAATTCCCTCCTGGCACTTTCCCTGTAGGAGATACCGCAAGACGTTTCTGTATATTGGGCACAGCGCTCTGCAGGGTGTTAGCAGAGACTTTCCCGGGACAGTGAAACCCTATGTCAGAGACACTGAGAAGAAGCCCCAATGTTCCCTCCAGGCACTTTCAGTGTGGGTGCTTTCTCCACGTGGTTCCTGGTTTCACTGCGGCTCTGAAGAGAATGTTAGCAAAGAGGTAACCGGGACAGTGAAAACAGTACTCAAAGACAGGGAGAGCAAGCTCTCTCTTGGCACTTTGGATGTGGGACATACAGCGAGATGTTTGCTGCTTTTGCGTTTGGCTGTTGGGAGATTTACAGCACAAAGATATCTAGTTGATTTGAAGCAGTTCCGAGAAAGTCTAAACATAATCCCCACTTCTCCCTCCTGGCACTTTCCATGTGGGAGATATAGCAGGATGTATATTGGTTTTGAGGACAACTCAATGGACAGTGTAGGGAGAAAAGGTCCTGGCTCCTTGAATGCCGTTTCTGGAGACACTGCGATCAATGTGGGAGATATGTCAAGATGTGTGTTTGTTTTGAGGACGGCTCTCTGGAGAGTCTTAGCAAAGAGGTCACACAGATAATCAGAGCAATTCTCAGAGACACTGAGAACAAGCTCCGCAATTCCCTCCTGGCACTTTCCCTGTAGGAGATACCGCAAGACGTTTCTGTATATTGGGCACAGCGCTCTGCACGGTGTTAGCAGAGACTTTCCCGGGACAGTGAAACCCTATGTCAGAGACACTGAGAAGAAGCCCCAATGTTCCCTCCAGGCACTTTCAGTGTGGGTGCTTTCTCCACGTGGTTCCTGGTTTCACTGCGGCTCTGAAGAGAATGTTAGCAAAGAGGTAACCGGGACAGTGAAAACAGTACTCAAAGACAGGGAGAGCAAGCTCTCTCTTGGCACTTTGGATGTGGGACATACAGCGAGATGTTTGCTGCTTTTGCGTTTGGCTGTTGGGAGATTTACAGCACAAAGATATCTAGTTGATTTGAAGCAGTTCCGAGAAAGTCTAAACATAATCCCCACTTCTCCCTCCTGGCACTTTCCATGTGGGAGATATAGCAGGATGTATATTGGTTTTGAGGACAACTCAATGGACAGTGTAGGGAGAAAAGGTCCTGGCTCCTTGAATGCCGTTTCTGGAGACACTGCGATCAATGTGGGAGATATGTCAAGATGTGTGTTTGTTTTGAGGACGGCTCTCTGGAGAGTCTTAGCAAAGAGGTCACACAGATAATCAGAGCAATTCTCAGAGACACTGAGAACAAGCTCCGCAATTCCCTCCTGGCACTTTCCCTGTAGGAGATACCGCAAGACGTTTCTGTATATTGGGCACAGCGCTCTGCACGGTGTTAGCAGAGACTTTCCCGGGACAGTGAAACCCTATGTCAGAGACACTGAGAAGAAGCCCCAATGTTCCCTCCAGGCACTTTCAGTGTGGCTGCCTTCTCCACGTGGTTCCTGGTTTCACTGCGGCTCTGAAGAGAATGCTAGCAAAGAGGTAACCGGGACAGTGAAAACAGTACTCAAAGACAGGGAGAGCAAGCTCTCTCTTGGCACTTTGGATGTGGGACATACAGCGAGATGTTTGCTGCTTTTGCGTTTGGCTGTTGGGAGATTTACAGCACAAAGATATCTAGTTGATTTGAAGCAGTTCCGAGAAAGTCTAAACATAATCCCCACTTCTCCCTCCTGGCACTTTCCATGTGGGAGATATAGCAGGATGTATATTGGTTTTGAGGACAACTCAATGGACAGTGTAGGGAGAAAACCTCCTGGCTCCTTGAATGCCGTTTCTGGAGACACTGCGATCAATGTGGGAGATATGTCAAGATGTGTGTTTGTTTTGAGGACGGCTCTCTGGAGAGTCTTAGCAAAGAGGTCACACAGATAATCAGAGCAATTCTCAGAGACACTGAGAACAAGCTCCGCAATTCCCTCCTGGCACTTTCCCTGTAGGAGATACCGCAAGACGTTTCTGTATATTGGGCACAGCGCTCTGCACGGTGTTAGCAGAGACTTTCCCGGGACAGTGAAACCCTATGTCAGAGACACTGAGAAGAAGCCCCAATGTTCCCTCCAGGCACTTTCAGTGTGGGTGCCTTCTCCACGTGGTTCCTGGTTTCACTGCGGCTCTGAAGAGAATGCTAGCAAAGAGGTAACCGGGACAGTGAAAACAGTACTCAAAGACAGGGAGAGCAAGCTCTCTCTTGGCACTTTGGATGCGGGACATACAGCGAGATGTTTGCTGCTTTTGCGTTTGGCTGTTGGGAGATTTACAGCACAAAGATATCTAGTTGATTTGAAGCAGTTCCGAGAAAGTCTAAACATAATCCCCACTTCTCCCTCCTGGCACTTTCCATGTGGGAGATATAGCAGGATGTATATTGGTTTTGAGGACAACTCAATGGACAGTGTAGGGAGAAAAGGTCCTGGCTCCTTGAATGCCGTTTCTGGAGACACTGCGATCAATGTGGGAGATATGTCAAGATGTGTGTTTGTTTTGAGGACGGCTCTCTGGAGAGTCTTAGCAAAGAGGTCACACAGATAATCAGAGCAATTCTCAGAGACACTGAGAACAAGCTCCGCAATTCCCTCCTGGCACTTTCCCTGTAGGAGATACCGCAAGACGTTTCTGTATATTGGGCACAGCGCTCTGCACGGTGTTAGCAGAGACTTTCCCGGGACAGTGAAACCCTATGTCAGAGACACTGAGAAGAAGCCCCAATGTTCCCTCCAGGCACTTTCAGTGTGGGTGCTTTCTCCACGTGGTTCCTGGTTTCACTGCGGCTCTGAAGAGAATGTTAGCAAAGAGGTAACCGGGACAGTGAAAACAGTACTCAAAGACAGGGAGAGCAAGCTCTCTCTTGGCACTTTGGATGTGGGACATACAGCGAGATGTTTGCTGCTTTTGCGTTTGGCTGTTGGGAGATTTACAGCACAAAGATATCTAGTTGATTTGAAGCAGTTCCGAGAAAGTCTAAACATAATCCCCACTTCTCCCTCCTGGCACTTTCCATGTGGGAGATATAGCAGGATGTATATTGGTTTTGAGGACAACTCAATGGACAGTGTAGGGAGAAAAGGTCCTGGCTCCTTGAATGCCGTTTCTGGAGACACTGCGATCAATGTGGGAGATATGTCAAGATGTGTGTTTGTTTTGAGGACGGCTCTCTGGAGAGTCTTAGCAAAGAGGTCACACAGATAATCAGAGCAATTCTCAGAGACACTGAGAACAAGCTCCGCAATTCCCTCCTGGCACTTTCCCTGTAGGAGATACCGCAAGACGTTTCTGTATATTGGGCACAGCGCTCTGCAGGGTGTTAGCAGAGACTTTCCCGGGACAGTGAAACCCTATGTCAGAGACACTGAGAAGAAGCCCCAATGTTCCCTCCAGGCACTTTCAGTGTGGGTGCCTTCTCCACGTGGTTCCTGGTTTCACTGCGGCTCTGAAGAGAATGCTAGCAAAGAGGTAACCGGGACAGTGAAAACAGTACTCAAAGACAGGGAGAGCAAGCTCTCTCTTGGCACTTTGCATGTGGGACATACAGCGAGATGTTTGCTGCTTTTGCGTTTGGCTGTTGGGAGATTTACAGCACAAAGATATCTAGTTGATTTGAAGCAGTTCCGAGAAAGTCTAAACATAATCCCCACTTCTCCCTCCTGGCACTTTCCATGTGGGAGATATAGCAGGATGTATATTGGTTTTGAGGACAACTCAATGGACAGTGTAGGGAGAAAACCTCCTGGCTCCTTGAATGCCGTTTCTGGAGACACTGCGATCAATGTGGGAGATATGTCAAGATGTGTGTTTGTTTTGAGGACGGCTCTCTGGAGAGTCTTAGCAAAGAGGTCACACAGATAATCAGAGCAATTCTCAGAGACACTGAGAACAAGCTCTGCAATTCCCTCCTGGCACTTTCCCTGTAGGAGATACCGCAAGACGTTTCTGTATATTGGGCACAGCGCTCTGCAGGGTGTTAGCAGAGACTTTCCCGGGACAGTGAAACCCTATGTCAGAGACACTGAGAAGAAGCCCCAATGTTCCCTCCAGGCACTTTCAGTGTGGGTGCTTTCTCCACGTGGTTCCTGGTTTCACTGCGGCTCTGAAGAGAATGTTAGCAAAGAGGTAACCGGGACAGTGAAAACAGTACTCAAAGACAGGGAGAGCAAGCTCTCTCTTGGCACTTTGGATGCGGGACATACAGCGAGATGTTTGCTGCTTTTGCGTTTGGCTGTTGGGAGATTTACAGCACAAAGATATCTAGTTGATTTGAAGCAGTTCCGAGAAAGTCTAAACATAATCCCCACTTCTCCCTCCTGGCACTTTCCATGTGGGAGATATAGCAGGATGTATATTGGTTTTGAGGACAACTCAATGGACAGTGTAGGGAGAAAACCTCCTGGCTCCTTGAATGCCGTTTCTGGAGACACTGCGATCAATGTGGGAGATATGTCAAGATGTGTGTTTGTTTTGAGGACGGCTCTCTGGAGAGTCTTAGCAAAGAGGTCACACAGATAATCAGAGCAATTCTCAGAGACACTGAGAACAAGCTCCGCAATTCCCTCCTGGCACTTTCCCTGTAGGAGATACCGCAAGACGTTTCTGTATATTGGGCACAGCGCTCTGCACGGTGTTAGCAGAGACTTTCCCGGGACAGTGAAACCCTATGTCAGAGACACTGAGAAGAAGCCCCAATGTTCCCTCCAGGCACTTTCAGTGTGGGTGCTTTCTCCACGTGGTTCCTGGTTTCACTGCGGCTCTGAAGAGAATGTTAGCAAAGAGGTAACCGGAACAGTGAAAACAGTACTCAAAGACAGGGAGAGCAAGCTCTCTCTTGGCACTTTGGATGCGGGACATACAGCGAGATGTTTGCTGCTTTTGCGTTTGGCTGTTGGGAGATTTACAGCACAAAGATATCTAGTTGATTTGAAGCAGTTCCGAGAAAGTCTAAACATAATCCCCACTTCTCCCTCCTGGCACTTTCCATGTGGGAGATATAGCAGGATGTATATTGGTTTTGAGGACAACTCAATGGACAGTGTAGGGAGAAAACCTCCTGGCTCCTTGAATGCCGTTTCTGGAGACACTGCGATCAATGTGGGAGATATGTCAAGATGTGTGTTTGTTTTGAGGACGGCTCTCTGGAGAGTCTTAGCAAAGAGGTCACACAGATAATCAGAGCAATTCTCAGAGACACTGAGAACAAGCTCCACAATTCCCTCCTGGCGCTTTCCCTGTAGGAGATACCGCAAGACGTTTCTGTATATTGGGCACAGCGCGCTGCACGGTGTTAGCAGAGACTTTCCCGGGACAGTGAAACCCTATGTCAGAGACACTGAGAAGAAGCCCCAATGTTCCCTCCAGGCACTTTCAGTGTGGGTGCCTTCTCCACGTGGTTCCTGGTTTCACTGCGGCTCTGAAGAGAATGTTAGCAAAGAGGTAACCGGGACAGTGAAAACAGTACTCAAAGACAGGGAGAGCAAGCTCTCTCTTGGCACTTTGGATGTGGGACATACAGCGAGATGTTTGCTGCTTTTGCGTTTGGCTGTTGGGAGATTTACAGCACAAAGATATCTAGTTGATTTGAAGCAGTTCCGAGAAAGTCTAAACATAATCCCCACTTCTCCCTCCTGGCACTTTCCATGTGGGAGATATAGCAGGATGTATATTGGTTTTGAGGACAACTCAATGGACAGTGTAGGGAGAAAAGGTCCTGGCTCCTTGAATGCCGTTTCTGGAGACACTGCGATCAATGTGGGAGATATGTCAAGATGTGTGTTTGTTTTGAGGACGGCTCTCTGGAGAGTCTTAGCAAAGAGGTCACACAGATAATCAGAGCAATTCTCAGAGACACTGAGAACAAGCTCCACAATTCCCTCCTGGCACTTTCCCTGTAGGAGATACCGCAAGACGTTTCTGTATATTGGGCACAGCGCTCTGCACGGTGTTAGCAGAGACTTTCCCGGGACAGTGAAACCCTATGTCAGAGACACTGAGAAGAAGCCCCAATGTTCCCTCCAGGCACTTTCAGTGTGGGTGCTTTCTCCACGTGGTTCCTGGTTTCACTGCGGCTCTGAAGAGAATGTTAGCAAAGAGGTAACCGGGACAGTGAAAACAGTACTCAAAGACAGGGAGAGCAAGCTCTCTCTTGGCACTTTGGATGTGGGACATACAGCGAGATGTTTGCTGCTTTTGCGTTTGGCTGTTGGGAGATTTACAGCACAAAGATATCTAGTTGATTTGAAGCAGTTCCGAGAAAGTCTAAACATAATCCCCACTTCTCCCTCCTGGCACTTTCCATGTGGGAGATATAGCAGGATGTATATTGGTTTTGAGGACAACTCAATGGACAGTGTAGGGAGAAAAGGTCCTGGCTCCTTGAATGCCGTTTCTGGAGACACTGCGATCAATGTGGGAGATATGTCAAGATGTGTGTTTGTTTTGAGGACGGCTCTCTGGAGAGTCTTAGCAAAGAGGTCACACAGATAATCAGAGCAATTCTCAGAGACACTGAGAACAAGCTCTGCAATTCCCTCCTGGCACTTTCCCTGTAGGAGATACCGCAAGACGTTTCTGTATATTGGGCACAGCGCTCTGCACGGTGTTAGCAGAGACTTTCCCGGGACAGTGAAACCCTATGTCAGAGACACTGAGAAGAAGCCCCAATGTTCCCTCCAGGCACTTTCAGTGTGGGTGCTTTCTCCACGTGGTTCCTGGTTTCACTGCGGCTCTGAAGAGAATGTTAGCAAAGAGGTAACCGGGACAGTGAAAACAGTACTCAAAGACAGGGAGAGCAAGCTCTCTCTTGGCACTTTGGATGTGGGACATACAGCGAGATGTTTGCTGCTTTTGCGTTTGGCTGTTGGGAGATTTACAGCACAAAGATATCTAGTTGATTTGAAGCAGTTCCGAGAAAGTCTAAACATAATCCCCACTTCTCCCTCCTGGCACTTTCCATGTGGGAGATATAGCAGGATGTATATTGGTTTTGAGGACAACTCAATGGACAGTGTAGGGAGAAAACCTCCTGGCTCCTTGAATGCCGTTTCTGGAGACACTGCGATCAATGTGGGAGATATGTCAAGATGTGTGTTTGTTTTGAGGACGGCTCTCTGGAGAGTCTTAGCAAAGAGGTCACACAGATAATCAGAGCAATTCTCAGAGACACTGAGAACAAGCTCCGCAATTCCCTCCTGGCACTTTCCCTGTAGGAGATACCGCAAGACGTTTCTGTATATTGGGCACAGCGCTCTGCACGGTGTTAGCAGAGACTTTCCCGGGACAGTGAAACCCTATGTCAGAGACACTGAGAAGAAGCCCCAATGTTCCCTCCAGGCACTTTCAGTGTGGCTGCCTTCTCCACGTGGTTCCTGGTTTCACTGCGGCTCTGAAGAGAATGCTAGCAAAGAGGTAACCGGGACAGTGAAAACAGTACTCAAAGACAGGGAGAACAAGCTCTCTCTTGGCACTTTGGATGTGGGACATACAGCGAGATGTTTGCTGCTTTTGCGTTTGGCTGTTGGGAGATTTACAGCACAAAGATATCTAGTTGATTTGAAGCAGTTCTGAGAAAGTCTAAACATAATCCCCACTTCTCCCTCCTGGCACTTTCCATGTGGGAGATATAGCAGGATGTATATTGGTTTTGAGGACAACTCAATGGACAGTGTAGGGAGAAAAGGTCCTGGCTCCTTGAATGCCGTTTCTGGAGACACTGCGATCAATGTGGGAGATATGTCAAGATGTGTGTTTGTTTTGAGGACGGCTCTCTGGAGAGTCTTAGCAAAGAGGTCACACAGATAATCAGAGCAATTCTCAGAGACACTGAGAACAAGCTCCGCAATTCCCTCCTGGCGCTTTCCCTGTAGGAGATACCGCAAGACGTTTCTGTATATTGGGCACAGCGCGCTGCACGGTGTTAGCAGAGACTTTCCCGGGACAGTGAAACCCTATGTCAGAGACACTGAGAAGAAGCCCCAATGTTCCCTCCAGGCACTTTCAGTGTGGCTGCCTTCTCCACGTGGTTCCTGGTTTCACTGCGGCTCTGAAGAGAATGTTAGCAAAGAGGTAACCGGGACAGTGAAAACAGTACTCAAAGACAGGGAGAGCAAGCTCTCTCTTGGCACTTTGGATGTGGGACATACAGCGAGATGTTTGCTGCTTTTGCGTTTGGCTGTTGGGAGATTTACAGCACAAAGATATCTAGTTGATTTGAAGCAGTTCCGAGAAAGTCTAAACATAATCCCCACTTCTCCCTCCTGGCACTTTCCATGTGGGAGATATAGCAGGATGTATATTGGTTTTGAGGACAACTCAATGGACAGTGTAGGGAGAAAACCTCCTGGCTCCTTGAATGCCGTTTCTGGAGACACTGCGATCAATGTGGGAGATATGTCAAGATGTGTGTTTGTTTTGAGGACGGCTCTCTGGAGAGTCTTAGCAAAGAGGTCACACAGATAATCAGAGCAATTCTCAGAGACACTGAGAACAAGCTCCGCAATTCCCTCCTGGCACTTTCCCTGTAGGAGATACCGCAAGACGTTTCTGTATATTGGGCACAGCGCTCTGCACGGTGTTAGCAGAGACTTTCCCGGGACAGTGAAACCCTATGTCAGAGACACTGAGAAGAAGTGCTTTCTCCACGTGGTTCCTGGTTTCACTGCAGCTCTGAAGAGAATGTTAGCAAAGAGGTAACCGGGACAGTGAAAACAGTACTCAAAGACAGGGAGAGCAAGCTCTCTCTTGGCACTTTGGATGTGGGACATACAGCGAGATGTTTGCTGCTTTTGCGTTTGGCTGTTGGGAGATTTACAGCACAAAGATATCTAGTTGATTTGAAGCAGTTCCGAGAAAGTCTAAACATAATCCCCACTTCTCCCTCCTGGCACTTTCCATGTGGGAGATATAGCAGGATGTATATTGGTTTTGAGGACAACTCAATGGACAGTGTAGGGAGAAAAGGTCCTGGCTCCTTGAATGCCGTTTCTGGAGACACTGCGATCAATGTGGGAGATATGTCAAGATGTGTGTTTGTTTTGAGGACGGCTCTCTGGAGAGTCTTAGCAAAGAGGTCACACAGATAATCAGAGCAATTCTCAGAGACACTGAGAACAAGCTCCGCAATTCCCTCCTGGCACTTTCCCTGTAGGAGATACCGCAAGACGTTTCTGTATATTGGGCACAGCGCTCTGCACGGTGTTAGCAGAGACTTTCCCGGGACAGTGAAACCCTATGTCAGAGACACTGAGAAGAAGCCCCAATGTTCCCTCCAGGCACTTTCAGTGTGGGTGCCTTCTCCACGTGGTTCCTGGTTTCACTGCGGCTCTGAAGAGAATGTTAGCAAAGAGGTAACCGGGACAGTGAAAACAGTACTCAAAGACAGGGAGAGCAAGCTCTCTCTTGGCACTTTGGATGTGGGACATACAGCGAGATGTTTGCTGCTTTTGCGTTTGGCTGTTGGGAGATTTACAGCACAAAGATATCTAGTTGATTTGAAGCAGTTCCGAGAAAGTCTAAACATAATCCCCACTTCTCCCTCCTGGCACTTTCCATGTGGGAGATATAGCAGGATGTATATTGGTTTTGAGGACAACTCAATGGACAGTGTAGGGAGAAAAGGTCCTGGCTCCTTGAATGCCGTTTCTGGAGACACTGCGATCAATGTGGGAGATATGTCAAGATGTGTGTTTGTTTTGAGGACGGCTCTCTGGAGAGTCTTAGCAAAGAGGTCACACAGATAATCAGAGCAATTCTCAGAGACACTGAGAACAAGCTCCGCAATTCCCTCCTGGCACTTTCCCTGTAGGAGATACCGCAAGACGTTTCTGTATATTGGGCACAGCGCTCTGCACGGTGTTAGCAGAGACTTTCCCGGGACAGTGAAACCCTATGTCAGAGACACTGAGAAGAAGCCCCAATGTTCCCTCCAGGCACTTTCAGTGTGGCTGCCTTCTCCACGTGGTTCCTGGTTTCACTGCGGCTCTGAAGAGAATGCTAGCAAAGAGGTAACCGGGACAGTGAAAACAGTACTCAAAGACAGGGAGAGCAAGCTCTCTCTTGGCACTTTGGATGTGGGACATACAGCGAGATGTTTGCTGCTTTTGCGTTTGGCTGTTGGGAGATTTACAGCACAAAGATATCTAGTTGATTTGAAGCAGTTCCGAGAAAGTCTAAACATAATCCCCACTTCTCCCTCCTGGCACTTTCCATGTGGGAGATATAGCAGGATGTATATTGGTTTTGAGGACAACTCAATGGACAGTGTAGGGAGAAAAGGTCCTGGCTCCTTGAATGCCGTTTCTGGAGACACTGCGATCAATGTGGGAGATATGTCAAGATGTGTGTTTGTTTTGAGGACGGCTCTCTGGAGAGTCTTAGCAAAGAGGTCACACAGATAATCAGAGCAATTCTCAGAGACACTGAGAACAAGCTCCGCAATTCCCTCCTGGCACTTTCCCTGTAGGAGATACCGCAAGACGTTTCTGTATATTGGGCACAGCGCTCTGCAGGGTGTTAGCAGAGACTTTCCCGGGACAGTGAAACCCTATGTCAGAGACACTGAGAAGAAGCCCCAATGTTCCCTCCAGGCACTTTCAGTGTGGGTGCTTTCTCCACATGGTTCCTGGTTTCACTGCGGCTCTGAAGAGAATGTTAGCAAAGAGGTAACCGGGACAGTGAAAACAGTACTCAAAGACAGGGAGAGCAAGCTCTCTCTTGGCACTTTGGATGCGGGACATACAGCGAGATGTTTGCTGCTTTTGCGTTTGGCTGTTGGGAGATTTACAGCACAAAGATATCTAGTTGATTTGAAGCAGTTCCGAGAAAGTCTAAACATAATCCCCACTTCTCCCTCCTGGCACTTTCCATGTGGGAGATATAGCAGGATGTATATTGGTTTTGAGGACAACTCAATGGACAGTGTAGGGAGAAAAGGTCCTGGCTCCTTGAATGCCGTTTCTGGAGACACTGCGATCAATGTGGGAGATATGTCAAGATGTGTGTTTGTTTTGAGGACGGCTCTCTGGAGAGTCTTAGCAAAGAGGTCACACAGATAATCAGAGCAATTCTCAGAGACACTGAGAACAAGCTCCACAATTCCCTCCTGGCGCTTTCCCTGTAGGAGATACCGCAAGACGTTTCTGTATATTGGGCACAGCGCGCTGCACGGTGTTAGCAGAGACTTTCCCGGGACAGTGAAACCCTATGTCAGAGACACTGAGAAGAAGCCCCAATGTTCCCTCCAGGCACTTTCAGTGTGGCTGCCTTCTCCACGTGGTTCCTGGTTTCACTGCAGCTCTGAAGAGAATGTTAGCAAAGAGGTAACCGGGACAGTGAAAACAGTACTCAAAGACAGGGAGAGCAAGCTCTCTCTTGGCACTTTGGATGTGGGACATAGAGCGAGATGTTTGCTGCTTTTGCGTTTGGCTGTTGGGAGATTTACAGCACAAAGATATCTAGTTGATTTGAAGCAGTTCCGAGAAAGTCTAAACATAATCCCCACTTCTCCCTCCTGGCACTTTCCATGTGGGAGATATAGCAGGATGTATATTGGTTTTGAGGACAACTCAATGGACAGTGTAGGGAGAAAACCTCCTGGCTCCTTGAATGCCGTTTCTGGAGACACTGCGATCAATGTGGGAGATATGTCAAGATGTGTGTTTGTTTTGAGGACGGCTCTCTGGAGAGTCTTAGCAAAGAGGTCACACAGATAATCAGAGCAATTCTCAGAGACACTGAGAACAAGCTCCACAATTCCCTCCTGGCACTTTCCCTGTAGGAGATACCGCAAGACGTTTCTGTATATTCGGCACAGCGCTCTGCACGGTGTTAGCAGAGACTTTCCCGGGACAGTGAAACCCTATGTCAGAGACACTGAGAAGAAGTGCTTTCTCCACGTGGTTCCTGGTTTCACTGCAGCTCTGAAGAGAATGTTAGCAAAGAGGTAACCGGGACAGTGAAAACAGTACTCAAAGACAGGGAGAGCAAGCTCTCTCTTGGCACTTTGGATGTGGGACATACAGCGAGATGTTTGCTGCTTTTGCGTTTGGCTGTTGGGAGATTTACAGCACAAAGATATCTAGTTGATTTGAAGCAGTTCCGAGAAAGTCTAAACATAATCCCCACTTCTCCCTCCTGGCACTTTCCATGTGGGAGATATAGCAGGATGTATATTGGTTTTGAGGACAACTCAATGGACAGTGTAGGGAGAAAAGGTCCTGGCTCCTTGAATGCCGTTTCTGGAGACACTGCGATCAATGTGGGAGATATGTCAAGATGTGTGTTTGTTTTGAGGACGGCTCTCTGGAGAGTCTTAGCAAAGAGTTCACACAGATAATCAGAGCAATTCTCAGAGACACTGAGAACAAGCTCCGCAATTCCCTCCTGGCACTTTCCCTGTAGGAGATACCGCAAGACGTTTCTGTATATTGGGCACAGCGCTCTGCAGGGTGTTAGCAGAGACTTTCCCGGGACAGTGAAACCCTATGTCAGAGACACTGAGAAGAAGCCCCAATGTTCCCTCCAGGCACTTTCAGTGTGGGTGCTTTCTCCACGTGGTTCCTGGTTTCACTGCAGCTCTGAAGAGAATGTTAGCAAAGAGGTAACCGGGACAGTGAAAACAGTACTCAAAGACAGGGAGAGCAAGCTCTCTCTTGGCACTTTGGATGTGGGACATACAGCGAGATGTTTGCTGCTTTTGCGTTTGGCTGTTGGGAGATTTACAGCACAAAGATATCTAGTTGATTTGAAGCAGTTCCGAGAAAGTCTAAACATAATCCCCACTTCTCCCTCCTGGCACTTTCCATGTGGGAGATATAGCAGGATGTATATTGGTTTTGAGGACAACTCAATGGACAGTGTAGGGAGAAAACCTCCTGGCTCCTTGAATGCCGTTTCTGGAGACACTGCGATCAATGTGGGAGATATGTCAAGATGTGTGTTTGTTTTGAGGACGGCTCTCTGGAGAGTCTTAGCAAAGAGGTCACACAGATAATCAGAGCAATTCTCAGAGACACTGAGAACAAGCTCTGCAATTCCCTCCTGGCACTTTCCCTGTAGGAGATACCGCAAGACGTTTCTGTATATTGGGCACAGCGCTCTGCACGGTGTTAGCAGAGACTTTCCCGGGACAGTGAAACCCTATGTCAGAGACACTGAGAAGAAGCCCCAATGTTCCCTCCAGGCACTTTCAGTGTGGGTGCTTTCTCCACGTGGTTCCTGGTTTCACTGCAGCTCTGAAGAGAATGTTAGCAAAGAGGTAACCGGGACAGTGAAAACAGTACTCAAAGACAGGGAGAGCAAGCTCTCTCTTGGCACTTTGGATGTGGGACATACAGCGAGATGTTTGCTGCTTTTGCGTTTGGCTGTTGGGAGATTTACAGCACAAAGATATCTAGTTGATTTGAAGCAGTTCCGAGAAAGTCTAAACATAATCCCCACTTCTCCCTCCTGGCACTTTCCATGTGGGAGATATAGCAGGATGTATATTGGTTTTGAGGACAACTCAATGGACAGTGTAGGGAGAAAACCTCCTGGCTCCTTGAATGCCGTTTCTGGAGACACTGCGATCAATGTGGGAGATATGTCAAGATGTGTGTTTGTTTTGAGGACGGCTCTCTGGAGAGTCTTAGCAAAGAGGTCACACAGATAATCAGAGCAATTCTCAGAGACACTGAGAACAAGCTCCGCAATTCCCTCCTGGCACTTTCCCTGTAGGAGATACCGCAAGACGTTTCTGTATATTGGGCACAGCGCTCTGCACGGTGTTAGCAGAGACTTTCCCGGGACAGTGAAACCCTATGTCAGAGACACTGAGAAGAAGCCCCAATGTTCCCTCCAGGCACTTTCAGTGTGGGTGCTTTCTCCACGTGGTTCCTGGTTTCACTGCGGCTCTGAAGAGAATGTTAGCAAAGAGGTAACCGGGACAGTGAAAACAGTACTCAAAGACAGGGAGAGCAAGCTCTCTCTTGGCACTTTGGATGTGGGACATACAGCGAGATGTTTGCTGCTTTTGCGTTTGGCTGTTGGGAGATTTACAGCACAAAGATATCTAGTTGATTTGAAGCAGTTCCGAGAAAGTCTAAACATAATCCCCACTTCTCCCTCCTGGCACTTTCCATGTGGGAGATATAGCAGGATGTATATTGGTTTTGAGGACAACTCAATGGACAGTGTAGGGAGAAAACCTCCTGGCTCCTTGAATGCCGTTTCTGGAGACACTGCGATCAATGTGGGAGATATGTCAAGATGTGTGTTTGTTTTGAGGACGGCTCTCTGGAGAGTCTTAGCAAAGAGGTCACACAGATAATCAGAGCAATTCTCAGAGACACTGAGAACAAGCTCCGCAATTCCCTCCTGGCACTTTCCCTGTAGGAGATACCGCAAGACGTTTCTGTATATTGGGCACAGCGCTGTGCACGGTGTTAGCAGAGACTTTCCCGGGACAGTGAAACCCTATGTCAGAGACACTGAGAAGAAGCCCCAATGTTCCCTCCAGGCACTTTCAGTGTGGGTGCTTTCTCCACGTGGTTCCTGGTTTCACTGCAGCTCTGAAGAGAATGCTAGCAAAGAGGTAACCGGGACAGTGAAAACAGTACTCAAAGACAGGGAGAGCAAGCTCTCTCTTGGCACTTTGGATGTGGGACATACAGCGAGATGTTTGCTGCTTTTGCGTTTGGCTGTTGGGAGATTTACAGCACAAAGATATCTAGTTGATTTGAAGCAGTTCCGAGAAAGTCTAAACATAATCCCCACTTCTCCCTCCTGGCACTTTCCATGTGGGAGATATAGCAGGATGTATATTGGTTTTGAGGACAACTCAATGGACAGTGTAGGGAGAAAACCTCCTGGCTCCTTGAATGCCGTTTCTGGAGACACTGCGATCAATGTGGGAGATATGTCAAGATGTGTGTTTGTTTTGAGGACGGCTCTCTGGAGAGTCTTAGCAAAGAGGTCACACAGATAATCAGAGCAATTCTCAGAGACACTGAGAACAAGCTCCACAATTCCCTCCTGGCACTTTCCCTGTAGGAGATACCGCAAGACGTTTCTGTATATTGGGCACAGCGCTCTGCAGGGTGTTAGCAGAGACTTTCCCGGGACAGTGAAACCCGATGTCAGAGACACTGAGAAGAAGCCCCAATGTTCCCTCCAGGCACTTTCAGTGTGGGTGCTTTCTCCACGTGGTTCCTGGTTTCACTGCAGCTCTGAAGAGAATGCTAGCAAAGAGGTAACCGGGACAGTGAAAACAGTACTCAAAGACAGGGAGAGCAAGCTCTCTCTTGGCACTTTGGATGTGGGACATACAGCGAGATGTTTGCTGCTTTTGCGTTTGGCTGTTGGGAGATTTACAGCACAAAGATATCTAGTTGATTTGAAGCAGTTCCGAGAAAGTCTAAACATAATCCCCACTTCTCCCTCCTGGCACTTTCCATGTGGGAGATATAGCAGGATGTATATTGGTTTTGAGGACAACTCAATGGACAGTGTAGGGAGAAAACATCCTGGCTCCTTGAATGCCGTTTCTGGAGACACTGCGATCAATGTGGGAGATATGTCAAGATGTGTGTTTGTTTTGAGGACGGCTCTCTGGAGAGTCTTAGCAAAGAGGTCACACAGATAATCAGAGCAATTCTCAGAGACACTGAGAACAAGCTCCACAATTCCCTCCTGGCACTTTCCCTGTAGGAGATACCGCAAGACGTTTCTGTATATTGGGCACAGCGCTCTGCAGGGTGTTAGCAGAGACTTTCCCGGGACAGTGAAACCCGATGTCAGAGACACTGAGAAGAAGCCCCAATGTTCCCTCCAGGCACTTTCAGTGTGGGTGCTTTCTCCACGTGGTTCCTGGTTTCACTGCGGCTCTGAAGAGAATGTTAGCAAAGAGGTAACCGGGACAGTGAAAACAGTACTCAAAGACAGGGAGAGCAAGCTCTCTCTTGGCACTTTGGATGTGGGACATACAGCGAGATGTTTGCTGCTTTTGCGTTTGGCTGTTGGGAGATTTACAGCACAAAGATATCTAGTTGATTTGAAGCAGTTCCGAGAAAGTCTAAACATAATCCCCACTTCTCCCTCCTGGCACTTTCCATGTGGGAGATATAGCAGGATGTATATTGGTTTTGAGGACAACTCAATGGACAGTGTAGGGAGAAAACCTCCTGGCTCCTTGAATGCCGTTTCTGGAGACACTGCGATCAATGTGGGAGATATGTCAAGATGTGTGTTTGTTTTGAGGACGGCTCTCTGGAGAGTCTTAGCAAAGAGGTCACACAGATAATCAGAGCAATTCTCAGAGACACTGAGAACAAGCTCCGCAATTCCCTCCTGGCACTTTCCCTGTAGGAGATACCGCAAGACGTTTCTGTATATTGGGCACAGCGCTCTGCACGGTGTTAGCAGAGACTTTCCCGGGACAGTGAAACCCTATGTCAGAGACACTGAGAAGAAGCCCCAATGTTCCCTCCAGGCACTTTCAGTGTGGGTGCTTTCTCCACGTGGTTCCTGGTTTCACTGCAGCTCTGAAGAGAATGTTAGCAAAGAGGTAACCGGGACAGTGAAAACAGTACTCAAAGACAGGGAGAGCAAGCTCTCTCTTGGCACTTTGGATGTGGGACATACAGCGAGATGTTTGCTGCTTTTGCGTTTGGCTGTTGGGAGATTTACAGCACAAAGATATCCAGTTGATTTGAAGCAGTTCCGAGAAAGTCTAAACATAATCCCCACTTCTCCCTCCTGGCACTTTCCATGTGGGAGATATAGCAGGATGTATATTGGTTTTGAGGACAACTCAATGGACAGTGTAGGGAGAAAAGGTCCTGGCTCCTTGAATGCCGTTTCTGGAGACACTGCGATCAATGTGGGAGATATGTCAAGATGTGTGTTTGTTTTGAGGACGGCTCTCTGGAGAGTCTTAGCAAAGAGGTCACACAGATAATCAGAGCAATTCTCAGAGACACTGAGAACAAGCTCCACAATTCCCTCCTGGCACTTTCCCTGTAGGAGATACCGCAAGACTTTTCTGTATATTGGGCACAGCGCTCTGCACGGTGTTAGCAGAGACTTTCCCGGGACAGTGAAACCCTATGTCAGAGACACTGAGAAGAAGCCCCAATGTTCCCTCCAGGCACTTTCAGCGTGGGTGCTTTCTCCACGTGGTTCCTGGTTTCACTGCAGCTCTGAAGAGAATGTTAGCAAAGAGGTAACCGGGACAGTGAAAACAGTACTCAAAGACAGGGAGAGCAAGCTCTCTCTTGGCACTTTGGATGTGGGACATACAGCGAGATGTTTGCTGCTTTTGCGTTTGGCTGTTGGGAGATTTACAGCACAAAGATATCTAGTTGATTTGAAGCAGTTCCGAGAAAGTCTAAACATAATCCCCACTTCTCCCTCCTGGCACTTTCCATGTGGGAGATATAGCAGGATGTATATTGGTTTTGAGGACAACTCAATGGACAGTGTAGGGAGAAAAGGTCCTGGCTCCTTGAATGCCGTTTCTGGAGACACTGCGATCAATGTGGGAGATATGTCAAGATGTGTGTTTGTTTTGAGGACGGCTCTCTGGAGAGTCTTAGCAAAGAGGTCACACAGATAATCAGAGCAATTCTCAGAGACACTGAGAACAAGCTCGACAATTCCCTCTTGGCACTTTCCCTGTAGGAGATACCGCAAGACGTTTCTGTATATTGGGCACAGCGCTGTGCACGGTGTTAGCAGAGACTTTCCTGGGACAGTGAAACCCTATGTCAGAGACACTGAGAAGAAGCCCCAATGTTCCCTCCAGGCACTTTCAGTGTGGGTGCCTTCTCCACGTGGTTCCTGGTTTCACTGCAGCTCTGAAGAGAATGCTAGCAAAGAGGTAACCGGGACAGTGAAAACAGTACTCAAAGACAGGGAGAGCAAGCTCTCTCTTGGCACTTTGGATGTGGGACATACAGCGAGATGTTTGCTGCTTTTGCGTTTGGCTGTTGGGAGATTTACAGCACAAAGATATCTAGTTGATTTGAAGCAGTTCCGAGAAAGTCTAAACATAATCCCCACTTCTCCCTCCTGGCACTTTCCATGTGGGAGATATAGCAGGATGTATATTGGTTTTGAGGACAACTCAATGGACAGTGTAGGGAGAAAACCTCCTGGCTCCTTGAATGCCGTTTCTGGAGACACTGCGATCAATGTGGGAGATATGTCAAGATGTGTGTTTGTTTTGAGGACGGCTCTCTGGAGAGTCTTAGCAAAGAGGTCACACAGATAATCAGAGCAATTCTCAGAGACACTGAGAACAAGCTCCACAATTCCCTCCTGGCACTTTCCCTGTAGGAGATACCGCAAGACGTTTCTGTATATTGGGCACAGCGCTCTGCACGGTGTTAGCAGAGACTTTCCCGGGACAGTGAAACCCTATGTCAGAGACACTGAGAAGAAGCCCCAATGTTCCCTCCAGGCACTTTCAGTGTGGGTGCTTTCTCCACGTGGTTCCTGGTTTCACTGCAGCTCTGAAGAGAATGTTAGCAAAGAGGTAACCGGGACAGTGAAAACAGTACTCAAAGACAGGGAGAGCAAGCTCTCTCTTGGCACTTTGGATGTGGGACATACAGCGAGATGTTTGCTGCTTTTGCGTTTGGCTGTTGGGAGATTTACAGCACAAAGATATCTAGTTGATTTGAAGCAGTTCCGAGAAAGTCTAAACATAATCCCCACTTCTCCCTCCTGGCACTTTCCATGTGGGAGATATAGCAGGATGTATATTGGTTTTGAGGACAACTCAATGGACAGTGTAGGGAGAAAACCTCCTGGCTCCTTGAATGCCGTTTCTGGAGACACTGCGATCAATGTGGGAGATATGTCAAGATGTGTGTTTGTTTTGAGGACGGCTCTCTGGAGAGTCTTAGCAAAGAGGTCACACAGATAATCAGAGCAATTCTCAGAGACACTGAGAACAAGCTCGACAATTCCCTCCTGGCACTTTCCCTGTAGGAGATACCGCAAGACGTTTCTGTATATTGGGCACAGCGCTGTGCACGGTGTTAGCAGAGACTTTCCTGGGACAGTGAAACCCTATGTCAGAGACACTGAGAAGAAGCCCCAATGTTCCCTCCAGGCACTTTCAGTGTGGGTGCCTTCTCCACGTGGTTCCTGGTTTCACTGCAGCTCTGAAGAGAATGTTAGCAAAGAGGTAACCGGGACAGTGAAAACAGTACTCAAAGACAGGGAGAGCAAGCTCTCTCTTGGCACTTTGGATGTGGGACATACAGCGAGATGTTTGCTGCTTTTGCGTTTGGCTGTTGGGAGATTTACAGCACAAAGATATCTAGTTGATTTGAAGCAGTTCCGAGAAAGTCTAAACATAATCCCCACTTCTCCCTCCTGGCACTTTCCATGTGGGAGATATAGCAGGATGTATATTGGTTTTGAGGACAACTCAATGGACAGTGTAGGGAGAAAAAGTCCTGGCTCCTTGAATGCCGTTTCTGGAGACACTGCAATCAATGTGGGAGATATGTCAAGATGTGTGTTTGTTTTGAGGACGGCTCTCTGGAGAGTCTTAGCAAAGAGGTCACACAGATAATCAGAGCAATTCTCAGAGACACTGAGAACAAGCTCCACAATTCCCTCCTGGCACTTTCCCTGTAGGAGATACCGCAAGACGTTTCTGTATATTGGGCACAGCGCTCTGCACGGTGTTAGCAGAGACTTTCCCGGGACAGTGAAACCCTATGTCAGAGACACTGAGAAGAAGCCCCAATGTTCCCTCCAGGCACTTTCAGTGTGGGTGCTTTCTCCACGTGGTTCCTGGTTTCACTGCAGCTCTGAAGAGAATGTTAGCAAAGAGGTAACCGGGACAGTGAAAACAGTACTCAAAGACAGGGAGAGCAAGCTCTCTCTTGGCACTTTGGATGTGGGACATACAGCGAGATGTTTGCTGCTTTTGCGTTTGGCTGTTGGGAGATTTACAGCACAAAGGTATCTAGTTGATTTGAAGCAGTTCCGAGAAAGTCTAAACATAATCCCCACTTCTCCCTCCTGGCACTTTCCATGTGGGAGATATAGCAGGATGTATATTGGTTTTGAGGACAACTCAATGGACAGTGTAGGGAGAGAAGGTCCTGGATCCTTGAATGCCGTTTCTGGAGACACTGCGATCAATGTGGGAGATATGTCAAGATGTGTGTTTGTTTTGAGGACGGCTCTCTGGAGAGTCTTAGCAAAGAGGTCACACAGATAATCAGAGCAATTCTCAGAGACACTGAGAACAAGCTCCGCAATTCCCTCCTGGCACTTTCCCTGTAGGAGATACCGCAAGACGTTTCTGTATATTGGGCACAGCGCTCTGCACGGTGTTAGCAGAGACTTTCCCGGGACAGTGAAACCCTATGTCAGAGACACTGAGAAGAAGCCCCAATGTTCCCTCCAGGCACTTTCAGTGTGGGTGCTTTCTCCACGTGGTTCCTGGTTTCACTGCAGCTCTGAAGAGAATGTTAGCAAAGAGGTAACCGGGACAGTGAAAACAGTACTCAAAGACAGGGAGAGCAAGCTCACTCTTGGCACTTTGGATGTGGGACATACAGCGAGATGTTTGCTGCTTTTGCGTTTGGCTGTTGGGAGATTTACAGCACAAAGATATCCAGTTGATTTGAAGCAGTTCCGAGAAAGTCTAAACATAATCCCCACTTCTCCCTCCTGGCACTTTCCATGTGGGAGATATAGCAGGATGTATATTGGTTTTGAGGACAACTCAATGGACAGTGTAGGGAGAAAAGGTCCTGGCTCCTTGAATGCCGTTTCTGGAGACACTGCGATCAATGTGGGAGATATGTCAAGATGTGTGTTGGTTTTGAGGACGGCTCTCTGGAGAGTCTTAGCAAAGAGGTCACACAGATAATCAGAGCAATTCTCAGAGACACTGAGAACAAGCTCCACAATTCCCTCCTGGCACTTTCCCTGTAGGAGATACCGCAAGACGTTTCTGTATATTGGGCACAGCGCTCTGCACGGTGTTAGCAGAGACTTTCCCGGGACAGTGAAACCCTATGTCAGAGACACTGAGAAGAAGCCCCAATGTTCCCTCCAGGCACTTTCAGTGTGGGTGCTTTCTCCACGTGGTTCCTGGTTTCACTGCAGCTCTGAAGAGAATGTTAGCAAAGAGGTAACCGGGACAGTGAAAACAGTACTCAAAGACAGGGAGAGCAAGCTCTCTCTTGGCACTTTGGATGTGGGACATACAGCGAGATGTTTGCTGCTTTTGCGTTTGGCTGTTGGGAGATTTACAGCACAAAGATATCTAGTTGATTTGAAGCAGTTCCGAGAAAGTCTAAACATAATCCCCACTTCTCCCTCCTGGCACTTTCCATGTGGGAGATATAGCAGGATGTATATTGGTTTTGAGGACAACTCAATGGACAGTGTAGGGAGAAAAGGTCCTGGCTCCTTGAATGCCGTTTCTGGAGACACTGCGATCAATGTGGGAGATATGTCAAGATGTGTGTTTGTTTTGAGGACGGCTCTCTGGAGAGTCTTAGCAAAGAGGTCACACAGATAATCAGAGCAATTCTCAGAGACACTGAGAACAAGCTCCGCAATTCCCTCCTGGCACTTTCCCTGTAGGAGATACCGCAAGACGTTTCTGTATATTGGGCACAGCGCTCTGCAGGGTGTTAGCAGAGACTTTCCCGGGACAGTGAAACCCTATGTCAGAGACACTGAGAAGAAGCCCCAATGTTCCCTCCAGGCACTTTCAGTGTGGGTGCCTTCTCCACGTGGTTCCTGGTTTCACTGCAGCTCTGAAGAGAATGCTAGCAAAGAGGTAACCGGGACAGTGAAAACAGTACTCAAAGACAGGGAGAGCAAGCTCTCTCTTGGCACTTTGGATGTGGGACATACAGCGAGATGTTTGCTGCTTTTGCGTTTGGCTGTTGGGAGATTTACAGCACAAAGATATCTAGTTGATTTGAAGCAGTTCCGAGAAAGTCTAAACATAATCCCCACTTCTCCCTCCTGGCACTTTCCATGTGGGAGATATAGCAGGATGTATATTGGTTTTGAGGACAACTCAATGGACAGTGTAGGGAGAAAACCTCCTGGCTCCTTGAATGCCGTTTCTGGAGACACTGCGATCAATGTGGGAGATATGTCAAGATGTGTGTTTGTTTTGAGGACGGCTCTCTGGAGAGTCTTAGCAAAGAGGTCACACAGATAATCAGAGCAATTCTCAGAGACACTGAGAACAAGCTCCACAATTCCCTCCTGGCACTTTCCCTGTAGGAGATACCGCAAGACGTTTCTGTATATTGGGCACAGCGCTGTGCACGGTGTTAGCAGAGACTTTCCTGGGACAGTGAAACCCTATGTCAGAGACACTGAGAAGAAGCCCCAATGTTCCCTCCAGGCACTTTCAGTGTGGGTGCCTTCTCCACGTGGTTCCTGGTTTCACTGCAGCTCTGAAGAGAATGTTAGCAAAGAGGTAACCGGGACAGTGAAAACAGTACTCAAAGACAGGGAGAGCAAGCTCTCTCTTGGCACTTTGGATGTGGGACATACAGCGAGATGTTTGCTGCTTTTGCGTTTGGCTGTTGGGAGATTTACAGCACAAAGATATCTAGTTGATTTGAAGCAGTTCCGAGAAAGTCTAAACATAATCCCCACTTCTCCCTCCTGGCACTTTCCATGTGGGAGATATAGCAGGATGTATATTGGTTTTGAGGACAACTCAATGGACAGTGTAGGGAGAAAAGGTCCTGGCTCCTTGAATGCCGTTTCTGGAGACACTGCGATCAATGTGGGAGATATGTCAAGATGTGTGTTTGTTTTGAGGACGGCTCTCTGGAGAGTCTTAGCAAAGAGGTCACACAGATAATCAGAGCAATTCTCAGAGACACTGAGAACAAGCTCCACAATTCCCTCCTGGCACTTTCCCTGTAGGAGATACCGCAAGACGTTTCTGTATATTGGGCACAGCGCTCTGCACGGTGTTAGCAGAGACTTTCCCGGGACAGTGAAACCCTATGTCAGAGACACTGAGAAGAAGCCCCAATGTTCCCTCCAGGCACTTTCAGTGTGGGTGCTTTCTCCACGTGGTTCCTGGTTTCACTGCAGCTCTGAAGAGAATGTTAGCAAAGAGGTAACCGGGACAGTGAAAACAGTACTCAAAGACAGGGAGAGCAAGCTCTCTCTTGGCACTTTGGATGTGGGACATACAGCGAGATGTTTGCTGCTTTTGCGTTTGGCTGTTGGGAGATTTACAGCACAAAGGTATCTAGTTGATTTGAAGCAGTTCCGAGAAAGTCTAAACATAATCCCCACTTCTCCCTCCTGGCACTTTCCATGTGGGAGATATAGCAGGATGTATATTGGTTTTGAGGACAACTCAATGGACAGTGTAGGGAGAGAAGGTCCTGGATCCTTGAATGCCGTTTCTGGAGACACTGCGATCAATGTGGGAGATATGTCAAGATGTGTGTTTGTTTTGAGGACGGCTCTCTGGAGAGTCTTAGCAAAGAGGTCACACAGATAATCAGAGCAATTCTCAGAGACACTGAGAACAAGCTCCGCAATTCCCTCCTGGCACTTTCCCTGTAGGAGATACCGCAAGACGTTTCTGTATATTGGGCACAGCGCTCTGCACGGTGTTAGCAGAGACTTTCCCGGGACAGTGAAACCCTATGTCAGAGACACTGAGAAGAAGCCCCAATGTTCCCTCCAGGCACTTTCAGTGTGGGTGCTTTCTCCACGTGGTTCCTGGTTTCACTGCAGCTCTGAAGAGAATGTTAGCAAAGAGGTAACCGGGACAGTGAAAACAGTACTCAAAGACAGGGAGAGCAAGCTCACTCTTGGCACTTTGGATGTGGGACATACAGCGAGATGTTTGCTGCTTTTGCGTTTGGCTGTTGGGAGATTTACAGCACAAAGATATCCAGTTGATTTGAAGCAGTTCCGAGAAAGTCTAAACATAATCCCCACTTCTCCCTCCTGGCACTTTCCATGTGGGAGATATAGCAGGATGTATATTGGTTTTGAGGACAACTCAATGGACAGTGTAGGGAGAAAAGGTCCTGGCTCCTTGAATGCCGTTTCTGGAGACACTGCGATCAATGTGGGAGATATGTCAAGATGTGTGTTGGTTTTGAGGACGGCTCTCTGGAGAGTCTTAGCAAAGAGGTCACACAGATAATCAGAGCAATTCTCAGAGACACTGAGAACAAGCTCCACAATTCCCTCCTGGCACTTTCCCTGTAGGAGATACCGCAAGACGTTTCTGTATATTGGGCACAGCGCTCTGCACGGTGTTAGCAGAGACTTTCCCGGGACAGTGAAACCCTATGTCAGAGACACTGAGAAGAAGCCCCAATGTTCCCTCCAGGCACTTTCAGTGTGGGTGCTTTCTCCACGTGGTTCCTGGTTTCACTGCAGCTCTGAAGAGAATGCTAGCAAAGAGGTAACCGGGACAGTGAAAACAGTACTCAAAGACAGGGAGAGCAAGCTCTCTCTTGGCACTTTGGATGTGGGACATACAGCGAGATGTTTGCTGCTTTTGCGTTTGGCTGTTGGGAGATTTACAGCACAAAGATATCTAGTTGATTTGAAGCAGTTCCGAGAAAGTCTAAACATAATCCCCACTTCTCCCTCCTGGCACTTTCCATGTGGGAGATATAGCAGGATGTATATTGGTTTTGAGGACAACTCAATGGACAGTGTAGGGAGAAAAGGTCCTGGCTCCTTGAATGCCGTTTCTGGAGACACTGCGATCAATGTGGGAGATATGTCAAGATGTGTGTTTGTTTTGAGGACGGCTCTCTGGAGAGTCTTAGCAAAGAGGTCACACAGATAATCAGAGCAATTCTCAGAGACACTGAGAACAAGCTCCGCAATTCCCTCCTGGCACTTTCCCTGTAGGAGATACCGCAAGACGTTTCTGTATATTGGGCACAGCGCTCTGCAGGGTGTTAGCAGAGACTTTCCCGGGACAGTGAAACCCTATGTCAGAGACACTGAGAAGAAGCCCCAATGTTCCCTCCAGGCACTTTCAGCGTGGGTGCTTTCTCCACGTGGTTCCTGGTTTCACTGCAGCTCTGAAGAGAATGTTAGCAAAGAGGTAACCGGGACAGTGAAAACAGTACTCAAAGACAGGGAGAGCAAGCTCTCTCTTGGCACTTTGGATGTGGGACATACAGCGAGATGTTTGCTGCTTTTGCGTTTGGCTGTTGGGAGATTTACAGCACAAAGATATCTAGTTGATTTGAAGCAGTTCCGAGAAAGTCTAAACATAATCCCCACTTCTCCCTCCTGGCACTTTCCATGTGGGAGATATAGCAGGATGTATATTGGTTTTGAGGACAACTCAATGGACAGTGTAGGGAGAAAAAGTCCTGGCTCCCTGAATGCCGTTTCTGGAGACACTGCAATCAATGTGGGAGATATGTCAAGATGTGTGTTTGTTTTGAGGACGGCTCTCTGGAGAGTCTTAGCAAAGAGGTCACACAGATAATCAGAGCAATTCTCAGAGACACTGAGAACAAGCTCGACAATTCCCTCCTGGCACTTTCCCTGTAGGAGATACCGCAAGACGTTTCTGTATATTGGGCACAGCGCTCTGCACGGTGTTAGCAGAGACTTTCCCGGGACAGTGAAACCCTATGTCAGAGACACTGAGAAGAAGCCCCAATGTTCCCTCCAGGCACTTTCAGTGTGGGTGCTTTCTCCACGTGGTTCCTGGATTCACTGCAGCTCTGAAGAGAATGTTAGCAAAGAGGTAACCGGGACAGTGAAAACAGTACTCAAAGACAGGGAGAGCAAGCTCTCTCTTGGCACTTTGGATGTGGGACATACAGCGAGATGTTTGCTGCTTTTGCGTTTGGCTGTTGGGAGATTTACAGCACAAAGGTATCTAGTTGATTTGAAGCAGTTCCGAGAAAGTCTAAACATAATCCCCTCTTCTCCCTCCTGGCACTTTCCATGTGGGAGATATAGCAGGATGTATATTGGTTTTGAGGACAACTCAATGGACAGTGTAGGGAGAAAACCTCCTGGCTCCTTGAATGCCGTTTCTGGAGACACTGCGATCAATGTGGGAGATATGTCAAGATGTGTGTTTGTTTTGAGGACGGCTCTCTGGAGAGTCTTAGCAAAGAGGTCACACAGATAATCAGAGCAATTCTCAGAGACACTGAGAACAAGCTCCACAATTCCCTCCTGGCACTTTCCCTGTAGGAGATACCGCAAGACGTTTCTGTATATTGGGCACAGCGCTCTGCACGGTGTTAGCAGAGACTTTCCCGGGACAGTGAAACCCTATGTCAGAGACACTGAGAAGAAGCCCCAATGTTCCCTCCAGGCACTTTCAGCGTGGGTGCTTTCTCCACGTGGTTCCTGGATTCACTGCAGCTCTGAAGAGAATGTTAGCAAAGAGGTAACCGGGACAGTGAAAACAGTACTCAAAGACAGGGAGAGCAAGCTCTCTCTTGGCACTTTGGATGTGGGACATACAGCGAGATGTTTGCTGCTTTTGCGTTTGGCTGTTGGGAGATTTACAGCACAAAGATATCTAGTTGATTTGAAGCAGTTCCGAGAAAGTCTAAACATAATCCCCACTTCTCCCTCCTGGCACTTTCCATGTGGGAGATATAGCAGGATGTATATTGGTTTTGAGGACAACTCAATGGACAGTGTAGGGAGAAAAAGTCCTGGCTCCTTGAATGCCGTTTCTGGAGACACTGCAATCAATGTGGGAGATATGTCAAGATGTGTGTTTGTTTTGAGGACGGCTCTCTGGAGAGTCTTAGCAAAGAGGTCACACAGATAATCAGAGCAATTCTCAGAGACACTGAGAACAAGCTCCACAATTCCCTCCTGGCACTTTCCCTGTAGGAGATACCGCAAGACGTTTCTGTATATTGGGCACAGCGCTCTGCACGGTGTTAGCAGAGACTTTCCCGGGACAGTGAAACCCTATGTCAGAGACACTGAGAAGAAGCCCCAATGTTCCCTCCAGGCACTTTCAGCGTGGGTGCTTTCTCCACGTGGTTCCTGGATTCACTGCAGCTCTGAAGAGAATGTTAGCAAAGAGGTAACCGGGACAGTGAAAACAGTACTCAAAGACAGGGAGAGCAAGCTCTCTCTTGGCACTTTGGATGTGGGACATACAGCGAGATGTTTGCTGCTTTTGCGTTTGGCTGTTGGGAGATTTACAGCACAAAGATATCTAGTTGATTTGAAGCAGTTCCGAGAAAGTCTAAACATAATCCCCACTTCTCCCTCCTGGCACTTTCCATGTGGGAGATATAGCAGGATGTATATTGGTTTTGAGGACAACTCAATGGACAGTGTAGGGAGAAAAGGTCCTGGCTCCCTGAATGCCGTTTCTGGAGACACTGCGATCAATGTGGGAGATATGTCAAGATGTGTGTTTGTTTTGAGGACGGCTCTCTGGAGAGTCTTAGCAAAGAGGTCACACAGATAATCAGAGCAATTCTCAGAGACACTGAGAACAAGCTCCGCAATTCCCTCCTGGCACTTTCCCTGTAGGAGATACCGCAAGACGTTTCTGTATATTGGGCACAGCGCTCTGCAGGGTGTTAGCAGAGACTTTCCCGGGACAGTGAAACCCTATGTCAGAGACACTGAGAAGAAGCCCCAATGTTCCCTCCAGGCACTTTCAGCGTGGGTGCTTTCTCCACGTGGTTCCTGGATTCACTGCAGCTCTGAAGAGAATGTTAGCAAAGAGGTAACCGGGACAGTGAAAACAGTACTCAAAGACAGGGAGAGCAAGCTCTCTCTTGGCACTTTGGATGTGGGACATACAGCGAGATGTTTGCTGCTTTTGCGTTTGGCTGTTGGGAGATTTACAGCACAAAGATATCTAGTTGATTTGAAGCAGTTCCGAGAAAGTCTAAACATAATCCCCACTTCTCCCTCCTGGCACTTTCCATGTGGGAGATATAGCAGGATGTATATTGGTTTTGAGGACAACTCAATGGACAGTGTAGGGAGAAAAAGTCCTGGCTCCCTGAATGCCGTTTCTGGAGACACTGCAATCAATGTGGGAGATATGTCAAGATGTGTGTTTGTTTTGAGGACGGCTCTCTGGAGAGTCTTAGCAAAGAGGTCACACAGATAATCAGAGCAATTCTCAGAGACACTGAGAACAAGCTCGACAATTCCCTCCTGGCACTTTCCCTGTAGGAGATACCGCAAGACGTTTCTGTATATTGGGCACAGCGCTCTGCACGGTGTTAGCAGAGACTTTCCCGGGACAGTGAAACCCTATGTCAGAGACACTGAGAAGAAGCCCCAATGTTCCCTCCAGGCACTTTCAGTGTGGGTGCTTTCTCCACGTGGTTCCTGGATTCACTGCAGCTCTGAAGAGAATGTTAGCAAAGAGGTAACCGGGACAGTGAAAACAGTACTCAAAGACAGGGAGAGCAAGCTCTCTCTTGGCACTTTGGATGTGGGACATACAGCGAGATGTTTGCTGCTTTTGCGTTTGGCTGTTGGGAGATTTACAGCACAAAGGTATCTAGTTGATTTGAAGCAGTTCCGAGAAAGTCTAAACATAATCCCCTCTTCTCCCTCCTGGCACTTTCCATGTGGGAGATATAGCAGGATGTATATTGGTTTTGAGGACAACTCAATGGACAGTGTAGGGAGAAAAGGTCCTGGCTCCTTGAATGCCGTTTCTGGAGACACTGCGATCAATGTGGGAGATATGTCAAGATGTGTGTTTGTTTTGAGGACGGCTCTCTGGAGAGTCTTAGCAAAGAGGTCACACAGATAATCAGAGCAATTCTCAGAGACACTGAGAACAAGCTCCGCAATTCCCTCCTGGCACTTTCCCTGTAGGAGATACCGCAAGACGTTTCTGTATATTGGGCACAGCGCTCTGCACGGTGTTAGCAGAGACTTTCCCGGGACAGTGAAACCCTATGTCAGAGACACTGAGAAGAAGCCCCAATGTTCCCTCCAGGCACTTTCAGCGTGGGTGCTTTCTCCACGTGGTTCCTGGATTCACTGCAGCTCTGAAGAGAATGTTAGCAAAGAGGTAACCGGGACAGTGAAAACAGTACTCAAAGACAGGGAGAGCAAGCTCTCTCTTGGCACTTTGGATGTGGGACATACAGCGAGATGTTTGCTGCTTTTGCGTTTGGCTGTTGGGAGATTTACAGCACAAAGATATCTAGTTGATTTGAAGCAGTTCCGAGAAAGTCTAAACATAATCCCCACTTCTCCCTCCTGGCACTTTCCATGTGGGAGATATAGCAGGATGTATATTGGTTTTGAGGACAACTCAATGGACAGTGTAGGGAGAAAAAGTCCTGGCTCCTTGAATGCCGTTTCTGGAGACACTGCAATCAATGTGGGAGATATGTCAAGATGTGTGTTTGTTTTGAGGACGGCTCTCTGGAGAGTCTTAGCAAAGAGGTCACACAGATAATCAGAGCAATTCTCAGAGACACTGAGAACAAGCTCCACAATTCCCTCCTGGCACTTTCCCTGTAGGAGATACCGCAAGACGTTTCTGTATATTGGGCACAGCGCTCTGCAGGGTGTTAGCAGAGACTTTCCCGGGACAGTGAAACCCTATGTCAGAGACACTGAGAAGAAGCCCCAATGTTCCCTCCAGGCACTTTCAGCGTGGGTGCTTTCTCCACGTGGTTCCTGGATTCACTGCAGCTCTGAAGAGAATGTTAGCAAAGAGGTAACCGGGACAGTGAAAACAGTACTCAAAGACAGGGAGAGCAAGCTCTCTCTTGGCACTTTGGATGTGGGACATACAGCGAGATGTTTGCTGCTTTTGCGTTTGGCTGTTGGGAGATTTACAGCACAAAGATATCTAGTTGATTTGAAGCAGTTCCGAGAAAGTCTAAACATAATCCCCACTTCTCCCTCCTGGCACTTTCCATGTGGGAGATATAGCAGGATGTATATTGGTTTTGAGGACAACTCAATGGACAGTGTAGGGAGAAAAAGTCCTGGCTCCCTGAATGCCGTTTCTGGAGACACTGCGATCAATGTGGGAGATATGTCAAGATGTGTGTTTGTTTTGAGGACGGCTCTCTGGAGAGTCTTAGCAAAGAGGTCACACAGATAATCAGAGCAATTCTCAGAGACACTGAGAACAAGCTCCGCAATTCCCTCCTGGCACTTTCCCTGTAGGAGATACCGCAAGACGTTTCTGTATATTGGGCACAGCGCTCTGCAGGGTGTTAGCAGAGACTTTCCCGGGACAGTGAAACCCTATGTCAGAGACACTGAGAAGAAGCCCCAATGTTCCCTCCAGGCACTTTCAGCGTGGGTGCTTTCTCCACGTGGTTCCTGGATTCACTGCAGCTCTGAAGAGAATGTTAGCAAAGAGGTAACCGGGACAGTGAAAACAGTACTCAAAGACAGGGAGAGCAAGCTCTCTCTTGGCACTTTGGATGTGGGACATACAGCGAGATGTTTGCTGCTTTTGCGTTTGGCTGTTGGGAGATTTACAGCACAAAGATATCTAGTTGATTTGAAGCAGTTCCGAGAAAGTCTAAACATAATCCCCACTTCTCCCTCCTGGCACTTTCCATGTGGGAGATATAGCAGGATGTATATTGGTTTTGAGGACAACTCAATGGACAGTGTAGGGAGAAAAAGTCCTGGCTCCCTGAATGCCGTTTCTGGAGACACTGCAATCAATGTGGGAGATATGTCAAGATGTGTGTTTGTTTTGAGGACGGCTCTCTGGAGAGTCTTAGCAAAGAGGTCACACAGATAATCAGAGCAATTCTCAGAGACACTGAGAACAAGCTCGACAATTCCCTCCTGGCACTTTCCCTGTAGGAGATACCGCAAGACGTTTCTGTATATTGGGCACAGCGCTCTGCACGGTGTTAGCAGAGACTTTCCCGGGACAGTGAAACCCTATGTCAGAGACACTGAGAAGAAGCCCCAATGTTCCCTCCAGGCACTTTCAGTGTGGGTGCTTTCTCCACGTGGTTCCTGGATTCACTGCAGCTCTGAAGAGAATGTTAGCAAAGAGGTAACCGGGACAGTGAAAACAGTACTCAAAGACAGGGAGAGCAAGCTCTCTCTTGGCACTTTGGATGTGGGACATACAGCGAGATGTTTGCTGCTTTTGCGTTTGGCTGTTGGGAGATTTACAGCACAAAGGTATCTAGTTGATTTGAAGCAGTTCCGAGAAAGTCTAAACATAATCCCCTCTTCTCCCTCCTGGCACTTTCCATGTGGGAGATATAGCAGGATGTATATTGGTTTTGAGGACAACTCAATGGACAGTGTAGGGAGAAAAGGTCCTGGCTCCTTGAATGCCGTTTCTGGAGACACTGCGATCAATGTGGGAGATATGTCAAGATGTGTGTTTGTTTTGAGGACGGCTCTCTGGAGAGTCTTAGCAAAGAGGTCACACAGATAATCAGAGCAATTCTCAGAGACACTGAGAACAAGCTCCGCAATTCCCTCCTGGCACTTTCCCTGTAGGAGATACCGCAAGACGTTTCTGTATATTGGGCACAGCGCTCTGCACGGTGTTAGCAGAGACTTTCCCGGGACAGTGAAACCCTATGTCAGAGACACTGAGAAGAAGCCCCAATGTTCCCTCCAGGCACTTTCAGCGTGGGTGCTTTCTCCACGTGGTTCCTGGATTCACTGCAGCTCTGAAGAGAATGTTAGCAAAGAGGTAACCGGGACAGTGAAAACAGTACTCAAAGACAGGGAGAGCAAGCTCTCTCTTGGCACTTTGGATGTGGGACATACAGCGAGATGTTTGCTGCTTTTGCGTTTGGCTGTTGGGAGATTTACAGCACAAAGGTATCTAGTTGATTTGAAGCAGTTCCGAGAAAGTCTAAACATAATCCCCTCTTCTCCCTCCTGGCACTTTCCATGTGGGAGATATAGCAGGATGTATATTGGTTTTGAGGACAACTCAATGGACAGTGTAGGGAGAAAACCTCCTGGCTCCTTGAATGCCGTTTCTGGAGACACTGCGATCAATGTGGGAGATATGTCAAGATGTGTGTTTGTTTTGAGGACGGCTCTCTGGAGAGTCTTAGCAAAGAGGTCACACAGATAATCAGAGCAATTCTCAGAGACACTGAGAACAAGCTCCGCAATTCCCTCCTGGCACTTTCCCTGTAGGAGATACCGCAAGACGTTTCTGTATATTGGGCACAGCGCTCTGCACGGTGTTAGCAGAGACTTTCCCGGGACAGTGAAACCCTATGTCAGAGACACTGAGAAGAAGCCCCAATGTTCCCTCCAGGCACTTTCAGCGTGGGTGCTTTCTCCACGTGGTTCCTGGATTCACTGCAGCTCTGAAGAGAATGTTAGCAAAGAGGTAACCGGGACAGTGAAAACAGTACTCAAAGACAGGGAGAGCAAGCTCTCTCTTGGCACTTTGGATGTGGGACATACAGCGAGATGTTTGCTGCTTTTGCGTTTGGCTGTTGGGAGATTTACAGCACAAAGATATCTAGTTGATTTGAAGCAGTTCCGAGAAAGTCTAAACATAATCCCCACTTCTCCCTCCTGGCACTTTCCATGTGGGAGATATAGCAGGATGTATATTGGTTTTGAGGACAACTCAATGGACAGTGTAGGGAGAAAAAGTCCTGGCTCCTTGAATGCCGTTTCTGGAGACACTGCAATCAATGTGGGAGATATGTCAAGATGTGTGTTTGTTTTGAGGACGGCTCTCTGGAGAGTCTTAGCAAAGAGGTCACACAGATAATCAGAGCAATTCTCAGAGACACTGAGAACAAGCTCCACAATTCCCTCCTGGCACTTTCCCTGTAGGAGATACCGCAAGACGTTTCTGTATATTGGGCACAGCGCTCTGCAGGGTGTTAGCAGAGACTTTCCCGGGACAGTGAAACCCTATGTCAGAGACACTGAGAAGAAGCCCCAATGTTCCCTCCAGGCACTTTCAGCGTGGGTGCTTTCTCCACGTGGTTCCTGGATTCACTGCAGCTCTGAAGAGAATGTTAGCAAAGAGGTAACCGGGACAGTGAAAACAGTACTCAAAGACAGGGAGAGCAAGCTCTCTCTTGGCACTTTGGATGTGGGACATACAGCGAGATGTTTGCTGCTTTTGCGTTTGGCTGTTGGGAGATTTACAGCACAAAGATATCTAGTTGATTTGAAGCAGTTCCGAGAAAGTCTAAACATAATCCCCACTTCTCCCTCCTGGCACTTTCCATGTGGGAGATATAGCAGGATGTATATTGGTTTTGAGGACAACTCAATGGACAGTGTAGGGAGAAAAGGTCCTGGCTCCCTGAATGCCGTTTCTGGAGACACTGCGATCAATGTGGGAGATATGTCAAGATGTGTGTTTGTTTTGAGGACGGCTCTCTGGAGAGTCTTAGCAAAGAGGTCACACAGATAATCAGAGCAATTCTCAGAGACACTGAGAACAAGCTCCGCAATTCCCTCCTGGCACTTTCCCTGTAGGAGATACCGCAAGACGTTTCTGTATATTGGGCACAGCGCTCTGCAGGGTGTTAGCAGAGACTTTCCCGGGACAGTGAAACCCTATGTCAGAGACACTGAGAAGAAGCCCCAATGTTCCCTCCAGGCACTTTCAGTGTGGGTGCTTTCTCCACGTGGTTCCTGGATTCACTGCAGCTCTGAAGAGAATGTTAGCAAAGAGGTAACCGGGACAGTGAAAACAGTACTCAAAGACAGGGAGAGCAAGCTCTCTCTTGGCACTTTGGATGTGGGACATACAGCGAGATGTTTGCTGCTTTTGCGTTTGGCTGTTGGGAGATTTACAGCACAAAGATATCTAGTTGATTTGAAGCAGTTCCGAGAAAGTCTAAACATAATCCCCACTTCTCCCTCCTGGCACTTTCCATGTGGGAGATATAGCAGGATGTATATTGGTTTTGAGGACAACTCAATGGACAGTGTAGGGAGAAAAAGTCCTGGCTCCCTGAATGCCGTTTCTGGAGACACTGCAATCAATGTGGGAGATATGTCAAGATGTGTGTTTGTTTTGAGGACGGCTCTCTGGAGAGTCTTAGCAAAGAGGTCACACAGATAATCAGAGCAATTCTCAGAGACACTGAGAACAAGCTCGACAATTCCCTCCTGGCACTTTCCCTGTAGGAGATACCGCAAGACGTTTCTGTATATTGGGCACAGCGCTCTGCACGGTGTTAGCAGAGACTTTCCCGGGACAGTGAAACCCTATGTCAGAGACACTGAGAAGAAGCCCCAATGTTCCCTCCAGGCACTTTCAGTGTGGGTGCTTTCTCCACGTGGTTCCTGGATTCACTGCAGCTCTGAAGAGAATGTTAGCAAAGAGGTAACCGGGACAGTGAAAACAGTACTCAAAGACAGGGAGAGCAAGCTCTCTCTTGGCACTTTGGATGTGGGACATACAGCGAGATGTTTGCTGCTTTTGCGTTTGGCTGTTGGGAGATTTACAGCACAAAGGTATCTAGTTGATTTGAAGCAGTTCCGAGAAAGTCTAAACATAATCCCCTCTTCTCCCTCCTGGCACTTTCCATGTGGGAGATATAGCAGGATGTATATTGGTTTTGAGGACAACTCAATGGACAGTGTAGGGAGAAAAAGTCCTGGCTCCCTGAATGCCGTTTCTGGAGACACTGCAATCAATGTGGGAGATATGTCAAGATGTGTGTTTGTTTTGAGGACGGCTCTCTGGAGAGTCTTAGCAAAGAGGTCACACAGATAATCAGAGCAATTCTCAGAGACACTGAGAACAAGCTCGACAATTCCCTCCTGGCACTTTCCCTGTAGGAGATACCGCAAGACGTTTCTGTATATTGGGCACAGCGCTCTGCACGGTGTTAGCAGAGACTTTCCCGGGACAGTGAAACCCTATGTCAGAGACACTGAGAAGAAGCCCCAATGTTCCCTCCAGGCACTTTCAGTGTGGGTGCTTTCTCCACGTGGTTCCTGGATTCACTGCAGCTCTGAAGAGAATGTTAGCAAAGAGGTAACCGGGACAGTGAAAACAGTACTCAAAGACAGGGAGAGCAAGCTCTCTCTTGGCACTTTGGATGTGGGACATACAGCGAGATGTTTGCTGCTTTTGCGTTTGGCTGTTGGGAGATTTACAGCACAAAGGTATCTAGTTGATTTGAAGCAGTTCCGAGAAAGTCTAAACATAATCCCCTCTTCTCCCTCCTGGCACTTTCCATGTGGGAGATATAGCAGGATGTATATTGGTTTTGAGGACAACTCAATGGACAGTGTAGGGAGAAAAGGTCCTGGCTCCTTGAATGCCGTTTCTGGAGACACTGCGATCAATGTGGGAGATATGTCAAGATGTGTGTTTGTTTTGAGGACGGCTCTCTGGAGAGTCTTAGCAAAGAGGTCACACAGATAATCAGAGCAATTCTCAGAGACACTGAGAACAAGCTCCGCAATTCCCTCCTGGCACTTTCCCTGTAGGAGATACCGCAAGACGTTTCTGTATATTGGGCACAGCGCTCTGCACGGTGTTAGCAGAGACTTTCCCGGGACAGTGAAACCCTATGTCAGAGACACTGAGAAGAAGCCCCAATGTTCCCTCCAGGCACTTTCAGCGTGGGTGCTTTCTCCACGTGGTTCCTGGATTCACTGCAGCTCTGAAGAGAATGTTAGCAAAGAGGTAACCGGGACAGTGAAAACAGTACTCAAAGACAGGGAGAGCAAGCTCTCTCTTGGCACTTTGGATGTGGGACATACAGCGAGATGTTTGCTGCTTTTGCGTTTGGCTGTTGGGAGATTTACAGCACAAAGATATCTAGTTGATTTGAAGCAGTTCCGAGAAAGTCTAAACATAATCCCCACTTCTCCCTCCTGGCACTTTCCATGTGGGAGATATAGCAGGATGTATATTGGTTTTGAGGACAACTCAATGGACAGTGTAGGGAGAAAAGGTCCTGGCTCCCTGAATGCCGTTTCTGGAGACACTGCGATCAATGTGGGAGATATGTCAAGATGTGTGTTTGTTTTGAGGACGGCTCTCTGGAGAGTCTTAGCAAAGAGGTCACACAGATAATCAGAGCAATTCTCAGAGACACTGAGAACAAGCTCCGCAATTCCCTCCTGGCACTTTCCCTGTAGGAGATACCGCAAGACGTTTCTGTATATTGGGCACAGCGCTCTGCAGGGTGTTAGCAGAGACTTTCCCGGGACAGTGAAACCCTATGTCAGAGACACTGAGAAGAAGCCCCAATGTTCCCTCCAGGCACTTTCAGCGTGGGTGCTTTCTCCACGTGGTTCCTGGATTCACTGCAGCTCTGAAGAGAATGTTAGCAAAGAGGTAACCGGGACAGTGAAAACAGTACTCAAAGACAGGGAGAGCAAGCTCTCTCTTGGCACTTTGGATGTGGGACATACAGCGAGATGTTTGCTGCTTTTGCGTTTGGCTGTTGGGAGATTTACAGCACAAAGATATCTAGTTGATTTGAAGCAGTTCCGAGAAAGTCTAAACATAATCCCCACTTCTCCCTCCTGGCACTTTCCATGTGGGAGATATAGCAGGATGTATATTGGTTTTGAGGACAACTCAATGGACAGTGTAGGGAGAAAAGGTCCTGGCTCCCTGAATGCCGTTTCTGGAGACACTGCGATCAATGTGGGAGATATGTCAAGATGTGTGTTTGTTTTGAGGACGGCTCTCTGGAGAGTCTTAGCAAAGAGGTCACACAGATAATCAGAGCAATTCTCAGAGACACTGAGAACAAGCTCCGCAATTCCCTCCTGGCACTTTCCCTGTAGGAGATACCGCAAGACGTTTCTGTATATTGGGCACAGCGCTCTGCAGGGTGTTAGCAGAGACTTTCCCGGGACAGTGAAACCCTATGTCAGAGACACTGAGAAGAAGCCCCAATGTTCCCTCCAGGCACTTTCAGCGTGGGTGCTTTCTCCACGTGGTTCCTGGATTCACTGCAGCTCTGAAGAGAATGTTAGCAAAGAGGTAACCGGGACAGTGAAAACAGTACTCAAAGACAGGGAGAGCAAGCTCTCTCTTGGCACTTTGGATGTGGGACATACAGCGAGATGTTTGCTGCTTTTGCGTTTGGCTGTTGGGAGATTTACAGCACAAAGATATCTAGTTGATTTGAAGCAGTTCCGAGAAAGTCTAAACATAATCCCCACTTCTCCCTCCTGGCACTTTCCATGTGGGAGATATAGCAGGATGTATATTGGTTTTGAGGACAACTCAATGGACAGTGTAGGAAGAAAAAGTCCTGGCTCCTTGAATGCCGTTTCTGGAGACACTGCAATCAATGTGGGAGATATGTCAAGATGTGTGTTTGTTTTGAGGACGGCTCTCTGGAGAGTCTTAGCAAAGAGGTCACACAGATAATCAGAGCAATTCTCAGAGACACTGAGAACAAGCTCGACAATTCCCTCCTGGCACTTTCCCTGTAGGAGATACCGCAAGACGTTTCTGTATATTGGGCACAGCGCTCTGCAGGGTGTTAGCAGAGACTTTCCCGGGACAGTGAAACCCTATGTCAGAGACACTGAGAAGAAGCCCCAATGTTCCCTCCAGGCACTTTCAGCGTGGGTGCTTTCTCCACGTGGTTCCTGGATTCACTGCAGCTCTGAAGAGAATGTTAGCAAAGAGGTAACCGGGACAGTGAAAACAGTACTCAAAGACAGGGAGAGCAAGCTCTCTCTTGGCACTTTGGATGTGGGACATACAGCGAGATGTTTGCTGCTTTTGCGTTTGGCTGTTGGGAGATTTACAGCACAAAGATATCTAGTTGATTTGAAGCAGTTCCGAGAAAGTCTAAACATAATCCCCTCTTCTCCCTCCTGGCACTTTCCATGTGGGAGATATAGCAGGATGTATATTGGTTTTGAGGACAACTCAATGGACAGTGTAGGGAGAAAAGGTCCTGGCTCCCTGAATGCCGTTTCTGGAGACACTGCGATCAATGTGGGAGATATGTCAAGATGTGTGTTTGTTTTGAGGACGGCTCTCTGGAGAGTCTTAGCAAAGAGGTCACACAGATAATCAGAGCAATTCTCAGAGACACTGAGAACAAGCTCGACAATTCCCTCCTGGCACTTTCCCTGTAGGAGATACCGCAAGACGTTTCTGTATATTGGGCACAGCGCTCTGCAGGGTGTTAGCAGAGACTTTCCCGGGACAGTGAAACCCTATGTCAGAGACACTGAGAAGAAGCCCCAATGTTCCCTCCAGGCACTTTCAGCGTGGGTGCTTTCTCCACGTGGTTCCTGGATTCACTGCAGCTCTGAAGAGAATGTTAGCAAAGAGGTAACCGGGACAGTGAAAACAGTACTCAAAGACAGGGAGAGCAAGCTCTCTCTTGGCACTTTGGATGTGGGACATACAGCGAGATGTTTGCTGCTTTTGCGTTTGGCTGTTGGGAGATTTACAGCACAAAGGTATCTAGTTGATTTGAAGCAGTTCCGAGAAAGTCTAAACATAATCCCCTCTTCTCCCTCCTGGCACTTTCCATGTGGGAGATATAGCAGGATGTATATTGGTTTTGAGGACAACTCAATGGACAGTGTAGGGAGAAAAGGTCCTGGCTCCTTGAATGCCGTTTCTGGAGACACTGCGATCAATGTGGGAGATATGTCAAGATGTGTGTTTGTTTTGAGGACGGCTCTCTGGAGAGTCTTAGCAAAGAGGTCACACAGATAATCAGAGCAATTCTCAGAGACACTGAGAACAAGCTCCGCAATTCCCTCCTGGCACTTTCCCTGTAGGAGATACCGCAAGACGTTTCTGTATATTGGGCACAGCGCTCTGCAGGGTGTTAGCAGAGACTTTCCCGGGACAGTGAAACCCTATGTCAGAGACACTGAGAAGAAGCCCCAATGTTCCCTCCAGGCACTTTCAGCGTGGGTGCTTTCTCCACGTGGTTCCTGGATTCACTGCAGCTCTGAAGAGAATGTTAGCAAAGAGGTAACCGGGACAGTGAAAACAGTACTCAAAGACAGGGAGAGCAAGCTCTCTCTTGGCACTTTGGATGTGGGACATACAGCGAGATGTTTGCTGCTTTTGCGTTTGGCTGTTGGGAGATTTACAGCACAAAGATATCTAGTTGATTTGAAGCAGTTCCGAGAAAGTCTAAACATAATCCCCACTTCTCCCTCCTGGCACTTTCCATGTGGGAGATATAGCAGGATGTATATTGGTTTTGAGGACAACTCAATGGACAGTGTAGGGAGAAAAAGTCCTGGCTCCTTGAATGCCGTTTCTGGAGACACTGCAATCAATGTGGGAGATATGTCAAGATGTGTGTTTGTTTTGAGGACGGCTCTCTGGAGAGTCTTAGCAAAGAGGTCACACAGATAATCAGAGCAATTCTCAGAGACACTGAGAACAAGCTCCACAATTCCCTCCTGGCACTTTCCCTGTAGGAGATACCGCAAGACGTTTCTGTATATTGGGCACAGCGCTCTGCACGGTGTTAGCAGAGACTTTCCCGGGACAGTGAAACCCTATGTCAGAGACACTGAGAAGAAGCCCCAATGTTCCCTCCAGGCACTTTCAGCGTGGGTGCTTTCTCCACGTGGTTCCTGGATTCACTGCAGCTCTGAAGAGAATGTTAGCAAAGAGGTAACCGGGACAGTGAAAACAGTACTCAAAGACAGGGAGAGCAAGCTCTCTCTTGGCACTTTGGATGTGGGACATACAGCGAGATGTTTGCTGCTTTTGCGTTTGCCTGTTGGGAGATTTACAGCACAAAGATATCTAGTTGATTTGAAGCAGTTCCGAGAAAGTCTAAACCTAATCCCCACTTCTCCCTCCTGGCACTTTCCATGTGGGAGATATAGCAGGATGTATATTGGTTTTGAGGACAACTCAATGGACAGTGTAGGGAGAAAAGGTCCTGGCTCCCTGAATGCCGTTTCTGGAGACACTGCGATCAATGTGGGAGATATGTCAAGATGTGTGTTTGTTTTGAGGACGGCTCTCTGGAGAGTCTTAGCAAAGAGGTCACACAGATAATCAGAGCAATTCTCAGAGACACTGAGAACAAGCTCGACAATTCCCTCCTGGCACTTTCCCTGTAGGAGATACCGCAAGACGTTTCTGTATATTGGGCACAGCGCTCTGCACGGTGTTAGCAGAGACTTTCCCGGGACAGTGAAACCCTATGTCAGAGACACTGAGAAGAAGCCCCAATGTTCCCTCCAGGCACTTTCAGCGTGGGTGCTTTCTCCACGTGGTTCCTGGATTCACTGCAGCTCTGAAGAGAATGTTAGCAAAGAGGTAACCGGGACAGTGAAAACAGTACTCAAAGACAGGGAGAGCAAGCTCTCTCTTGGCACTTTGGATGTGGGACATACAGCGAGATGTTTGCTGCTTTTGCGTTTGGCTGTTGGGAGATTTACAGCACAAAGGTATCTAGTTGATTTGAAGCAGTTCCGAGAAAGTCTAAACATAATCCCCTCTTCTCCCTCCTGGCACTTTCCATGTGGGAGATATAGCAGGATGTATATTGGTTTTGAGGACAACTCAATGGACAGTGTAGGGAGAAAAGGTCCTGGCTCCTTGAATGCCGTTTCTGGAGACACTGCGATCAATGTGGGAGATATGTCAAGATGTGTGTTTGTTTTGAGGACGGCTCTCTGGAGAGTCTTAGCAAAGAGGTCACACAGATAATCAGAGCAATTCTCAGAGACACTGAGAACAAGCTCCGCAATTCCCTCCTGGCACTTTCCCTGTAGGAGATACCGCAAGACGTTTCTGTATATTGGGCACAGCGCTCTGCACGGTGTTAGCAGAGACTTTCCCGGGACAGTGAAACCCTATGTCAGAGACACTGAGAAGAAGCCCCAATGTTCCCTCCAGGCACTTTCAGCGTGGGTGCTTTCTCCACGTGGTTCCTGGATTCACTGCAGCTCTGAAGAGAATGTTAGCAAAGAGGTAACCGGGACAGTGAAAACAGTACTCAAAGACAGGGAGAGCAAGCTCTCTCTTGGCACTTTGGATGTGGGACATACAGCGAGATGTTTGCTGCTTTTGCGTTTGGCTGTTGGGAGATTTACAGCACAAAGATATCTAGTTGATTTGAAGCAGTTCCGAGAAAGTCTAAACATAATCCCCACTTCTCCCTCCTGGCACTTTCCATGTGGGAGATATAGCAGGATGTATATTGGTTTTGAGGACAACTCAATGGACAGTGTAGGGAGAAAAAGTCCTGGCTCCTTGAATGCCGTTTCTGGAGACACTGCAATCAATGTGGGAGATATGTCAAGATGTGTGTTTGTTTTGAGGACGGCTCTCTGGAGAGTCTTAGCAAAGAGGTCACACAGATAATCAGAGCAATTCTCAGAGACACTGAGAACAAGCTCCACAATTCCCTCCTGGCACTTTCCCTGTAGGAGATACCGCAAGACGTTTCTGTATATTGGGCACAGCGCTCTGCACGGTGTTAGCAGAGACTTTCCCGGGACAGTGAAACCCTATGTCAGAGACACTGAGAAGAAGCCCCAATGTTCCCTCCAGGCACTTTCAGTGTGGGTGCTTTCTCCACGTGGTTCCTGGATTCACTGCAGCTCTGAAGAGAATGTTAGCAAAGAGGTAACCGGGACAGTGAAAACAGTACTCGAAGACAGGGAGAGCAAGCTCTCTCTTGGCACTTTGGATGTGGGACATACAGCGAGATGTTTGCTGCTTTTGCGTTTGGCTGTTGGGAGATTTACAGCACAAAGGTATCTAGTTGATTTGAAGCAGTTCCGAGAAAGTCTAAACATAATCCCCTCTTCTCCCTCCTGGCACTTTCCATGTGGGAGATATAGCAGGATGTATATTGGTTTTGAGGACAACTCAATGGACAGTGTAGGGAGAAAAGGTCCTGGCTCCTTGAATGCCGTTTCTGGAGACACTGCGATCAATGTGGGAGATATGTCAAGATGTGTGTTTGTTTTGAGGACAGCTCTCTGGAGAGTCTTAGCAAAGAGGTCACACAGATAATCAGAGCAATTCTCAGAGACACTGAGAACAAGCTCCGCAATTCCCTCCTGGCACTTTCCCTGTAGGAGATACCGCAAGACGTTTCTGTATATTGGGCACAGCGCTCTGCAGGGTGTTAGCAGAGACTTTCCCGGGACAGTGAAACCCTATGTCAGAGACACTGAGAAGAAGCCCCAATGTTCCCTCCAGGCACTTTCAGCGTGGGTGCTTTCTCCACGTGGTTCCTGGATTCACTGCAGCTCTGAAGAGAATGTTAGCAAAGAGGTAACCGGGACAGTGAAAACAGTACTCAAAGACAGGGAGAGCAAGCTCTCTCTTGGCACTTTGGATGTGGGACATACAGCGAGATGTTTGCTGCTTTTGCGTTTGGCTGTTGGGAGATTTACAGCACAAAGATATCTAGTTGATTTGAAGCAGTTCCGAGAAAGTCTAAACATAATCCCCACTTCTCCCTCCTGGCACTTTCCATGTGGGAGATATAGCAGGATGTATATTGGTTTTGAGGACAACTCAATGGACAGTGTAGGGAGAAAAAGTCCTGGCTCCTTGAATGCCGTTTCTGGAGACACTGCAATCAATGTGGGAGATATGTCAAGATGTGTGTTTGTTTTGAGGACGGCTCTCTGGAGAGTCTTAGCAAAGAGGTCACACAGATAATCAGAGCAATTCTCAGAGACACTGAGAACAAGCTCCACAATTCCCTCCTGGCACTTTCCCTGTAGGAGATACCGCAAGACGTTTCTGTATATTGGGCACAGCGCTCTGCACGGTGTTAGCAGAGACTTTCCCGGGACAGTGAAACCCTATGTCAGAGACACTGAGAAGAAGCCCCAATGTTCCCTCCAGGCACTTTCAGCGTGGGTGCTTTCTCCACGTGGTTCCTGGATTCACTGCAGCTCTGAAGAGAATGTTAGCAAAGAGGTAACCGGGACAGTGAAAACAGTACTCAAAGACAGGGAGAGCAAGCTCTCTCTTGGCACTTTGGATGTGGGACATACAGCGAGATGTTTGCTGCTTTTGCGTTTGGCTGTTGGGAGATTTACAGCACAAAGATATCTAGTTGATTTGAAGCAGTTCCGAGAAAGTCTAAACATAATCCCCACTTCTCCCTCCTGGCACTTTCCATGTGGGAGATATAGCAGGATGTATATTGGTTTTGAGGACAACTCAATGGACAGTGTAGGGAGAAAAGGTCCTGGCTCCCTGAATGCCGTTTCTGGAGACACTGCGATCAATGTGGGAGATATGTCAAGATGTGTGTTTGTTTTGAGGACGGCTCTCTGGAGAGTCTTAGCAAAGAGGTCACACAGATAATCAGAGCAATTCTCAGAGACACTGAGAACAAGCTCCGCAATTCCCTCCTGGCACTTTCCCTGTAGGAGATACCGCAAGACGTTTCTGTATATTGGGCACAGCGCTCTGCAGGGTGTTAGCAGAGACTTTCCCGGGACAGTGAAACCCTATGTCAGAGACACTGAGAAGAAGCCCCAATGTTCCCTCCAGGCACTTTCAGCGTGGGTGCTTTCTCCACGTGGTTCCTGGATTCACTGCAGCTCTGAAGAGAATGTTAGCAAAGAGGTAACCGGGACAGTGAAAACAGTACTCAAAGACAGGGAGAGCAAGCTCTCTCTTGGCACTTTGGATGTGGGACATACAGCGAGATGTTTGCTGCTTTTGCGTTTGGCTGTTGGGAGATTTACAGCACAAAGGTATCTAGTTGATTTGAAGCAGTTCCGAGAAAGTCTAAACATAATCCCCTCTTCTCCCTCCTGGCACTTTCCATGTGGGAGATATAGCAGGATGTATATTGGTTTTGAGGACAACTCAATGGACAGTGTAGGGAGAAAAGGTCCTGGCTCCTTGAATGCCGTTTCTGGAGACACTGCGATCAATGTGGGAGATATGTCAAGATGTGTGTTTGTTTTGAGGACAGCTCTCTGGAGAGTCTTAGCAAAGAGGTCACACAGATAATCAGAGCAATTCTCAGAGACACTGAGAACAAGCTCCGCAATTCCCTCCTGGCACTTTCCCTGTAGGAGATACCGCAAGACGTTTCTGTATATTGGGCACAGCGCTCTGCAGGGTGTTAGCAGAGACTTTCCCGGGACAGTGAAACCCTATGTCAGAGACACTGAGAAGAAGCCCCAATGTTCCCTCCAGGCACTTTCAGCGTGGGTGCTTTCTCCACGTGGTTCCTGGATTCACTGCAGCTCTGAAGAGAATGTTAGCAAAGAGGTAACCGGGACAGTGAAAACAGTACTCAAAGACAGGGAGAGCAAGCTCTCTCTTGGCACTTTGGATGTGGGACATACAGCGAGATGTTTGCTGCTTTTGCGTTTGGCTGTTGGGAGATTTACAGCACAAAGATATCTAGTTGATTTGAAGCAGTTCCGAGAAAGTCTAAACATAATCCCCACTTCTCCCTCCTGGCACTTTCCATGTGGGAGATATAGCAGGATGTATATTGGTTTTGAGGACAACTCAATGGACAGTGTAGGGAGAAAAAGTCCTGGCTCCTTGAATGCCGTTTCTGGAGACACTGCAATCAATGTGGGAGATATGTCAAGATGTGTGTTTGTTTTGAGGACGGCTCTCTGGAGAGTCTTAGCAAAGAGGTCACACAGATAATCAGAGCAATTCTCAGAGACACTGAGAACAAGCTCCACAATTCCCTCCTGGCACTTTCCCTGTAGGAGATACCGCAAGACGTTTCTGTATATTGGGCACAGCGCTCTGCACGGTGTTAGCAGAGACTTTCCCGGGACAGTGAAACCCTATGTCAGAGACACTGAGAAGAAGCCCCAATGTTCCCTCCAGGCACTTTCAGCGTGGGTGCTTTCTCCACGTGGTTCCTGGATTCACTGCAGCTCTGAAGAGAATGTTAGCAAAGAGGTAACCGGGACAGTGAAAACAGTACTCAAAGACAGGGAGAGCAAGCTCTCTCTTGGCACTTTGGATGTGGGACATACAGCGAGATGTTTGCTGCTTTTGCGTTTGGCTGTTGGGAGATTTACAGCACAAAGATATCTAGTTGATTTGAAGCAGTTCCGAGAAAGTCTAAACATAATCCCCACTTCTCCCTCCTGGCACTTTCCATGTGGGAGATATAGCAGGATGTATATTGGTTTTGAGGACAACTCAATGGACAGTGTAGGGAGAAAAGGTCCTGGCTCCCTGAATGCCGTTTCTGGAGACACTGCGATCAATGTGGGAGATATGTCAAGATGTGTGTTTGTTTTGAGGACGGCTCTCTGGAGAGTCTTAGCAAAGAGGTCACACAGATAATCAGAGCAATTCTCAGAGACACTGAGAACAAGCTCGACAATTCCCTCCTGGCACTTTCCCTGTAGGAGATACCGCAAGACGTTTCTGTATATTGGGCACAGCGCTCTGCAGGGTGTTAGCAGAGACTTTCCCGGGACAGTGAAACCCTATGTCAGAGACACTGAGAAGAAGCCCCAATGTTCCCTCCAGGCACTTTCAGCGTGGGTGCTTTCTCCACGTGGTTCCTGGATTCACTGCAGCTCTGAAGAGAATGTTAGCAAAGAGGTAACCGGGACAGTGAAAACAGTACTCAAAGACAGGGAGAGCAAGCTCTCTCTTGGCACTTTGGATGTGGGACATACAGCGAGATGTTTGCTGCTTTTGCGTTTGGCTGTTGGGAGATTTACAGCACAAAGGTATCTAGTTGATTTGAAGCAGTTCCGAGAAAGTCTAAACATAATCCCCTCTTCTCCCTCCTGGCACTTTCCATGTGGGAGATATAGCAGGATGTATATTGGTTTTGAGGACAACTCAATGGACAGTGTAGGGAGAAAAGGTCCTGGCTCCTTGAATGCCGTTTCTGGAGACACTGCGATCAATGTGGGAGATATGTCAAGATGTGTGTTTGTTTTGAGGACGGCTCTCTGGAGAGTCTTAGCAAAGAGGTCACACAGATAATCAGAGCAATTCTCAGAGACACTGAGAACAAGCTCCGCAATTCCCTCCTGGCACTTTCCCTGTAGGAGATACCGCAAGACGTTTCTGTATATTGGGCACAGCGCTCTGCAGGGTGTTAGCAGAGACTTTCCCGGGACAGTGAAACCCTATGTCAGAGACACTGAGAAGAAGCCCCAATGTTCCCTCCAGGCACTTTCAGCGTGGGTGCTTTCTCCACGTGGTTCCTGGATTCACTGCAGCTCTGAAGAGAATGTTAGCAAAGAGGTAACCGGGACAGTGAAAACAGTACTCAAAGACAGGGAGAGCAAGCTCTCTCTTGGCACTTTGGATGTGGGACATACAGCGAGATGTTTGCTGCTTTTGCGTTTGGCTGTTGGGAGATTTACAGCACAAAGATATCTAGTTGATTTGAAGCAGTTCCGAGAAAGTCTAAACATAATCCCCACTTCTCCCTCCTGGCACTTTCCATGTGGGAGATATAGCAGGATGTATATTGGTTTTGAGGACAACTCAATGGACAGTGTAGGGAGAAAAAGTCCTGGCTCCTTGAATGCCGTTTCTGGAGACACTGCAATCAATGTGGGAGATATGTCAAGATGTGTGTTTGTTTTGAGGACGGCTCTCTGGAGAGTCTTAGCAAAGAGGTCACACAGATAATCAGAGCAATTCTCAGAGACACTGAGAACAAGCTCCACAATTCCCTCCTGGCACTTTCCCTGTAGGAGATACCGCAAGACGTTTCTGTATATTGGGCACAGCGCTCTGCACGGTGTTAGCAGAGACTTTCCCGGGACAGTGAAACCCTATGTCAGAGACACTGAGAAGAAGCCCCAATGTTCCCTCCAGGCACTTTCAGCGTGGGTGCTTTCTCCACGTGGTTCCTGGATTCACTGCAGCTCTGAAGAGAATGTTAGCAAAGAGGTAACCGGGACAGTGAAAACAGTACTCAAAGACAGGGAGAGCAAGCTCTCTCTTGGCACTTTGGATGTGGGACATACAGCGAGATGTTTGCTGCTTTTGCGTTTGGCTGTTGGGAGATTTACAGCACAAAGATATCTAGTTGATTTGAAGCAGTTCCGAGAAAGTCTAAACATAATCCCCACTTCTCCCTCCTGGCACTTTCCATGTGGGAGATATAGCAGGATGTATATTGGTTTTGAGGACAACTCAATGGACAGTGTAGGGAGAAAAAGTCCTGGCTCCTTGAATGCCGTTTCTGGAGACACTGCAATCAATGTGGGAGATATGTCAAGATGTGTGTTTGTTTTGAGGACGGCTCTCTGGAGAGTCTTAGCAAAGAGGTCACACAGATAATCAGAGCAATTCTCAGAGACACTGAGAACAAGCTCCACAATTCCCTCCTGGCACTTTCCCTGTAGGAGATACCGCAAGACGTTTCTGTATATTGGGCACAGCGCTCTGCACGGTGTTAGCAGAGACTTTCCCGGGACAGTGAAACCCTATGTCAGAGACACTGAGAAGAAGCCCCAATGTTCCCTCCAGGCACTTTCAGCGTGGGTGCTTTCTCCACGTGGTTCCTGGATTCACTGCAGCTCTGAAGAGAATGTTAGCAAAGAGGTAACCGGGACAGTGAAAACAGTACTCAAAGACAGGGAGAGCAAGCTCTCTCTTGGCACTTTGGATGTGGGACATACAGCGAGATGTTTGCTGCTTTTGCGTTTGGCTGTTGGGAGATTTACAGCACAAAGATATCTAGTTGATTTGAAGCAGTTCCGAGAAAGTCTAAACATAATCCCCACTTCTCCCTCCTGGCACTTTCCATGTGGGAGATATAGCAGGATGTATATTGGTTTTGAGGACAACTCAATGGACAGTGTAGGGAGAAAAAGTCCTGGCTCCTTGAATGCCGTTTCTGGAGACACTGCAATCAATGTGGGAGATATGTCAAGATGTGTGTTTGTTTTGAGGACGGCTCTCTGGAGAGTCTTAGCAAAGAGGTCACACAGATAATCAGAGCAATTCTCAGAGACACTGAGAACAAGCTCCACAATTCCCTCCTGGCACTTTCCCTGTAGGAGATACCGCAAGACGTTTCTGTATATTGGGCACAGCGCTCTGCACGGTGTTAGCAGAGACTTTCCCGGGACAGTGAAACCCTATGTCAGAGACACTGAGAAGAAGCCCCAATGTTCCCTCCAGGCACTTTCAGCGTGGGTGCTTTCTCCACGTGGTTCCTGGATTCACTGCAGCTCTGAAGAGAATGTTAGCAAAGAGGTAACCGGGACAGTGAAAACAGTACTCAAAGACAGGGAGAGCAAGCTCTCTCTTGGCACTTTGGATGTGGGACATACAGCGAGATGTTTGCTGCTTTTGCGTTTGGCTGTTGGGAGATTTACAGCACAAAGATATCTAGTTGATTTGAAGCAGTTCCGAGAAAGTCTAAACATAATCCCCACTTCTCCCTCCTGGCACTTTCCATGTGGGAGATATAGCAGGATGTATATTGGTTTTGAGGACAACTCAATGGACAGTGTAGGGAGAAAAGGTCCTGGCTCCCTGAATGCCGTTTCTGGAGACACTGCGATCAATGTGGGAGATATGTCAAGATGTGTGTTTGTTTTGAGGACGGCTCTCTGGAGAGTCTTAGCAAAGAGGTCACACAGATAATCAGAGCAATTCTCAGAGACACTGAGAACAAGCTCGACAATTCCCTCCTGGCACTTTCCCTGTAGGAGATACCGCAAGACGTTTCTGTATATTGGGCACAGCGCTCTGCAGGGTGTTAGCAGAGACTTTCCCGGGACAGTGAAACCCTATGTCAGAGACACTGAGAAGAAGCCCCAATGTTCCCTCCAGGCACTTTCAGCGTGGGTGCTTTCTCCACGTGGTTCCTGGATTCACTGCAGCTCTGAAGAGAATGTTAGCAAAGAGGTAACCGGGACAGTGAAAACAGTACTCAAAGACAGGGAGAGCAAGCTCTCTCTTGGCACTTTGGATGTGGGACATACAGCGAGATGTTTGCTGCTTTTGCGTTTGGCTGTTGGGAGATTTACAGCACAAAGGTATCTAGTTGATTTGAAGCAGTTCCGAGAAAGTCTAAACATAATCCCCTCTTCTCCCTCCTGGCACTTTCCATGTGGGAGATATAGCAGGATGTATATTGGTTTTGAGGACAACTCAATGGACAGTGTAGGGAGAAAAGGTCCTGGCTCCTTGAATGCCGTTTCTGGAGACACTGCGATCAATGTGGGAGATATGTCAAGATGTGTGTTTGTTTTGAGGACGGCTCTCTGGAGAGTCTTAGCAAAGAGGTCACACAGATAATCAGAGCAATTCTCAGAGACACTGAGAACAAGCTCCGCAATTCCCTCCTGGCACTTTCCCTGTAGGAGATACCGCAAGACGTTTCTGTATATTGGGCACAGCGCTCTGCAGGGTGTTAGCAGAGACTTTCCCGGGACAGTGAAACCCTATGTCAGAGACACTGAGAAGAAGCCCCAATGTTCCCTCCAGGCACTTTCAGCGTGGGTGCTTTCTCCACGTGGTTCCTGGATTCACTGCAGCTCTGAAGAGAATGTTAGCAAAGAGGTAACCGGGACAGTGAAAACAGTACTCAAAGACAGGGAGAGCAAGCTCTCTCTTGGCACTTTGGATGTGGGACATACAGCGAGATGTTTGCTGCTTTTGCGTTTGGCTGTTGGGAGATTTACAGCACAAAGATATCTAGTTGATTTGAAGCAGTTCCGAGAAAGTCTAAACATAATCCCCACTTCTCCCTCCTGGCACTTTCCATGTGGGAGATATAGCAGGATGTATATTGGTTTTGAGGACAACTCAATGGACAGTGTAGGGAGAAAAAGTCCTGGCTCCTTGAATGCCGTTTCTGGAGACACTGCAATCAATGTGGGAGATATGTCAAGATGTGTGTTTGTTTTGAGGACGGCTCTCTGGAGAGTCTTAGCAAAGAGGTCACACAGATAATCAGAGCAATTCTCAGAGACACTGAGAACAAGCTCCACAATTCCCTCCTGGCACTTTCCCTGTAGGAGATACCGCAAGACGTTTCTGTATATTGGGCACAGCGCTCTGCAGGGTGTTAGCAGAGACTTTCCCGGGACAGTGAAACCCTATGTCAGAGACACTGAGAAGAAGCCCCAATGTTCCCTCCAGGCACTTTCAGCGTGGGTGCTTTCTCCACGTGGTTCCTGGATTCACTGCAGCTCTGAAGAGAATGTTAGCAAAGAGGTAACCGGGACAGTGAAAACAGTACTCAAAGACAGGGAGAGCAAGCTCTCTCTTGGCACTTTGGATGTGGGACATACAGCGAGATGTTTGCTGCTTTTGCGTTTGGCTGTTGGGAGATTTACAGCACAAAGATATCTAGTTGATTTGAAGCAGTTCCGAGAAAGTCTAAACATAATCCCCACTTCTCCCTCCTGGCACTTTCCATGTGGGAGATATAGCAGGATGTATATTGGTTTTGAGGACAACTCAATGGACAGTGTAGGGAGAAAAAGTCCTGGCTCCTTGAATGCCGTTTCTGGAGACACTGCAATCAATGTGGGAGATATGTCAAGATGTGTGTTTGTTTTGAGGACGGCTCTCTGGAGAGTCTTAGCAAAGAGGTCACACAGATAATCAGAGCAATTCTCAGAGACACTGAGAACAAGCTCCACAATTCCCTCCTGGCACTTTCCCTGTAGGAGATACCGCAAGACGTTTCTGTATATTGGGCACAGCGCTGTGCACGGTGTTAGCAGAGACTTTCCCGGGACAGTGAAACCCTATGTCAGAGACACTGAGAAGAAGCCCCAATGTTCCCTCCAGGCACTTTCAGCGTGGGTGCTTTCTCCACGTGGTTCCTGGATTCACTGCAGCTCTGAAGAGAATGTTAGCAAAGAGGTAACCGGGACAGTGAAAACAGTACTCAAAGACAGGGAGAGCAAGCTCTCTCTTGGCACTTTGGATGTGGGACATACAGCGAGATGTTTGCTGCTTTTGCGTTTGGCTGTTGGGAGATTTACAGCACAAAGATATCTAGTTGATTTGAAGCAGTTCCGAGAAAGTCTAAACATAATCCCCACTTCTCCCTCCTGGCACTTTCCATGTGGGAGATATAGCAGGATGTATATTGGTTTTGAGGACAACTCAATGGACAGTGTAGGGAGAAAAGGTCCTGGCTCCCTGAATGCCGTTTCTGGAGACACTGCGATCAATGTGGGAGATATGTCAAGATGTGTGTTTGTTTTGAGGACGGCTCTCTGGAGAGTCTTAGCAAAGAGGTCACACAGATAATCAGAGCAATTCTCAGAGACACTGAGAACAAGCTCCGCAATTCCCTCCTGGCACTTTCCCTGTAGGAGATACCGCAAGACGTTTCTGTATATTGGGCACAGCGCTCTGCAGGGTGTTAGCAGAGACTTTCCCGGGACAGTGAAACCCTATGTCAGAGACACTGAGAAGAAGCCCCAATGTTCCCTCCAGGCACTTTCAGTGTGGGTGCTTTCTCCACGTGGTTCCTGGATTCACTGCAGCTCTGAAGAGAATGTTAGCAAAGAGGTAACCGGGACAGTGAAAACAGTACTCAAAGACAGGGAGAGCAAGCTCTCTCTTGGCACTTTGGATGTGGGACATACAGCGAGATGTTTGCTGCTTTTGCGTTTGGCTGTTGGGAGATTTACAGCACAAAGATATCTAGTTGATTTGAAGCAGTTCCGAGAAAGTCTAAACATAATCCCCACTTCTCCCTCCTGGCACTTTCCATGTGGGAGATATAGCAGGATGTATATTGGTTTTGAGGACAACTCAATGGACAGTGTAGGGAGAAAAAGTCCTGGCTCCCTGAATGCCGTTTCTGGAGACACTGCAATCAATGTGGGAGATATGTCAAGATGTGTGTTTGTTTTGAGGACGGCTCTCTGGAGAGTCTTAGCAAAGAGGTCACACAGATAATCAGAGCAATTCTCAGAGACACTGAGAACAAGCTCGACAATTCCCTCCTGGCACTTTCCCTGTAGGAGATACCGCAAGACGTTTCTGTATATTGGGCACAGCGCTCTGCACGGTGTTAGCAGAGACTTTCCCGGGACAGTGAAACCCTATGTCAGAGACACTGAGAAGAAGCCCCAATGTTCCCTCCAGGCACTTTCAGTGTGGGTGCTTTCTCCACGTGGTTCCTGGATTCACTGCAGCTCTGAAGAGAATGTTAGCAAAGAGGTAACCGGGACAGTGAAAACAGTACTCAAAGACAGGGAGAGCAAGCTCTCTCTTGGCACTTTGGATGTGGGACATACAGCGAGATGTTTGCTGCTTTTGCGTTTGGCTGTTGGGAGATTTACAGCACAAAGGTATCTAGTTGATTTGAAGCAGTTCCGAGAAAGTCTAAACATAATCCCCTCTTCTCCCTCCTGGCACTTTCCATGTGGGAGATATAGCAGGATGTATATTGGTTTTGAGGACAACTCAATGGACAGTGTAGGGAGAAAAGGTCCTGGCTCCTTGAATGCCGTTTCTGGAGACACTGCGATCAATGTGGGAGATATGTCAAGATGTGTGTTTGTTTTGAGGACGGCTCTCTGGAGAGTCTTAGCAAAGAGGTCACACAGATAATCAGAGCAATTCTCAGAGACACTGAGAACAAGCTCCGCAATTCCCTCCTGGCACTTTCCCTGTAGGAGATACCGCAAGACGTTTCTGTATATTGGGCACAGCGCTCTGCACGGTGTTAGCAGAGACTTTCCCGGGACAGTGAAACCCTATGTCAGAGACACTGAGAAGAAGCCCCAATGTTCCCTCCAGGCACTTTCAGCGTGGGTGCTTTCTCCACGTGGTTCCTGGATTCACTGCAGCTCTGAAGAGAATGTTAGCAAAGAGGTAACCGGGACAGTGAAAACAGTACTCAAAGACAGGGAGAGCAAGCTCTCTCTTGGCACTTTGGATGTGGGACATACAGCGAGATGTTTGCTGCTTTTGCGTTTGGCTGTTGGGAGATTTACAGCACAAAGATATCTAGTTGATTTGAAGCAGTTCCGAGAAAGTCTAAACATAATCCCCACTTCTCCCTCCTGGCACTTTCCATGTGGGAGATATAGCAGGATGTATATTGGTTTTGAGGACAACTCAATGGACAGTGTAGGGAGAAAAAGTCCTGGCTCCTTGAATGCCGTTTCTGGAGACACTGCAATCAATGTGGGAGATATGTCAAGATGTGTGTTTGTTTTGAGGACGGCTCTCTGGAGAGTCTTAGCAAAGAGGTCACACAGATAATCAGAGCAATTCTCAGAGACACTGAGAACAAGCTCCACAATTCCCTCCTGGCACTTTCCCTGTAGGAGATACCGCAAGACGTTTCTGTATATTGGGCACAGCGCTCTGCAGGGTGTTAGCAGAGACTTTCCCGGGACAGTGAAACCCTATGTCAGAGACACTGAGAAGAAGCCCCAATGTTCCCTCCAGGCACTTTCAGCGTGGGTGCTTTCTCCACGTGGTTCCTGGATTCACTGCAGCTCTGAAGAGAATGTTAGCAAAGAGGTAACCGGGACAGTGAAAACAGTACTCAAAGACAGGGAGAGCAAGCTCTCTCTTGGCACTTTGGATGTGGGACATACAGCGAGATGTTTGCTGCTTTTGCGTTTGGCTGTTGGGAGATTTACAGCACAAAGATATCTAGTTGATTTGAAGCAGTTCCGAGAAAGTCTAAACATAATCCCCACTTCTCCCTCCTGGCACTTTCCATGTGGGAGATATAGCAGGATGTATATTGGTTTTGAGGACAACTCAATGGACAGTGTAGGGAGAAAAGGTCCTGGCTCCCTGAATGCCGTTTCTGGAGACACTGCGATCAATGTGGGAGATATGTCAAGATGTGTGTTTGTTTTGAGGACGGCTCTCTGGAGAGTCTTAGCAAAGAGGTCACACAGATAATCAGAGCAATTCTCAGAGACACTGAGAACAAGCTCCGCAATTCCCTCCTGGCACTTTCCCTGTAGGAGATACCGCAAGACGTTTCTGTATATTGGGCACAGCGCTCTGCAGGGTGTTAGCAGAGACTTTCCCGGGACAGTGAAACCCTATGTCAGAGACACTGAGAAGAAGCCCCAATGTTCCCTCCAGGCACTTTCAGCGTGGGTGCTTTCTCCACGTGGTTCCTGGATTCACTGCAGCTCTGAAGAGAATGTTAGCAAAGAGGTAACCGGGACAGTGAAAACAGTACTCAAAGACAGGGAGAGCAAGCTCTCTCTTGGCACTTTGGATGTGGGACATACAGCGAGATGTTTGCTGCTTTTGCGTTTGGCTGTTGGGAGATTTACAGCACAAAGATATCTAGTTGATTTGAAGCAGTTCCGAGAAAGTCTAAACATAATCCCCACTTCTCCCTCCTGGCACTTTCCATGTGGGAGATATAGCAGGATGTATATTGGTTTTGAGGACAACTCAATGGACAGTGTAGGAAGAAAAAGTCCTGGCTCCTTGAATGCCGTTTCTGGAGACACTGCAATCAATGTGGGAGATATGTCAAGATGTGTGTTTGTTTTGAGGACGGCTCTCTGGAGAGTCTTAGCAAAGAGGTCACACAGATAATCAGAGCAATTCTCAGAGACACTGAGAACAAGCTCCACAATTCCCTCCTGGCACTTTCCCTGTAGGAGATACCGCAAGACGTTTCTGTATATTGGGCACAGCGCTCTGCAGGGTGTTAGCAGAGACTTTCCCGGGACAGTGAAACCCTATGTCAGAGACACTGAGAAGAAGCCCCAATGTTCCCTCCAGGCACTTTCAGCGTGGGTGCTTTCTCCACGTGGTTCCTGGATTCACTGCAGCTCTGAAGAGAATGTTAGCAAAGAGGTAACCGGGACAGTGAAAACAGTACTCAAAGACAGGGAGAGCAAGCTCTCTCTTGGCACTTTGGATGTGGGACATACAGCGAGATGTTTGCTGCTTTTGCGTTTGGCTGTTGGGAGATTTACAGCACAAAGATATCTAGTTGATTTGAAGCAGTTCCGAGAAAGTCTAAACATAATCCCCTCTTCTCCCTCCTGGCACTTTCCATGTGGGAGATATAGCAGGATGTATATTGGTTTTGAGGACAACTCAATGGACAGTGTAGGGAGAAAAGGTCCTGGCTCCCTGAATGCCGTTTCTGGAGACACTGCGATCAATGTGGGAGATATGTCAAGATGTGTGTTTGTTTTGAGGACGGCTCTCTGGAGAGTCTTAGCAAAGAGGTCACACAGATAATCAGAGCAATTCTCAGAGACACTGAGAACAAGCTCGACAATTCCCTCCTGGCACTTTCCCTGTAGGAGATACCGCAAGACGTTTCTGTATATTGGGCACAGCGCTCTGCAGGGTGTTAGCAGAGACTTTCCCGGGACAGTGAAACCCTATGTCAGAGACACTGAGAAGAAGCCCCAATGTTCCCTCCAGGCACTTTCAGCGTGGGTGCTTTCTCCACGTGGTTCCTGGATTCACTGCAGCTCTGAAGAGAATGTTAGCAAAGAGGTAACCGGGACAGTGAAAACAGTACTCAAAGACAGGGAGAGCAAGCTCTCTCTTGGCACTTTGGATGTGGGACATACAGCGAGATGTTTGCTGCTTTTGCGTTTGGCTGTTGGGAGATTTACAGCACAAAGGTATCTAGTTGATTTGAAGCAGTTCCGAGAAAGTCTAAACATAATCCCCTCTTCTCCCTCCTGGCACTTTCCATGTGGGAGATATAGCAGGATGTATATTGGTTTTGAGGACAACTCAATGGACAGTGTAGGGAGAAAAGGTCCTGGCTCCTTGAATGCCGTTTCTGGAGACACTGCGATCAATGTGGGAGATATGTCAAGATGTGTGTTTGTTTTGAGGACGGCTCTCTGGAGAGTCTTAGCAAAGAGGTCACACAGATAATCAGAGCAATTCTCAGAGACACTGAGAACAAGCTCCGCAATTCCCTCCTGGCACTTTCCCTGTAGGAGATACCGCAAGACGTTTCTGTATATTGGGCACAGCGCTCTGCACGGTGTTAGCAGAGACTTTCCCGGGACAGTGAAACCCTATGTCAGAGACACTGAGAAGAAGCCCCAATGTTCCCTCCAGGCACTTTCAGCGTGGGTGCTTTCTCCACGTGGTTCCTGGATTCACTGCAGCTCTGAAGAGAATGTTAGCAAAGAGGTAACCGGGACAGTGAAAACAGTACTCAAAGACAGGGAGAGCAAGCTCTCTCTTGGCACTTTGGATGTGGGACATACAGCGAGATGTTTGCTGCTTTTGCGTTTGGCTGTTGGGAGATTTACAGCACAAAGATATCTAGTTGATTTGAAGCAGTTCCGAGAAAGTCTAAACATAATCCCCACTTCTCCCTCCTGGCACTTTCCATGTGGGAGATATAGCAGGATGTATATTGGTTTTGAGGACAACTCAATGGACAGTGTAGGGAGAAAAGGTCCTGGCTCCCTGAATGCCGTTTCTGGAGACACTGCGATCAATGTGGGAGATATGTCAAGATGTGTGTTTGTTTTGAGGACGGCTCTCTGGAGAGTCTTAGCAAAGAGGTCACACAGATAATCAGAGCAATTCTCAGAGACACTGAGAACAAGCTCGACAATTCCCTCCTGGCACTTTCCCTGTAGGAGATACCGCAAGACGTTTCTGTATATTGGGCACAGCGCTCTGCAGGGTGTTAGCAGAGACTTTCCCGGGACAGTGAAACCCTATGTCAGAGACACTGAGAAGAAGCCCCAATGTTCCCTCCAGGCACTTTCAGCGTGGGTGCTTTCTCCACGTGGTTCCTGGATTCACTGCAGCTCTGAAGAGAATGTTAGCAAAGAGGTAACCGGGACAGTGAAAACAGTACTCAAAGACAGGGAGAGCAAGCTCTCTCTTGGCACTTTGGATGTGGGACATACAGCGAGATGTTTGCTGCTTTTGCGTTTGGCTGTTGGGAGATTTACAGCACAAAGGTATCTAGTTGATTTGAAGCAGTTCCGAGAAAGTCTAAACATAATCCCCTCTTCTCCCTCCTGGCACTTTCCATGTGGGAGATATAGCAGGATGTATATTGGTTTTGAGGACAACTCAATGGACAGTGTAGGGAGAAAAGGTCCTGGCTCCTTGAATGCCGTTTCTGGAGACACTGCGATCAATGTGGGAGATATGTCAAGATGTGTGTTTGTTTTGAGGACGGCTCTCTGGAGAGTCTTAGCAAAGAGGTCACACAGATAATCAGAGCAATTCTCAGAGACACTGAGAACAAGCTCCGCAATTCCCTCCTGGCACTTTCCCTGTAGGAGATACCGCAAGACGTTTCTGTATATTGGGCACAGCGCTCTGCAGGGTGTTAGCAGAGACTTTCCCGGGACAGTGAAACCCTATGTCAGAGACACTGAGAAGAAGCCCCAATGTTCCCTCCAGGCACTTTCAGCGTGGGTGCTTTCTCCACGTGGTTCCTGGATTCACTGCAGCTCTGAAGAGAATGTTAGCAAAGAGGTAACCGGGACAGTGAAAACAGTACTCAAAGACAGGGAGAGCAAGCTCTCTCTTGGCACTTTGGATGTGGGACATACAGCGAGATGTTTGCTGCTTTTGCGTTTGGCTGTTGGGAGATTTACAGCACAAAGATATCTAGTTGATTTGAAGCAGTTCCGAGAAAGTCTAAACATAATCCCCACTTCTCCCTCCTGGCACTTTCCATGTGGGAGATATAGCAGGATGTATATTGGTTTTGAGGACAACTCAATGGACAGTGTAGGGAGAAAAAGTCCTGGCTCCTTGAATGCCGTTTCTGGAGACACTGCAATCAATGTGGGAGATATGTCAAGATGTGTGTTTGTTTTGAGGACGGCTCTCTGGAGAGTCTTAGCAAAGAGGTCACACAGATAATCAGAGCAATTCTCAGAGACACTGAGAACAAGCTCCACAATTCCCTCCTGGCACTTTCCCTGTAGGAGATACCGCAAGACGTTTCTGTATATTGGGCACAGCGCTCTGCACGGTGTTAGCAGAGACTTTCCCGGGACAGTGAAACCCTATGTCAGAGACACTGAGAAGAAGCCCCAATGTTCCCTCCAGGCACTTTCAGCGTGGGTGCTTTCTCCACGTGGTTCCTGGATTCACTGCAGCTCTGAAGAGAATGTTAGCAAAGAGGTAACCGGGACAGTGAAAACAGTACTCAAAGACAGGGAGAGCAAGCTCTCTCTTGGCACTTTGGATGTGGGACATACAGCGAGATGTTTGCTGCTTTTGCGTTTGGCTGTTGGGAGATTTACAGCACAAAGATATCTAGTTGATTTGAAGCAGTTCCGAGAAAGTCTAAACATAATCCCCACTTCTCCCTCCTGGCACTTTCCATGTGGGAGATATAGCAGGATGTATATTGGTTTTGAGGACAACTCAATGGACAGTGTAGGGAGAAAAAGTCCTGGCTCCTTGAATGCCGTTTCTGGAGACACTGCAATCAATGTGGGAGATATGTCAAGATGTGTGTTTGTTTTGAGGACGGCTCTCTGGAGAGTCTTAGCAAAGAGGTCACACAGATAATCAGAGCAATTCTCAGAGACACTGAGAACAAGCTCCACAATTCCCTCCTGGCACTTTCCCTGTAGGAGATACCGCAAGACGTTTCTGTATATTGGGCACAGCGCTCTGCACGGTGTTAGCAGAGACTTTCCCGGGACAGTGAAACCCTATGTCAGAGACACTGAGAAGAAGCCCCAATGTTCCCTCCAGGCACTTTCAGCGTGGGTGCTTTCTCCACGTGGTTCCTGGATTCACTGCAGCTCTGAAGAGAATGTTAGCAAAGAGGTAACCGGGACAGTGAAAACAGTACTCAAAGACAGGGAGAGCAAGCTCTCTCTTGGCACTTTGGATGTGGGACATACAGCGAGATGTTTGCTGCTTTTGCGTTTGGCTGTTGGGAGATTTACAGCACAAAGATATCTAGTTGATTTGAAGCAGTTCCGAGAAAGTCTAAACATAATCCCCACTTCTCCCTCCTGGCACTTTCCATGTGGGAGATATAGCAGGATGTATATTGGTTTTGAGGACAACTCAATGGACAGTGTAGGGAGAAAAGGTCCTGGCTCCCTGAATGCCGTTTCTGGAGACACTGCGATCAATGTGGGAGATATGTCAAGATGTGTGTTTGTTTTGAGGACGGCTCTCTGGAGAGTCTTAGCAAAGAGGTCACACAGATAATCAGAGCAATTCTCAGAGACACTGAGAACAAGCTCCACAATTCCCTCCTGGCACTTTCCCTGTAGGAGATACCGCAAGACGTTTCTGTATATTGGGCACAGCGCTCTGCAGGGTGTTAGCAGAGACTTTCCCGGGACAGTGAAACCCTATGTCAGAGACACTGAGAAGAAGCCCCAATGTTCCCTCCAGGCACTTTCAGCGTGGGTGCTTTCTCCACGTGGTTCCTGGATTCACTGCAGCTCTGAAGAGAATGTTAGCAAAGAGGTAACCGGGACAGTGAAAACAGTACTCAAAGACAGGGAGAGCAAGCTCTCTCTTGGCACTTTGGATGTGGGACATACAGCGAGATGTTTGCTGCTTTTGCGTTTGGCTGTTGGGAGATTTACAGCACAAAGGTATCTAGTTGATTTGAAGCAGTTCCGAGAAAGTCTAAACATAATCCCCTCTTCTCCCTCCTGGCACTTTCCATGTGGGAGATATAGCAGGATGTATATTGGTTTTGAGGACAACTCAATGGACAGTGTAGGGAGAAAAGGTCCTGGCTCCTTGAATGCCGTTTCTGGAGACACTGCGATCAATGTGGGAGATATGTCAAGATGTGTGTTTGTTTTGAGGACGGCTCTCTGGAGAGTCTTAGCAAAGAGGTCACACAGATAATCAGAGCAATTCTCAGAGACACTGAGAACAAGCTCCGCAATTCCCTCCTGGCACTTTCCCTGTAGGAGATACCGCAAGACGTTTCTGTATATTGGGCACAGCGCTCTGCAGGGTGTTAGCAGAGACTTTCCCGGGACAGTGAAACCCTATGTCAGAGACACTGAGAAGAAGCCCCAATGTTCCCTCCAGGCACTTTCAGCGTGGGTGCTTTCTCCACGTGGTTCCTGGATTCACTGCAGCTCTGAAGAGAATGTTAGCAAAGAGGTAACCGGGACAGTGAAAACAGTACTCAAAGACAGGGAGAGCAAGCTCTCTCTTGGCACTTTGGATGTGGGACATACAGCGAGATGTTTGCTGCTTTTGCGTTTGGCTGTTGGGAGATTTACAGCACAAAGATATCTAGTTGATTTGAAGCAGTTCCGAGAAAGTCTAAACATAATCCCCACTTCTCCCTCCTGGCACTTTCCATGTGGGAGATATAGCAGGATGTATATTGGTTTTGAGGACAACTCAATGGACAGTGTAGGGAGAAAAAGTCCTGGCTCCTTGAATGCCGTTTCTGGAGACACTGCAATCAATGTGGGAGATATGTCAAGATGTGTGTTTGTTTTGAGGACGGCTCTCTGGAGAGTCTTAGCAAAGAGGTCACACAGATAATCAGAGCAATTCTCAGAGACACTGAGAACAAGCTCCACAATTCCCTCCTGGCACTTTCCCTGTAGGAGATACCGCAAGACGTTTCTGTATATTGGGCACAGCGCTCTGCACGGTGTTAGCAGAGACTTTCCCGGGACAGTGAAACCCTATGTCAGAGACACTGAGAAGAAGCCCCAATGTTCCCTCCAGGCACTTTCAGCGTGGGTGCTTTCTCCACGTGGTTCCTGGATTCACTGCAGCTCTGAAGAGAATGTTAGCAAAGAGGTAACCGGGACAGTGAAAACAGTACTCAAAGACAGGGAGAGCAAGCTCTCTCTTGGCACTTTGGATGTGGGACATACAGCGAGATGTTTGCTGCTTTTGCGTTTGGCTGTTGGGAGATTTACAGCACAAAGATATCTAGTTGATTTGAAGCAGTTCCGAGAAAGTCTAAACATAATCCCCACTTCTCCCTCCTGGCACTTTCCATGTGGGAGATATAGCAGGATGTATATTGGTTTTGAGGACAACTCAATGGACAGTGTAGGGAGAAAAAGTCCTGGCTCCTTGAATGCCGTTTCTGGAGACACTGCAATCAATGTGGGAGATATGTCAAGATGTGTGTTTGTTTTGAGGACGGCTCTCTGGAGAGTCTTAGCAAAGAGGTCACACAGATAATCAGAGCAATTCTCAGAGACACTGAGAACAAGCTCCACAATTCCCTCCTGGCACTTTCCCTGTAGGAGATACCGCAAGACGTTTCTGTATATTGGGCACAGCGCTCTGCACGGTGTTAGCAGAGACTTTCCCGGGACAGTGAAACCCTATGTCAGAGACACTGAGAAGAAGCCCCAATGTTCCCTCCAGGCACTTTCAGCGTGGGTGCTTTCTCCACGTGGTTCCTGGATTCACTGCAGCTCTGAAGAGAATGTTAGCAAAGAGGTAACCGGGACAGTGAAAACAGTACTCAAAGACAGGGAGAGCAAGCTCTCTCTTGGCACTTTGGATGTGGGACATACAGCGAGATGTTTGCTGCTTTTGCGTTTGGCTGTTGGGAGATTTACAGCACAAAGATATCTAGTTGATTTGAAGCAGTTCCGAGAAAGTCTAAACATAATCCCCACTTCTCCCTCCTGGCACTTTCCATGTGGGAGATATAGCAGGATGTATATTGGTTTTGAGGACAACTCAATGGACAGTGTAGGGAGAAAAGGTCCTGGCTCCCTGAATGCCGTTTCTGGAGACACTGCGATCAATGTGGGAGATATGTCAAGATGTGTGTTTGTTTTGAGGACGGCTCTCTGGAGAGTCTTAGCAAAGAGGTCACACAGATAATCAGAGCAATTCTCAGAGACACTGAGAACAAGCTCCGCAATTCCCTCCTGGCACTTTCCCTGTAGGAGATACCGCAAGACGTTTCTGTATATTGGGCACAGCGCTCTGCAGGGTGTTAGCAGAGACTTTCCCGGGACAGTGAAACCCTATGTCAGAGACACTGAGAAGAAGCCCCAATGTTCCCTCCAGGCACTTTCAGTGTGGGTGCTTTCTCCACGTGGTTCCTGGATTCACTGCAGCTCTGAAGAGAATGTTAGCAAAGAGGTAACCGGGACAGTGAAAACAGTACTCAAAGACAGGGAGAGCAAGCTCTCTCTTGGCACTTTGGATGTGGGACATACAGCGAGATGTTTGCTGCTTTTGCGTTTGGCTGTTGGGAGATTTACAGCACAAAGATATCTAGTTGATTTGAAGCAGTTCCGAGAAAGTCTAAACATAATCCCCACTTCTCCCTCCTGGCACTTTCCATGTGGGAGATATAGCAGGATGTATATTGGTTTTGAGGACAACTCAATGGACAGTGTAGGGAGAAAAAGTCCTGGCTCCCTGAATGCCGTTTCTGGAGACACTGCAATCAATGTGGGAGATATGTCAAGATGTGTGTTTGTTTTGAGGACGGCTCTCTGGAGAGTCTTAGCAAAGAGGTCACACAGATAATCAGAGCAATTCTCAGAGACACTGAGAACAAGCTCGACAATTCCCTCCTGGCACTTTCCCTGTAGGAGATACCGCAAGACGTTTCTGTATATTGGGCACAGCGCTCTGCACGGTGTTAGCAGAGACTTTCCCGGGACAGTGAAACCCTATGTCAGAGACACTGAGAAGAAGCCCCAATGTTCCCTCCAGGCACTTTCAGTGTGGGTGCTTTCTCCACGTGGTTCCTGGATTCACTGCAGCTCTGAAGAGAATGTTAGCAAAGAGGTAACCGGGACAGTGAAAACAGTACTCAAAGACAGGGAGAGCAAGCTCTCTCTTGGCACTTTGGATGTGGGACATACAGCGAGATGTTTGCTGCTTTTGCGTTTGGCTGTTGGGAGATTTACAGCACAAAGGTATCTAGTTGATTTGAAGCAGTTCCGAGAAAGTCTAAACATAATCCCCTCTTCTCCCTCCTGGCACTTTCCATGTGGGAGATATAGCAGGATGTATATTGGTTTTGAGGACAACTCAATGGACAGTGTAGGGAGAAAAGGTCCTGGCTCCTTGAATGCCGTTTCTGGAGACACTGCGATCAATGTGGGAGATATGTCAAGATGTGTGTTTGTTTTGAGGACGGCTCTCTGGAGAGTCTTAGCAAAGAGGTCACACAGATAATCAGAGCAATTCTCAGAGACACTGAGAACAAGCTCCGCAATTCCCTCCTGGCACTTTCCCTGTAGGAGATACCGCAAGACGTTTCTGTATATTGGGCACAGCGCTCTGCAGGGTGTTAGCAGAGACTTTCCCGGGACAGTGAAACCCTATGTCAGAGACACTGAGAAGAAGCCCCAATGTTCCCTCCAGGCACTTTCAGCGTGGGTGCTTTCTCCACGTGGTTCCTGGATTCACTGCAGCTCTGAAGAGAATGTTAGCAAAGAGGTAACCGGGACAGTGAAAACAGTACTCAAAGACAGGGAGAGCAAGCTCTCTCTTGGCACTTTGGATGTGGGACATACAGCGAGATGTTTGCTGCTTTTGCGTTTGGCTGTTGGGAGATTTACAGCACAAAGATATCTAGTTGATTTGAAGCAGTTCCGAGAAAGTCTAAACATAATCCCCACTTCTCCCTCCTGGCACTTTCCATGTGGGAGATATAGCAGGATGTATATTGGTTTTGAGGACAACTCAATGGACAGTGTAGGGAGAAAAGGTCCTGGCTCCCTGAATGCCGTTTCTGGAGACACTGCGATCAATGTGGGAGATATGTCAAGATGTGTGTTTGTTTTGAGGACGGCTCTCTGGAGAGTCTTAGCAAAGAGGTCACACAGATAATCAGAGCAATTCTCAGAGACACTGAGAACAAGCTCCGCAATTCCCTCCTGGCACTTTCCCTGTAGGAGATACCGCAAGACGTTTCTGTATATTGGGCACAGCGCTCTGCACGGTGTTAGCAGAGACTTTCCCGGGACAGTGAAACCCTATGTCAGAGACACTGAGAAGAAGCCCCAATGTTCCCTCCAGGCACTTTCAGCGTGGGTGCTTTCTCCACGTGGTTCCTGGATTCACTGCAGCTCTGAAGAGAATGTTAGCAAAGAGGTAACCGGGACAGTGAAAACAGTACTCAAAGACAGGGAGAGCAAGCTCTCTCTTGGCACTTTGGATGTGGGACATACAGCGAGATGTTTGCTGCTTTTGCGTTTGGCTGTTGGGAGATTTACAGCACAAAGATATCTAGTTGATTTGAAGCAGTTCCGAGAAAGTCTAAACATAATCCCCACTTCTCCCTCCTGGCACTTTCCATGTGGGAGATATAGCAGGATGTATATTGGTTTTGAGGACAACTCAATGGACAGTGTAGGAAGAAAAAGTCCTGGCTCCTTGAATGCCGTTTCTGGAGACACTGCGATCAATGTGGGAGATATGTCAAGATGTGTGTTTGTTTTGAGGACGGCTCTCTGGAGAGTCTTAGCAAAGAGGTCACACAGATAATCAGAGCAATTCTCAGAGACACTGAGAACAAGCTCCACAATTCCCTCCTGGCACTTTCCCTGTAGGAGATACCGCAAGACGTTTCTGTATATTGGGCACAGCGCTCTGCAGGGTGTTAGCAGAGACTTTCCCGGGACAGTGAAACCCTATGTCAGAGACACTGAGAAGAAGCCCCAATGTTCCCTCCAGGCACTTTCAGCGTGGGTGCTTTCTCCACGTGGTTCCTGGATTCACTGCAGCTCTGAAGAGAATGTTAGCAAAGAGGTAACCGGGACAGTGAAAACAGTACTCAAAGACAGGGAGAGCAAGCTCTCTCTTGGCACTTTGGATGTGGGACATACAGCGAGATGTTTGCTGCTTTTGCGTTTGGCTGTTGGGAGATTTACAGCACAAAGATATCTAGTTGATTTGAAGCAGTTCCGAGAAAGTCTAAACATAATCCCCTCTTCTCCCTCCTGGCACTTTCCATGTGGGAGATATAGCAGGATGTATATTGGTTTTGAGGACAACTCAATGGACAGTGTAGGGAGAAAAGGTCCTGGCTCCCTGAATGCCGTTTCTGGAGACACTGCGATCAATGTGGGAGATATGTCAAGATGTGTGTTTGTTTTGAGGACGGCTCTCTGGAGAGTCTTAGCAAAGAGGTCACACAGATAATCAGAGCAATTCTCAGAGACACTGAGAACAAGCTCGACAATTCCCTCCTGGCACTTTCCCTGTAGGAGATACCGCAAGACGTTTCTGTATATTGGGCACAGCGCTCTGCAGGGTGTTAGCAGAGACTTTCCCGGGACAGTGAAACCCTATGTCAGAGACACTGAGAAGAAGCCCCAATGTTCCCTCCAGGCACTTTCAGCGTGGGTGCTTTCTCCACGTGGTTCCTGGATTCACTGCAGCTCTGAAGAGAATGTTAGCAAAGAGGTAACCGGGACAGTGAAAACAGTACTCAAAGACAGGGAGAGCAAGCTCTCTCTTGGCACTTTGGATGTGGGACATACAGCGAGATGTTTGCTGCTTTTGCGTTTGGCTGTTGGGAGATTTACAGCACAAAGGTATCTAGTTGATTTGAAGCAGTTCCGAGAAAGTCTAAACATAATCCCCTCTTCTCCCTCCTGGCACTTTCCATGTGGGAGATATAGCAGGATGTATATTGGTTTTGAGGACAACTCAATGGACAGTGTAGGGAGAAAAGGTCCTGGCTCCTTGAATGCCGTTTCTGGAGACACTGCGATCAATGTGGGAGATATGTCAAGATGTGTGTTTGTTTTGAGGACGGCTCTCTGGAGAGTCTTAGCAAAGAGGTCACACAGATAATCAGAGCAATTCTCAGAGACACTGAGAACAAGCTCCGCAATTCCCTCCTGGCACTTTCCCTGTAGGAGATACCGCAAGACGTTTCTGTATATTGGGCACAGCGCTCTGCAGGGTGTTAGCAGAGACTTTCCCGGGACAGTGAAACCCTATGTCAGAGACACTGAGAAGAAGCCCCAATGTTCCCTCCAGGCACTTTCAGCGTGGGTGCTTTCTCCACGTGGTTCCTGGATTCACTGCAGCTCTGAAGAGAATGCTAGCAAAGAGGTAACCGGGACAGTGAAAACAGTACTCAAAGACAGGGAGAGCAAGCTCTCTCTTGGCACTTTGGATGTGGGACATACAGCGAGATGTTTGCTGCTTTTGCGTTTGGCTGTTGGGAGATTTACAGCACAAAGATATCTAGTTGATTTGAAGCAGTTCCGAGAAAGTCTAAACATAATCCCCACTTCTCCCTCCTGGCACTTTCCATGTGGGAGATATAGCAGGATGTATATTGGTTTTGAGGACAACTCAATGGACAGTGTAGGGAGAAAAAGTCCTGGCTCCTTGAATGCCGTTTCTGGAGACACTGCAATCAATGTGGGAGATATGTCAAGATGTGTGTTTGTTTTGAGGACGGCTCTCTGGAGAGTCTTAGCAAAGAGGTCACACAGATAATCAGAGCAATTCTCAGAGACACTGAGAACAAGCTCCACAATTCCCTCCTGGCACTTTCCCTGTAGGAGATACCGCAAGACGTTTCTGTATATTGGGCACAGCGCTCTGCACGGTGTTAGCAGAGACTTTCCCGGGACAGTGAAACCCTATGTCAGAGACACTGAGAAGAAGCCCCAATGTTCCCTCCAGGCACTTTCAGCGTGGGTGCTTTCTCCACGTGGTTCCTGGATTCACTGCAGCTCTGAAGAGAATGTTAGCAAAGAGGTAACCGGGACAGTGAAAACAGTACTCAAAGACAGGGAGAGCAAGCTCTCTCTTGGCACTTTGGATGTGGGACATACAGCGAGATGTTTGCTGCTTTTGCGTTTGGCTGTTGGGAGATTTACAGCACAAAGATATCTAGTTGATTTGAAGCAGTTCCGAGAAAGTCTAAACATAATCCCCACTTCTCCCTCCTGGCACTTTCCATGTGGGAGATATAGCAGGATGTATATTGGTTTTGAGGACAACTCAATGGACAGTGTAGGGAGAAAAAGTCCTGGCTCCTTGAATGCCGTTTCTGGAGACACTGCAATCAATGTGGGAGATATGTCAAGATGTGTGTTTGTTTTGAGGACGGCTCTCTGGAGAGTCTTAGCAAAGAGGTCACACAGATAATCAGAGCAATTCTCAGAGACACTGAGAACAAGCTCCACAATTCCCTCCTGGCACTTTCCCTGTAGGAGATACCGCAAGACGTTTCTGTATATTGGGCACAGCGCTCTGCACGGTGTTAGCAGAGACTTTCCCGGGACAGTGAAACCCTATGTCAGAGACACTGAGAAGAAGCCCCAATGTTCCCTCCAGGCACTTTCAGCGTGGGTGCTTTCTCCACGTGGTTCCTGGATTCACTGCAGCTCTGAAGAGAATGTTAGCAAAGAGGTAACCGGGACAGTGAAAACAGTACTCAAAGACAGGGAGAGCAAGCTCTCTCTTGGCACTTTGGATGTGGGACATACAGCGAGATGTTTGCTGCTTTTGCGTTTGGCTGTTGGGAGATTTACAGCACAAAGATATCTAGTTGATTTGAAGCAGTTCCGAGAAAGTCTAAACATAATCCCCACTTCTCCCTCCTGGCACTTTCCATGTGGGAGATATAGCAGGATGTATATTGGTTTTGAGGACAACTCAATGGACAGTGTAGGGAGAAAAGGTCCTGGCTCCCTGAATGCCGTTTCTGGAGACACTGCGATCAATGTGGGAGATATGTCAAGATGTGTGTTTGTTTTGAGGACGGCTCTCTGGAGAGTCTTAGCAAAGAGGTCACACAGATAATCAGAGCAATTCTCAGAGACACTGAGAACAAGCTCCGCAATTCCCTCCTGGCACTTTCCCTGTAGGAGATACCGCAAGACGTTTCTGTATATTGGGCACAGCGCTCTGCAGGGTGTTAGCAGAGACTTTCCCGGGACAGTGAAACCCTATGTCAGAGACACTGAGAAGAAGCCCCAATGTTCCCTCCAGGCACTTTCAGTGTGGGTGCTTTCTCCACGTGGTTCCTGGATTCACTGCAGCTCTGAAGAGAATGTTAGCAAAGAGGTAACCGGGACAGTGAAAACAGTACTCAAAGACAGGGAGAGCAAGCTCTCTCTTGGCACTTTGGATGTGGGACATACAGCGAGATGTTTGCTGCTTTTGCGTTTGGCTGTTGGGAGATTTACAGCACAAAGATATCTAGTTGATTTGAAGCAGTTCCGAGAAAGTCTAAACATAATCCCCACTTCTCCCTCCTGGCACTTTCCATGTGGGAGATATAGCAGGATGTATATTGGTTTTGAGGACAACTCAATGGACAGTGTAGGGAGAAAAAGTCCTGGCTCCCTGAATGCCGTTTCTGGAGACACTGCAATCAATGTGGGAGATATGTCAAGATGTGTGTTTGTTTTGAGGACGGCTCTCTGGAGAGTCTTAGCAAAGAGGTCACACAGATAATCAGAGCAATTCTCAGAGACACTGAGAACAAGCTCGACAATTCCCTCCTGGCACTTTCCCTGTAGGAGATACCGCAAGACGTTTCTGTATATTGGGCACAGCGCTCTGCACGGTGTTAGCAGAGACTTTCCCGGGACAGTGAAACCCTATGTCAGAGACACTGAGAAGAAGCCCCAATGTTCCCTCCAGGCACTTTCAGTGTGGGTGCTTTCTCCACGTGGTTCCTGGATTCACTGCAGCTCTGAAGAGAATGTTAGCAAAGAGGTAACCGGGACAGTGAAAACAGTACTCAAAGACAGGGAGAGCAAGCTCTCTCTTGGCACTTTGGATGTGGGACATACAGCGAGATGTTTGCTGCTTTTGCGTTTGGCTGTTGGGAGATTTACAGCACAAAGGTATCTAGTTGATTTGAAGCAGTTCCGAGAAAGTCTAAACATAATCCCCTCTTCTCCCTCCTGGCACTTTCCATGTGGGAGATATAGCAGGATGTATATTGGTTTTGAGGACAACTCAATGGACAGTGTAGGGAGAAAAGGTCCTGGCTCCTTGAATGCCGTTTCTGGAGACACTGCGATCAATGTGGGAGATATGTCAAGATGTGTGTTTGTTTTGAGGACGGCTCTCTGGAGAGTCTTAGCAAAGAGGTCACACAGATAATCAGAGCAATTCTCAGAGACACTGAGAACAAGCTCCGCAATTCCCTCCTGGCACTTTCCCTGTAGGAGATACCGCAAGACGTTTCTGTATATTGGGCACAGCGCTCTGCACGGTGTTAGCAGAGACTTTCCCGGGACAGTGAAACCCTATGTCAGAGACACTGAGAAGAAGCCCCAATGTTCCCTCCAGGCACTTTCAGCGTGGGTGCTTTCTCCACGTGGTTCCTGGATTCACTGCAGCTCTGAAGAGAATGTTAGCAAAGAGGTAACAGGGACAGTGAAAACAGTACTCAAAGACAGGGAGAGCAAGCTCTCTCTTGGCACTTTGGATGTGGGACATACAGCGAGATGTTTGCTGCTTTTGCGTTTGGCTGTTGGGAGATTTACAGCACAAAGATATCTAGTTGATTTGAAGCAGTTCCGAGAAAGTCTAAACATAATCCCCACTTCTCCCTCCTGGCACTTTCCATGTGGGAGATATAGCAGGATGTATATTGGTTTTGAGGACAACTCAATGGACAGTGTAGGGAGAAAAAGTCCTGGCTCCTTGAATGCCGTTTCTGGAGACACTGCAATCAATGTGGGAGATATGTCAAGATGTGTGTTTGTTTTGAGGACGGCTCTCTGGAGAGTCTTAGCAAAGAGGTCACACAGATAATCAGAGCAATTCTCAGAGACACTGAGAACAAGCTCCACAATTCCCTCCTGGCACTTTCCCTGTAGGAGATACCGCAAGACGTTTCTGTATATTGGGCACAGCGCTCTGCAGGGTGTTAGCAGAGACTTTCCCGGGACAGTGAAACCCTATGTCAGAGACACTGAGAAGAAGCCCCAATGTTCCCTCCAGGCACTTTCAGCGTGGGTGCTTTCTCCACGTGGTTCCTGGATTCACTGCAGCTCTGAAGAGAATGTTAGCAAAGAGGTAACCGGGACAGTGAAAACAGTACTCAAAGACAGGGAGAGCAAGCTCTCTCTTGGCACTTTGGATGTGGGACATACAGCGAGATGTTTGCTGCTTTTGCGTTTGGCTGTTGGGAGATTTACAGCACAAAGATATCTAGTTGATTTGAAGCAGTTCCGAGAAAGTCTAAACATAATCCCCACTTCTCCCTCCTGGCACTTTCCATGTGGGAGATATAGCAGGATGTATATTGGTTTTGAGGACAACTCAATGGACAGTGTAGGGAGAAAAGGTCCTGGCTCCCTGAATGCCGTTTCTGGAGACACTGCGATCAATGTGGGAGATATGTCAAGATGTGTGTTTGTTTTGAGGACGGCTCTCTGGAGAGTCTTAGCAAAGAGGTCACACAGATAATCAGAGCAATTCTCAGAGACACTGAGAACAAGCTCCGCAATTCCCTCCTGGCACTTTCCCTGTAGGAGATACCGCAAGACGTTTCTGTATATTGGGCACAGCGCTCTGCAGGGTGTTAGCAGAGACTTTCCCGGGACAGTGAAACCCTATGTCAGAGACACTGAGAAGAAGCCCCAATGTTCCCTCCAGGCACTTTCAGCGTGGGTGCTTTCTCCACGTGGTTCCTGGATTCACTGCAGCTCTGAAGAGAATGTTAGCAAAGAGGTAACCGGGACAGTGAAAACAGTACTCAAAGACAGGGAGAGCAAGCTCTCTCTTGGCACTTTGGATGTGGGACATACAGCGAGATGTTTGCTGCTTTTGCGTTTGGCTGTTGGGAGATTTACAGCACAAAGATATCTAGTTGATTTGAAGCAGTTCCGAGAAAGTCTAAACATAATCCCCACTTCTCCCTCCTGGCACTTTCCATGTGGGAGATATAGCAGGATGTATATTGGTTTTGAGGACAACTCAATGGACAGTGTAGGAAGAAAAAGTCCTGGCTCCTTGAATGCCGTTTCTGGAGACACTGCAATCAATGTGGGAGATATGTCAAGATGTGTGTTTGTTTTGAGGACGGCTCTCTGGAGAGTCTTAGCAAAGAGGTCACACAGATAATCAGAGCAATTCTCAGAGACACTGAGAACAAGCTCCACAATTCCCTCCTGGCACTTTCCCTGTAGGAGATACCGCAAGACGTTTCTGTATATTGGGCACAGCGCTCTGCAGGGTGTTAGCAGAGACTTTCCCGGGACAGTGAAACCCTATGTCAGAGACACTGAGAAGAAGCCCCAATGTTCCCTCCAGGCACTTTCAGCGTGGGTGCTTTCTCCACGTGGTTCCTGGATTCACTGCAGCTCTGAAGAGAATGTTAGCAAAGAGGTAACCGGGACAGTGAAAACAGTACTCAAAGACAGGGAGAGCAAGCTCTCTCTTGGCACTTTGGATGTGGGACATACAGCGAGATGTTTGCTGCTTTTGCGTTTGGCTGTTGGGAGATTTACAGCACAAAGGTATCTAGTTGATTTGAAGCAGTTCCGAGAAAGTCTAAACATAATCCCCTCTTCTCCCTCCTGGCACTTTCCATGTGGGAGATATAGCAGGATGTATATTGGTTTTGAGGACAACTCAATGGACAGTGTAGGGAGAAAAGGTCCTGGCTCCTTGAATGCCGTTTCTGGAGACACTGCGATCAATGTGGGAGATATGTCAAGATGTGTGTTTGTTTTGAGGACGGCTCTCTGGAGAGTCTTAGCAAAGAGGTCACACAGATAATCAGAGCAATTCTCAGAGACACTGAGAACAAGCTCCGCAATTCCCTCCTGGCACTTTCCCTGTAGGAGATACCGCAAGACGTTTCTGTATATTGGGCACAGCGCTCTGCAGGGTGTTAGCAGAGACTTTCCCGGGACAGTGAAACCCTATGTCAGAGACACTGAGAAGAAGCCCCAATGTTCCCTCCAGGCACTTTCAGCGTGGGTGCTTTCTCCACGTGGTTCCTGGATTCACTGCAGCTCTGAAGAGAATGTTAGCAAAGAGGTAACCGGGACAGTGAAAACAGTACTCAAAGACAGGGAGAGCAAGCTCTCTCTTGGCACTTTGGATGTGGGACATACAGCGAGATGTTTGCTGCTTTTGCGTTTGGCTGTTGGGAGATTTACAGCACAAAGATATCTAGTTGATTTGAAGCAGTTCCGAGAAAGTCTAAACCTAATCCCCACTTCTCCCTCCTGGCACTTTCCATGTGGGAGATATAGCAGGATGTATATTGGTTTTGAGGACAACTCAATGGACAGTGTAGGGAGAAAAGGTCCTGGCTCCCTGAATGCCGTTTCTGGAGACACTGCGATCAATGTGGGAGATATGTCAAGATGTGTGTTTGTTTTGAGGACGGCTCTCTGGAGAGTCTTAGCAAAGAGGTCACACAGATAATCAGAGCAATTCTCAGAGACACTGAGAACAAGCTCGACAATTCCCTCCTGGCACTTTCCCTGTAGGAGATACCGCAAGACGTTTCTGTATATTGGGCACAGCGCTCTGCAGGGTGTTAGCAGAGACTTTCCCGGGACAGTGAAACCCTATGTCAGAGACACTGAGAAGAAGCCCCAATGTTCCCTCCAGGCACTTTCAGCGTGGGTGCTTTCTCCACGTGGTTCCTGGTTTCACTGCAGCTCTGAAGAGAATGTTAGCAAAGAGGTAACCGGGACAGTGAAAACAGTACTCAAAGACAGGGAGAGCAAGCTCTCTCTTGGCACTTTGGATGTGGGACATACAGCGAGATGTTTGCTGCTTTTGCGTTTGGCTGTTGGGAGATTTACAGCACAAAGGTATCTAGTTGATTTGAAGCAGTTCCGAGAAAGTCTAAACATAATCCCCTCTTCTCCCTCCTGGCACTTTCCATGTGGGAGATATAGCAGGATGTATATTGGTTTTGAGGACAACTCAATGGACAGTGTAGGGAGAAAAGGTCCTGGCTCCTTGAATGCCGTTTCTGGAGACACTGCGATCAATGTGGGAGATATGTCAAGATGTGTGTTTGTTTTGAGGACGGCTCTCTGGAGAGTCTTAGCAAAGAGGTCACACAGATAATCAGAGCAATTCTCAGAGACACTGAGAACAAGCTCCGCAATTCCCTCCTGGCACTTTCCCTGTAGGAGATACCGCAAGACGTTTCTGTATATTGGGCACAGCGCTCTGCAGGGTGTTAGCAGAGACTTTCCCGGGACAGTGAAACCCTATGTCAGAGACACTGAGAAGAAGCCCCAATGTTCCCTCCAGGCACTTTCAGCGTGGGTGCTTTCTCCACGTGGTTCCTGGATTCACTGCAGCTCTGAAGAGAATGTTAGCAAAGAGGTAACCGGGACAGTGAAAACAGTACTCAAAGACAGGGAGAGCAAGCTCTCTCTTGGCACTTTGGATGTGGGACATACAGCGAGATGTTTGCTGCTTTTGCGTTTGGCTGTTGGGAGATTTACAGCACAAAGATATCTAGTTGATTTGAAGCAGTTCCGAGAAAGTCTAAACATAATCCCCACTTCTCCCTCCTGGCACTTTCCATGTGGGAGATATAGCAGGATGTATATTGGTTTTGAGGACAACTCAATGGACAGTGTAGGGAGAAAAAGTCCTGGCTCCTTGAATGCCGTTTCTGGAGACACTGCAATCAATGTGGGAGATATGTCAAGATGTGTGTTTGTTTTGAGGACGGCTCTCTGGAGAGTCTTAGCAAAGAGGTCACACAGATAATCAGAGCAATTCTCAGAGACACTGAGAACAAGCTCCACAATTCCCTCCTGGCACTTTCCCTGTAGGAGATACCGCAAGACGTTTCTGTATATTGGGCACAGCGCTCTGCACGGTGTTAGCAGAGACTTTCCCGGGACAGTGAAACCCTATGTCAGAGACACTGAGAAGAAGCCCCAATGTTCCCTCCAGGCACTTTCAGCGTGGGTGCTTTCTCCACGTGGTTCCTGGATTCACTGCAGCTCTGAAGAGAATGTTAGCAAAGAGGTAACCGGGACAGTGAAAACAGTACTCAAAGACAGGGAGAGCAAGCTCTCTCTTGGCACTTTGGATGTGGGACATACAGCGAGATGTTTGCTGCTTTTGCGTTTGGCTGTTGGGAGATTTACAGCACAAAGATATCTAGTTGATTTGAAGCAGTTCCGAGAAAGTCTAAACATAATCCCCACTTCTCCCTCCTGGCACTTTCCATGTGGGAGATATAGCAGGATGTATATTGGTTTTGAGGACAACTCAATGGACAGTGTAGGGAGAAAAAGTCCTGGCTCCTTGAATGCCGTTTCTGGAGACACTGCAATCAATGTGGGAGATATGTCAAGATGTGTGTTTGTTTTGAGGACGGCTCTCTGGAGAGTCTTAGCAAAGAGGTCACACAGATAATCAGAGCAATTCTCAGAGACACTGAGAACAAGCTCCACAATTCCCTCCTGGCACTTTCCCTGTAGGAGATACCGCAAGACGTTTCTGTATATTGGGCACAGCGCTCTGCACGGTGTTAGCAGAGACTTTCCCGGGACAGTGAAACCCTATGTCAGAGACACTGAGAAGAAGCCCCAATGTTCCCTCCAGGCACTTTCAGCGTGGGTGCTTTCTCCACGTGGTTCCTGGATTCACTGCAGCTCTGAAGAGAATGTTAGCAAAGAGGTAACCGGGACAGTGAAAACAGTACTCAAAGACAGGGAGAGCAAGCTCTCTCTTGGCACTTTGGATGTGGGACATACAGCGAGATGTTTGCTGCTTTTGCGTTTGGCTGTTGGGAGATTTACAGCACAAAGATATCTAGTTGATTTGAAGCAGTTCCGAGAAAGTCTAAACATAATCCCCACTTCTCCCTCCTGGCACTTTCCATGTGGGAGATATAGCAGGATGTATATTGGTTTTGAGGACAACTCAATGGACAGTGTAGGGAGAAAAGGTCCTGGCTCCCTGAATGCCGTTTCTGGAGACACTGCGATCAATGTGGGAGATATGTCAAGATGTGTGTTTGTTTTGAGGACGGCTCTCTGGAGAGTCTTAGCAAAGAGGTCACACAGATAATCAGAGCAATTCTCAGAGACACTGAGAACAAGCTCCGCAATTCCCTCCTGGCACTTTCCCTGTAGGAGATACCGCAAGACGTTTCTGTATATTGGGCACAGCGCTCTGCAGGGTGTTAGCAGAGACTTTCCCGGGACAGTGAAACCCTATGTCAGAGACACTGAGAAGAAGCCCCAATGTTCCCTCCAGGCACTTTCAGTGTGGGTGCTTTCTCCACGTGGTTCCTGGATTCACTGCAGCTCTGAAGAGAATGTTAGCAAAGAGGTAACCGGGACAGTGAAAACAGTACTCAAAGACAGGGAGAGCAAGCTCTCTCTTGGCACTTTGGATGTGGGACATACAGCGAGATGTTTGCTGCTTTTGCGTTTGGCTGTTGGGAGATTTACAGCACAAAGATATCTAGTTGATTTGAAGCAGTTCCGAGAAAGTCTAAACATAATCCCCACTTCTCCCTCCTGGCACTTTCCATGTGGGAGATATAGCAGGATGTATATTGGTTTTGAGGACAACTCAATGGACAGTGTAGGGAGAAAAAGTCCTGGCTCCCTGAATGCCGTTTCTGGAGACACTGCAATCAATGTGGGAGATATGTCAAGATGTGTGTTTGTTTTGAGGACGGCTCTCTGGAGAGTCTTAGCAAAGAGGTCACACAGATAATCAGAGCAATTCTCAGAGACACTGAGAACAAGCTCGACAATTCCCTCCTGGCACTTTCCCTGTAGGAGATACCGCAAGACGTTTCTGTATATTGGGCACAGCGCTCTGCAGGGTGTTAGCAGAGACTTTCCCGGGACAGTGAAACCCTATGTCAGAGACACTGAGAAGAAGCCCCAATGTTCCCTCCAGGCACTTTCAGTGTGGGTGCTTTCTCCACGTGGTTCCTGGTTTCACTGCAGCTCTGAAGAGAATGTTAGCAAAGAGGTAACCGGGACAGTGAAAACAGTACTCAAAGACAGGGAGAGCAAGCTCTCTCTTGGCACTTTGGATGTGGGACATACAGCGAGATGTTTGCTGCTTTTGCGTTTGGCTGTTGGGAGATTTACAGCACAAAGGTATCTAGTTGATTTGAAGCAGTTCCGAGAAAGTCTAAACATAATCCCCTCTTCTCCCTCCTGGCACTTTCCATGTGGGAGATATAGCAGGATGTATATTGGTTTTGAGGACAACTCAATGGACAGTGTAGGGAGAAAAGGTCCTGGCTCCTTGAATGCCGTTTCTGGAGACACTGCGATCAATGTGGGAGATATGTCAAGATGTGTGTTTGTTTTGAGGACGGCTCTCTGGAGAGTCTTAGCAAAGAGGTCACACAGATAATCAGAGCAATTCTCAGAGACACTGAGAACAAGCTCCGCAATTCCCTCCTGGCACTTTCCCTGTAGGAGATACCGCAAGACGTTTCTGTATATTGGGCACAGCGCTCTGCACGGTGTTAGCAGAGACTTTCCCGGGACAGTGAAACCCTATGTCAGAGACACTGAGAAGAAGCCCCAATGTTCCCTCCAGGCACTTTCAGCGTGGGTGCTTTCTCCACGTGGTTCCTGGATTCACTGCAGCTCTGAAGAGAATGTTAGCAAAGAGGTAACCGGGACAGTGAAAACAGTACTCAAAGACAGGGAGAGCAAGCTCTCTCTTGGCACTTTGGATGTGGGACATACAGCGAGATGTTTGCTGCTTTTGCGTTTGGCTGTTGGGAGATTTACAGCACAAAGATATCTAGTTGATTTGAAGCAGTTCCGAGAAAGTCTAAACATAATCCCCACTTCTCCCTCCTGGCACTTTCCATGTGGGAGATATAGCAGGATGTATATTGGTTTTGAGGACAACTCAATGGACAGTGTAGGGAGAAAAAGTCCTGGCTCCTTGAATGCCGTTTCTGGAGACACTGCAATCAATGTGGGAGATATGTCAAGATGTGTGTTTGTTTTGAGGACGGCTCTCTGGAGAGTCTTAGCAAAGAGGTCACACAGATAATCAGAGCAATTCTCAGAGACACTGAGAACAAGCTCCACAATTCCCTCCTGGCACTTTCCCTGTAGGAGATACCGCAAGACGTTTCTGTATATTGGGCACAGCGCTCTGCACGGTGTTAGCAGAGACTTTCCCGGGACAGTGAAACCCTATGTCAGAGACACTGAGAAGAAGCCCCAATGTTCCCTCCAGGCACTTTCAGCGTGGGTGCTTTCTCCACGTGGTTCCTGGATTCACTGCAGCTCTGAAGAGAATGTTAGCAAAGAGGTAACCGGGACAGTGAAAACAGTACTCAAAGACAGGGAGAGCAAGCTCTCTCTTGGCACTTTGGATGTGGGACATACAGCGAGATGTTTGCTGCTTTTGCGTTTGGCTGTTGGGAGATTTACAGCACAAAGATATCTAGTTGATTTGAAGCAGTTCCGAGAAAGTCTAAACATAATCCCCACTTCTCCCTCCTGGCACTTTCCATGTGGGAGATATAGCAGGATGTATATTGGTTTTGAGGACAACTCAATGGACAGTGTAGGGAGAAAAGGTCCTGGCTCCCTGAATGCCGTTTCTGGAGACACTGCGATCAATGTGGGAGATATGTCAAGATGTGTGTTTGTTTTGAGGACGGCTCTCTGGAGAGTCTTAGCAAAGAGGTCACACAGATAATCAGAGCAATTCTCAGAGACACTGAGAACAAGCTCCGCAATTCCCTCCTGGCACTTTCCCTGTAGGAGATACCGCAAGACGTTTCTGTATATTGGGCACAGCGCTCTGCAGGGTGTTAGCAGAGACTTTCCCGGGACAGTGAAACCCTATGTCAGAGACACTGAGAAGAAGCCCCAATGTTCCCTCCAGGCACTTTCAGCGTGGGTGCTTTCTCCACGTGGTTCCTGGATTCACTGCAGCTCTGAAGAGAATGTTAGCAAAGAGGTAACCGGGACAGTGAAAACAGTACTCAAAGACAGGGAGAGCAAGCTCTCTCTTGGCACTTTGGATGTGGGACATACAGCGAGATGTTTGCTGCTTTTGCGTTTGGCTGTTGGGAGATTTACAGCACAAAGATATCTAGTTGATTTGAAGCAGTTCCGAGAAAGTCTAAACATAATCCCCACTTCTCCCTCCTGGCACTTTCCATGTGGGAGATATAGCAGGATGTATATTGGTTTTGAGGACAACTCAATGGACAGTGTAGGAAGAAAAAGTCCTGGCTCCTTGAATGCCGTTTCTGGAGACACTGCAATCAATGTGGGAGATATGTCAAGATGTGTGTTTGTTTTGAGGACGGCTCTCTGGAGAGTCTTAGCAAAGAGGTCACACAGATAATCAGAGCAATTCTCAGAGACACTGAGAACAAGCTCCACAATTCCCTCCTGGCACTTTCCCTGTAGGAGATACCGCAAGACGTTTCTGTATATTGGGCACAGCGCTCTGCAGGGTGTTAGCAGAGACTTTCCCGGGACAGTGAAACCCTATGTCAGAGACACTGAGAAGAAGCCCCAATGTTCCCTCCAGGCACTTTCAGCGTGGGTGCTTTCTCCACGTGGTTCCTGGATTCACTGCAGCTCTGAAGAGAATGTTAGCAAAGAGGTAACCGGGACAGTGAAAACAGTACTCAAAGACAGGGAGAGCAAGCTCTCTCTTGGCACTTTGGATGTGGGACATACAGCGAGATGTTTGCTGCTTTTGCGTTTGGCTGTTGGGAGATTTACAGCACAAAGATATCTAGTTGATTTGAAGCAGTTCCGAGAAAGTCTAAACATAATCCCCACTTCTCCCTCCTGGCACTTTCCATGTGGGAGATATAGCAGGATGTATATTGGTTTTGAGGACAACTCAATGGACAGTGTAGGGAGAAAAGGTCCTGGCTCCCTGAATGCCGTTTCTGGAGACACTGCGATCAATGTGGGAGATATGTCAAGATGTGTGTTTGTTTTGAGGACGGCTCTCTGGAGAGTCTTAGCAAAGAGGTCACACAGATAATCAGAGCAATTCTCAGAGACACTGAGAACAAGCTCGACAATTCCCTCCTGGCACTTTCCCTGTAGGAGATACCGCAAGACGTTTCTGTATATTGGGCACAGCGCTCTGCAGGGTGTTAGCAGAGACTTTCCCGGGACAGTGAAACCCTATGTCAGAGACACTGAGAAGAAGCCCCAATGTTCCCTCCAGGCACTTTCAGCGTGGGTGCTTTCTCCACGTGGTTCCTGGATTCACTGCAGCTCTGAAGAGAATGTTAGCAAAGAGGTAACCGGGACAGTGAAAACAGTACTCAAAGACAGGGAGAGCAAGCTCTCTCTTGGCACTTTGGATGTGGGACATACAGCGAGATGTTTGCTGCTTTTGCGTTTGGCTGTTGGGAGATTTACAGCACAAAGGTATCTAGTTGATTTGAAGCAGTTCCGAGAAAGTCTAAACATAATCCCCTCTTCTCCCTCCTGGCACTTTCCATGTGGGAGATATAGCAGGATGTATATTGGTTTTGAGGACAACTCAATGGACAGTGTAGGGAGAAAAGGTCCTGGCTCCTTGAATGCCGTTTCTGGAGACACTGCGATCAATGTGGGAGATATGTCAAGATGTGTGTTTGTTTTGAGGACGGCTCTCTGGAGAGTCTTAGCAAAGAGGTCACACAGATAATCAGAGCAATTCTCAGAGACACTGAGAACAAGCTCCGCAATTCCCTCCTGGCACTTTCCCTGTAGGAGATACCGCAAGACGTTTCTGTATATTGGGCACAGCGCTCTGCAGGGTGTTAGCAGAGACTTTCCCGGGACAGTGAAACCCTATGTCAGAGACACTGAGAAGAAGCCCCAATGTTCCCTCCAGGCACTTTCAGCGTGGGTGCTTTCTCCACGTGGTTCCTGGATTCACTGCAGCTCTGAAGAGAATGTTAGCAAAGAGGTAACCGGGACAGTGAAAACAGTACTCAAAGACAGGGAGAGCAAGCTCTCTCTTGGCACTTTGGATGTGGGACATACAGCGAGATGTTTGCTGCTTTTGCGTTTGGCTGTTGGGAGATTTACAGCACAAAGATATCTAGTTGATTTGAAGCAGTTCCGAGAAAGTCTAAACATAATCCCCACTTCTCCCTCCTGGCACTTTCCATGTGGGAGATATAGCAGGATGTATATTGGTTTTGAGGACAACTCAATGGACAGTGTAGGGAGAAAAAGTCCTGGCTCCTTGAATGCCGTTTCTGGAGACACTGCAATCAATGTGGGAGATATGTCAAGATGTGTGTTTGTTTTGAGGACGGCTCTCTGGAGAGTCTTAGCAAAGAGGTCACACAGATAATCAGAGCAATTCTCAGAGACACTGAGAACAAGCTCCACAATTCCCTCCTGGCACTTTCCCTGTAGGAGATACCGCAAGACGTTTCTGTATATTGGGCACAGCGCTCTGCACGGTGTTAGCAGAGACTTTCCCGGGACAGTGAAACCCTATGTCAGAGACACTGAGAAGAAGCCCCAATGTTCCCTCCAGGCACTTTCAGCGTGGGTGCTTTCTCCACGTGGTTCCTGGATTCACTGCAGCTCTGAAGAGAATGTTAGCAAAGAGGTAACCGGGACAGTGAAAACAGTACTCAAAGACAGGGAGAGCAAGCTCTCTCTTGGCACTTTGGATGTGGGACATACAGCGAGATGTTTGCTGCTTTTGCGTTTGGCTGTTGGGAGATTTACAGCACAAAGATATCTAGTTGATTTGAAGCAGTTCCGAGAAAGTCTAAACCTAATCCCCACTTCTCCCTCCTGGCACTTTCCATGTGGGAGATATAGCAGGATGTATATTGGTTTTGAGGACAACTCAATGGACAGTGTAGGGAGAAAAGGTCCTGGCTCCCTGAATGCCGTTTCTGGAGACACTGCGATCAATGTGGGAGATATGTCAAGATGTGTGTTTGTTTTGAGGACGGCTCTCTGGAGAGTCTTAGCAAAGAGGTCACACAGATAATCAGAGCAATTCTCAGAGACACTGAGAACAAGCTCCGCAATTCCCTCCTGGCACTTTCCCTGTAGGAGATACCGCAAGACGTTTCTGTATATTGGGCACAGCGCTCTGCACGGTGTTAGCAGAGACTTTCCCGGGACAGTGAAACCCTATGTCAGAGACACTGAGAAGAAGCCCCAATGTTCCCTCCAGGCACTTTCAGCGTGGGTGCTTTCTCCACGTGGTTCCTGGATTCACTGCAGCTCTGAAGAGAATGTTAGCAAAGAGGTAACCGGGACAGTGAAAACAGTACTCAAAGACAGGGAGAGCAAGCTCTCTCTTGGCACTTTGGATGTGGGACATACAGCGAGATGTTTGCTGCTTTTGCGTTTGGCTGTTGGGAGATTTACAGCACAAAGATATCTAGTTGATTTGAAGCAGTTCCGAGAAAGTCTAAACATAATCCCCACTTCTCCCTCCTGGCACTTTCCATGTGGGAGATATAGCAGGATGTATATTGGTTTTGAGGACAACTCAATGGACAGTGTAGGGAGAAAAAGTCCTGGCTCCTTGAATGCCGTTTCTGGAGACACTGCAATCAATGTGGGAGATATGTCAAGATGTGTGTTTGTTTTGAGGACGGCTCTCTGGAGAGTCTTAGCAAAGAGGTCACACAGATAATCAGAGCAATTCTCAGAGACACTGAGAACAAGCTCCACAATTCCCTCCTGGCACTTTCCCTGTAGGAGATACCGCAAGACGTTTCTGTATATTGGGCACAGCGCTGTGCACGGTGTTAGCAGAGACTTTCCCGGGACAGTGAAACCCTATGTCAGAGACACTGAGAAGAAGCCCCAATGTTCCCTCCAGGCACTTTCAGTGTGGCTGCCTTCTCCACGTGGTTCCTGGTTTCACTGCAGCTCTGAAGAGAATGCTAGCAAAGAGGTAACCGGGACAGTGAAAACAGTACTCAAAGACAGGGAGAGCAAGCTCTCTCTTGGCACTTTGGATGTGGGACATACAGCGAGATGTTTGCTGCTTTTGCGTTTGGCTGTTGGGAGATTTACAGCACAAAGATATCTAGTTGATTTGAAGCAGTTCCGAGAAAGTCTAAACATAATCCCCACTTCTCCCTCCTGGCACTTTCCATGTGGGAGATATAGCAGGATGTATATTGGTTTTGAGGACAACTCAATGGACAGTGTAGGGAGAAAACCTCCTGGCTCCTTGAATGCCGTTTCTGGAGACACTGCGATCAATGTGGGAGATATGTCAAGATGTGTGTTTATTTTGAGGACGGCTCTCTGGAGAGTCTTAGCAAAGAGGTCACACAGATAATCAGAGCAATTCTCAGAGACACTGAGAACAAGCTCCGCAATTCCCTCCTGGCACTTTCCCTGTAGGAGATACCGCAAGACGTTTCTGTATATTGGGCACAGCGCTCTGCAGGGTGTTAGCAGAGACTTTCCCGGGACAGTGAAACCCTATGTCAGAGACACTGAGAAGAAGCCCCAATGTTCCCTCCAGGCACTTTCAGTGTGGCTGCCTTCTCCACGTGGTTCCTGGTTTCACTGCAGCTCTGAAGAGAATGTTAGCAAAGAGGTAACCGGGACAGTGAAAACAGTACTCAAAGACAGGGAGAGCAAGCTCTCTCTTGGCACTTTGCATGTGGGACATACAGCGAGATGTTTGCTGCTTTTGCGTTTGGCTGTTGGGAGATTTACAGCACAAAGATATCTAGTTGATTTGAAGCAGTTCCGAGAAAGTCTAAACATAATCCCCCCTTCTCCCTCCTGGCACTTTCCATGTGGGAGATATAGCAGGATGTATATTGGTTTTGAGGACAACTCAATGGACAGTGTAGGGAGAAAAGGTCCTGGCTCCTTGAATGCCGTTTCTGGAGACACTGCGATCAATGTGGGAGATATGTCAAGATGTGTGTTTGTTTTGAGGACGGCTCTCTGGAGAGTCTTAGCAAAGAGGTCACACAGATAATCAGAGCAATTCTCAGAGACACTGAGAACAAGCTCGACAATTCCCTCCTGGCACTTTCCCTGTAGGAGATACCGCAAGACGTTTCTGTATATTGGGCACAGCGCTGTGCACGGTGTTAGCAGAGACTTTCCCGGGACAGTGAAACCCTATGTCAGAGACACTGAGAAGAAGCCCCAATGTTCCCTCCAGGCACTTTCAGTGTGGCTGCCTTCTCCACGTGGTTCCTGGTTTCACTGCAGCTCTGAAGAGAATGCTAGCAAAGAGGTAACCGGGACAGTGAAAACAGTACTCAAAGACAGGGAGAGCAAGCTCTCTCTTGGCACTTTGGATGTGGGACATACAGCGAGATGTTTGCTGCTTTTGCGTTTGGCTGTTGGGAGATTTACAGCACAAAGATATCTAGTTGATTTGAAGCAGTTCCGAGAAAGTCTAAACATAATCCCCACTTCTCCCTCCTGGCACTTTCCATGTGGGAGATATAGCAGGATGTATATTGGTTTTGAGGACAACTCAATGGACAGTGTAGGGAGAAAACCTCCTGGCTCCTTGAATGCCGTTTCTGGAGACACTGCGATCAATGTGGGAGATATGTCAAGATGTGTGTTTATTTTGAGGACGGCTCTCTGGAGAGTCTTAGCAAAGAGGTCACACAGATAATCAGAGCAATTCTCAGAGACACTGAGAACAAGCTCCGCAATTCCCTCCTGGCACTTTCCCTGTAGGAGATACCGCAAGACGTTTCTGTATATTGGGCACAGCGCTCTGCAGGGTGTTAGCAGAGACTTTCCCGGGACAGTGAAACCCTATGTCAGAGACACTGAGAAGAAGCCCCAATGTTCCCTCCAGGCACTTTCAGTGTGGGTGCTTTCTCCACGTGGTTCCTGGTTTCACTGCGGCTCTGAAGAGAATGTTAGCAAAGAGGTAACCGGGACAGTGAAAACAGTACTCAAAGACAGGGAGAGCAAGCTCTCTCTTGGCACTTTGCATGTGGGACATACAGCGAGATGTTTGCTGCTTTTGCGTTTGGCTGTTGGGAGATTTACAGCACAAAGATATCTAGTTGATTTGAAGCAGTTCCGAGAAAGTCTAAACATAATCCCCACTTCTCCCTCCTGGCACTTTCCATGTGGGAGATATAGCAGGATGTATATTGGTTTTGAGGACAACTCAATGGACAGTGTAGGGAGTAAAGGTCCTGGCTCCTTGAATGCCGTTTCTGGAGACACTGCGATCAATGTGGGAGATATGTCAAGATGTGTGTTTGTTTTGAGGACGGCTCTCTGGAGAGTCTTAGCAAAGAGGTCACACAGATAATCAGAGCAATTCTCAGAGACACTGAGAACAAGCTCGACAATTCCCTCCTGGCACTTTCCCTGTAGGAGATACCGCAAGACGTTTCTGTATATTGGGCACAGCGCTCTGCAGGGTGTTAGCACAGACTTTCCCGGGACAGTGAAACCCTATGTCAGAGACACTGAGAAGAAGCCCCAATGTTCCCTCCAGGCACTTTCAGTGTGGCTGCCTTCTCCACGTGGTTCCTGGTTTCACTGCAGCTCTGAAGAGAATGTTAGCAAAGAGGTAACCGGGACAGTGAAAACAGTACTCAAAGACAGGGAGAGCAAGCTCTCTCTTGGCACTTTGGATGTGGGACATACAGCGAGATGTTTGCTGCTTTTGCGTTTGGCTGTTGGGAGATTTACAGCACAAAGATATCTAGTTGATTTGAAGCAGTTCCGAGAAAGTCTAAACATAATCCCCACTTCTCCCTCCTGGCACTTTCCATGTGGGAGATATAGCAGGATGTATATTGGTTTTGAGGACAACTCAATGGACAGTGTAGGGAGAAAACCTCCTGGCTCCTTGAATGCCGTTTCTGGAGACACTGCGATCAATGTGGGAGATATGTCAAGATGTGTGTTTGTTTTGAGGACGGCTCTCTGGAGAGTCTTAGCAAAGAGGTCACACAGATAATCAGAGCAATTCTCAGAGACACTGAGAACAAGCTCCGCAATTCCCTCCTGGCACTTTCCCTGTAGGAGATACCGCAAGACGTTTCTGTATATTGGGCACAGCGCTCTGCAGGGTGTTAGCAGAGACTTTCCCGGGACAGTGAAACCCTATGTCAGAGACACTGAGAAGAAGCCCCAATGTTCCCTCCAGGCACTTTCAGTGTGGGTGCTTTCTCCACGTGGTTCCTGGTTTCACTGCAGCTCTGAAGAGAATGTTAGCAAAGAGGTAACCGGGACAGTGAAAACAGTACTCAAAGACAGGGAGAGCAAGCTCTCTCTTGGCACTTTGGATGTGGGACATACAGCGAGATGTTTGCTGCTTTTGCGTTTGGCTGTTGGGAGATTTACAGCACAAAGATATCTAGTTGATTTGAAGCAGTTCCGAGAAAGTCTAAACATAATCCCCACTTCTCCCTCCTGGCACTTTCCATGTGGGAGATATAGCAGGATGTATATTGGTTTTGAGGACAACTCAATGGACAGTGTAGGGAGAAAACCTCCTGGCTCCTTGAATGCCGTTTCTGGAGACACTGCGATCAATGTGGGAGATATGTCAAGATGTGTGTTTGTTTTGAGGACGGCTCTCTGGAGAGTCTTAGCAAAGAGGTCACACAGATAATCAGAGCAATTCTCAGAGACACTGAGAACAAGCTCCGCAATTCCCTCCTGGCACTTTCCCTGTAGGAGATACCGCAAGACGTTTCTGTATATTGGGCACAGCGCTCTGCACGATGTTAGCACAGACTTTCCCGGGACAGTGAAACCCTATGTCAGAGACACTGAGAAGAAGCCCCAATGTTCCCTCCAGGCACTTTCAGTGTGGCTGCCTTCTCCACGTGGTTCCTGGTTTCACTGCAGCTCTGAAGAGAATGTTAGCAAAGAGGTAACCGGGACAGTGAAAACAGTACTCAAAGACAGGGAGAGCAAGCTCTCTCTTGGCACTTTGGATGTGGGACATACAGCGAGATGTTTGCTGCTTTTGCGTTTGGCTGTTGGGAGATTTACAGCACAAAGATATCTAGTTGATTTGAAGCAGTTCCGAGAAAGTCTAAACATAATCCCCCCTTCTCCCTCCTGGCACTTTCCATGTGGGAGATATAGCAGGATGTATATTGGTTTTGAGGACAACTCAATGGACAGTGTAGGGAGAAAACCTCCTGGCTCCTTGAATGCCGTTTCTGGAGACACTGCGATCAATGTGGGAGATATGTCAAGATGTGTGTTTGTTTTGAGGACGGCTCTCTGGAGAGTCTTAGCAAAGAGGTCACACAGATAATCAGAGCAATTCTCAGAGACACTGAGAACAAGCTCGACAATTCCCTCCTGGCACTTTCCCTGTAGGAGATACCGCAAGACGTTTCTGTATATTGGGCACAGCGCTGTGCACGGTGTTAGCAGAGACTTTCCCGGGACAGTGAAACCCTATGTCAGAGACACTGAGAAGAAGCCCCAATGTTCCCTCCAGGCACTTTCAGTGTGGCTGCCTTCTCCACGTGGTTCCTGGTTTCACTGCAGCTCTGAAGAGAATGCTAGCAAAGAGGTAACCGGGACAGTGAAAACAGTACTCAAAGACAGGGAGAGCAAGCTCTCTCTTGGCACTTTGGATGTGGGACATACAGCGAGATGTTTGCTGCTTTTGCGTTTGGCTGTTGGGAGATTTACAGCACAAAGATATCTAGTTGATTTGAAGCAGTTCCGAGAAAGTCTAAACATAATCCCCACTTCTCCCTCCTGGCACTTTCCATGTGGGAGATATAGCAGGATGTATATTGGTTTTGAGGACAACTCAATGGACAGTGTAGGGAGAAAACCTCCTGGCTCCTTGAATGCCGTTTCTGGAGACACTGCGATCAATGTGGGAGATATGTCAAGATGTGTGTTTATTTTGAGGACGGCTCTCTGGAGAGTCTTAGCAAAGAGGTCACACAGATAATCAGAGCAATTCTCAGAGACACTGAGAACAAGCTCGGCAATTCCCTCCTGGCACTTTCCCTGTAGGAGATACCGCAAGACGTTTCTGTATATTGGGCACAGCGCTCTGCAGGGTGTTAGCAGAGACTTTCCCGGGACAGTGAAACCCTATGTCAGAGACACTGAGAAGAAGCCCCAATGTTCCCTCCAGGCACTTTCAGTGTGGGTGCTTTCTCCACGTGGTTCCTGGTTTCACTGCGGCTCTGAAGAGAATGTTAGCAAAGAGGTAACCGGGACAGTGAAAACAGTACTCAAAGACAGGGAGAGCAAGCTCTCTCTTGGCACTTTGGATGTGGGACATACAGCGAGATGTTTGCTGCTTTTGCGTTTGGCTGTTGGGAGATTTACAGCACAAAGATATCTAGTTGATTTGAAGCAGTTCCGAGAAAGTCTAAACATAATCCCCACTTCTCCCTCCTGGCACTTTCCATGTGGGAGATATAGCAGGATGTATATTGGTTTTGAGGACAACTCAATGGACAGTGTAGGGAGAAAAGGTCCTGGCTCCTTGAATGCCGTTTCTGGAGACACTGCGATCAATGTGGGAGATATGTCAAGATGTGTGTTTGTTTTGAGGACGGCTCTCTGGAGAGTCTTAGCAAAGAGGTCACACAGATAATCAGAGCAATTCTCAGAGACACTGAGAACAAGCTCCACAATTCCCTCCTGGCACTTTCCCTGTAGGAGATACAGCAAGACGTTTCTGTATATTGGGCACAGCGCTCTGCACGGTGTTAGCAGAGACTTTCCCGGGACAGTGAAACCCTATGTCAGAGACACTGAGAAGAAGCCCCAATGTTCCCTCCAGGCACTTTCAGTGTGGCTGCCTTCTCCACGTGGTTCCTGGTTTCACTGCAGCTCTGAAGAGAATGTTAGCAAAGAGGTAACCGGGACAGTGAAAACAGTACTCAAAGACAGGGAGAGCAAGCTCTCTCTTGGCACTTTGGATGTGGGACATACAGCGAGATGTTTGCTGCTTTTGCGTTTGGCTGTTGGGAGATTTACAGCACAAAGATATCTAGTTGATTTGAAGCAGTTCCGAGAAAGTCTAAACATAATCCCCACTTCTCCCTCCTGGCACTTTCCATGTGGGAGATATAGCAGGATGTATATTGGTTTTGAGGACAACTCAATGGACAGTGTAGGGAGAAAACCTCCTGGCTCCTTGAATGCCGTTCCTGGAGACACTGCGATCAATGTGGGAGATATGTCAAGATGTGTGTTTGTTTTGAGGACGGCTCTCTGGAGAGTCTTAGCAAAGAGGTCACACAGATAATCAGAGCAATTCTCAGAGACACTGAGAACAAGCTCGACAATTCCCTCCTGGCACTTTCCCTGTAGGAGATACCGCAAGACGTTTCTGTAT